>NC_064621.1:38932258-39256383 GCF_023898315.1 Schistocerca nitens | reverse complement strand
CATATTTGACTATTACCAGCAGAAATTGTCTTCTACACGGGAAAACCTGCTTCTGTTACTGCGGGACAGTGAGTTGCTTTTCGGAGGAGAAACCAGCCTTTCAGTGGTACAAAATGCGATACAGTTTTTTTGGAAAACTGTTTTCTGGGAGACGTGTTCTGCTTGAACTGGGGATATCGTAGCCGGGAGGGATCATTCTTTGAGGGAAGTATCAAAGTGTAAACCTCACGAAATCGTTTGGTTGGACGAAACTTGGGTAAATGTTCGTCATACTAGACCGGCTGCTTGGGCAGATGGCACTACTTCGGCATGAAAAGGCAATCGGCTCATTCTTTTACGCCCTGGAGCAAGCGGCGTGTTTGTTCCAGATGCTTCCAGATGCTCTTTCGTTTTTTCTCGTCAAATAAATCTGAGGAAATGGTGGTAACGAAATTTAAACCATATTTCGTACTCTCTTTGCTTCCAAATGTAGCAAATAAATCCACTACAAATTTCGATGCTGCTCCGTATTACTCCATTCAGTTGAACAAAGCCCCAACACGTAGCAACGAAAAGGATGACATCGCGGATTGGCTCGAGAAGAACGGCGGAGATTCCTTTTAGAGGGAAGTGCAAGGAAAGAGGCAGAACTGCTCGAAACCGTGAAAGAGCGTAAGTCACATAGTATTGTTCACGACACTGAGCAAAATGAAAAAGAAAATCTTTATAGAATGTAGCGCCTTCTAGTACACCATTGCCACTCCAATGTAACTGAATTATTGCTACACACAGAAATAAAAGTTTGAAACTGAAATGCATTGAATTCCTAGCGTGTGAGTCGTAAGGCTGTATTACTCCCACTAAAGGGAAAACTTTTGTCAAACAGGTGTGGAACATCTTGGATAAAGCATGGCAACGAAAACGTCCGCTGGAACAATGGATGGAAGACTTGACAAGGTGTTTAGGGGGTGGCAGCAGCAGCAGCAATGAAGATAGTGTCAGTGACATAGGAGATGAGGCTGCGGAACCAACACTTTTCCACGGGCGTCTGAAACATTTTTTCCAGGGGGAGGGGCAACGCTCTAAATGTGTTCTTTTTCAAATAAATAAGTTGGTAAATTTCGAGACATGTCATGCCGCAAGAGGTATATTTTATAGGTGGGACAAAAAAACTTTTTATATGGCAGAGAATTAATGGTAATCCACTCAGTATATGAATATAATTCCTGCACTGAAGATTGGAATGGTCGGCGTCAAATGCGCTCTCTCGTACCGCTGTTCCCTCTTACGTAAGATACAGATAATAGACGGATGTACGCATTAAAACATATACTGAAATACTGAAACTTCGTAATCTTTACTATATCGCGACGTATATTTACAAAACCACGAAGAGAGCACGTTTCGATGCCCCGAGGTTATTAACGTTTGTTCACGTTTCAGTAGTACGGCGCTGCTACGGCTCCAGAATTTTCTGGTGGGATTGTCGTAGTAGGCCGACCGACAAGGAGTAACAACCAATAACTACGCGGTGGTACTGGCAACAAATGTACCCGTAGCTGCGGCAGGTCCGGCTATAAAAGGTGTCAGGAAACTTGTGGCCACATGGTGTAAGTTCAAATGGTTCAAATGGCTCTGAGCACTATGGGACTTCTGAGGTCATCAGTCCCCTAGAACTTAGAACTACTTAAACCTAACTAACCTAAGGACATCACACACATCCATGCCCGAGGCAGGATTCTAACCTGCGACCGTAGCGGTCGCGCGGTTCCAGACTGTAGCGCCTAGAACCGATCGGCCACTCTGGCCGGCGATGGTGTAAGTGTATTAATTTAGTAAGCATTCCATATTGGAGAAGTGTGCTGTGCTTTTCTATTTAAAATGAAATATTCCTTTCTTTTTTTTTTTTTTTTTGGTCATCAGTCTACTGACTGGTTTGATGCGGACGGCCACGAATTCCTTTCCTGTGCTAACCTCTTCATCTCAGAGTAGCACTTGCAACCTACGTCCTCAATTATTTGCTTGACGTATTCCAATCTCTGTCTTCCTCTACAATTTTTGCCCTCTACAGCTCCCTCTAGTACCATGCAAGTCATTCCCTCACGTCTTAGCAGATGTCCTATCATCCTGTCCCTTCTCCTTATCAGTGTTTTCCACATATTCCTTTCCTCTCCGATTCTGCGTAGATCCTCCTCATTCCTTACCTTATCAGTCCACCTAATTTTCAACATTCGTCTATAGCACCACATCTCAAATGCTTCGATTCTCTTCTGTTCCGGTTTTCCCACAGTCCATGTTTCACTACCATACGATGCTGTACTCCAGACGTCCATCCTCAGAAATTTCTTCCTCAAATTAAGGTCGGTATTTGATATTAGTAGACTTCTCTTGGCCAGAAATGCCTTTTTTGCCATAGCAAGTGTTTGATGTCCTCCTTGCTCCGTCCGCCATTGGTTATTTTACTGCATAGGTAGCAGAATTCCTTAACTTCATTGACTTTGTGACCATCAATCCTGATGTTAAGTTTCTCGCTGTTCTCATTTCTACTGCTTCTCATTACCTTCGTCTTTCTCCGATTTACTCTCAAACCATACTGTGTACTCATTAGGCTGTTCATTCCGTTCAGCAGATCATTTAATTCTTCTTCACTTTCACTCAGGATAGCAATGTCATCAGCGAATCGTATCATTGATATCCTTTTACCTTGTATTTTAATTCCACTCCTGAACCTTTCTTTTATTTCCATCATTGCTACCTCGATGTACAGATTGAAGAGTAGGGGCGAAAGGCTACAGCCTTGTCTTACACCCTTTTTAATACAAGCACTTCGTTCTTGATCGTCCACTCTTATTATTCCCTCTTGGTTATTGTACATATTGTATATGACCCGTCTCTCCCTATAGCTTACCCCTACTTTTTTCAGAATCTCGAACAGCTTGCACCATTTTATATTGTCGAACGCTTTTTCCAGGTCGACAAATCCTATGAAAGTGTCTTGATTTTTCTTTAGCCTTGCTTCCATTATTAGCCGTAACGTCAGAATTGCCTCTGTCGTCCCTTTACTTTTCCTAAAGCCAAACTGATCGTCACCTAGCGCATTCTCAATTTTCTTTTCCATTCTTCTGTATATTATTCTTGTAAGCAGCTTCGATGCATGAGCTATTAAGCTGATTGTGCGATAATTCTCGCACTTGTCAGCTCTTGCCGTCTTCAGAATTGTGTGGATGATGCTTTTCCGAAAGTCAGATGGTATGTCGCCAGACTCATATATTCTACACACCAACGTGAATAGTTGTTTTGTTGCCACTTCCCCCAATAATTTTAGAAATTCTGATGGAATGTTAGCTATCCCTTCTGCCTTATTTGACCGTAAGTCCTCCAAAGCTCTTTTAAATTCCGCTTCTAATACTGGATCCCCTATCTCTTCTAAATCGACTCGTTTCTTCTTCTATCACATCAGACAAATCTTCACCCCTCATAGAGGCTTTCAATGTATTCTTTCCACCTATCTGCTCTCTCCTCTGCATTTAACAGTGGAATTCCCGTTGCACTCGTAATGTTACCACCGTTGCTTTTATTGTCACCAAAGGTTGTTTTGACTTTCCTGAATGCTGAGTCTGTCCTTCCGACAATCATATCTTTTTCGATGTCTTCACATTTTTCCTGCAGCCATTTCGTCTTAGCTTCCCTGCATTTCCTATTTATTTCATTCCTCAGGGACTTGTATTTCTGTATTCCTGATTTTCCCGGAACATGTTTGTACTTCCTCCTTTCATCAATCAACTGAAGTATTTCTTCTGTTACCCATGGTTTCTTCGCAGCTACCTTCTTTGTACCTATGTTTTCCTTCCCAACTTCTGTGATGACCCTTTTTAGAGATGTCCATTCCTCTTCAACTGTACTGCCTACTGCGCTATTCCTTATTGCTGTATCTATAGCGTTAGAGAACTTCCAACGTATCTCGTCATTCCTTAGTACTTCCGTATCCCACTTCTTTGCGTATTGATACTTCCTGACTAATGTCTTGAGCTTCAGCCTACTCTTCATCACTGCTATATTGTGATCTGAGTCTATATGTGCTCCTGGGTACGCCTTACAATCCAGTATCTGATTTCGGAATCTCTGTCTGACCATGATGTAATCTAATTGAAATCTTCCCGTATCTCCCGGCCTTTTCCAAGTATACCTCCTCCTCTTGTGATTCTTGAACAGGGTATTCGCTATTACTAGCTGAAACTTGTTACACAACTCAATTAGTCTTTCTCCTCTTTGATTCCTTGTCCCAAGCCCATATTCTCCTGTAACCTTTTCTTCTACTGCTTCCCCTACAACTGCATTCCAGTCGCCCATGACTATTAGACTTTCGTCCCCCTTTACATACTGCACTACCCTTTCAATATCCTAATGCACTTTCTCTATCTGTTAATCTTCAGCTTGCGACGTCGGCATGTATACCTGAACTATCGTTGTCGGTGTTGGTCTGCTGTCGATTCTGATTAGAACAACCCGGTCACTGAACTGTTCACAGTAACACACCCTCTGCCCTACCTTCCTATTCATAACGAATCCTACACCTGTTATACCGTTTTCTGCTGCTGTTGATATTACCTGATACTCATCTGACCAGAAATCCTTGTCTTCCTCCCACTTAACTTCACTGACCCCTACTATATCTAGATTGAGCCTTTGCATTTCCCTTTTCAGATTTTCTAGTTTCCCTACCACGTTCAAGCTTCTGACATTCCACGCCCCGACTCGTAGAACGTTATCCTTTCGTAGATTATTCAATCTTTTTCCCATGGTAACCTCCCCCTTGGCAGTCACCTTCCGGAGATCCGAATGGGGGACTATTCCGGAATGTTTTGCCAATGGAGCGATCATTATGACACTTCTTCAATTACAGGCCACATGTCCTGTGGATACATGTTACGTGTCTTTAATGCAGTGGTTTCCATTGCCTTCTACATCCTCATGTCGTTGATCATTGCTGATTCTTCCGCCTTTAGGGGCAATTTCCCACCCCTAGGACAAGAGAGTGCCCTGAACCTCTATCCGCACCTCCGCCCTCTTTGAAAAGGCCGTTGGCAGAATGAGGCTGACTTCTTATGCCGGAAGTGAAGCAGAATCACTACCTGTAAAACTATTTTTGTGATTCAAAGGAAAGAAAGAGACGTTACGATCAATGTTGCTGTATGAAATTAGAATACATTGTGATCCTTAACTTCACTGATATTCATTTAATGTAATAATGTTGGTTTTGTGGCCATTGTTATGTTTAATCAGCACAAAGTCAAACCAGTAAGAAAAGTAGAAAAATGCATGCAGTGAGATACACAAAAAACCGTTTAGAAGATATTGTATCAGCAGAAGACTTGCTTACGGCCAATGTTTTATTGCTTTCTTCCATTGATGGGGCATGGGGTTTAGATGAATGATTGTACTGGCAAACGGTTTTTAATTTTGCGATGACTTCTTTTTCGCCGTCGATGACGATTAGTTTAATGTTGTCAACAAATGGACATCCGTTGATCTCCAGGTCCGGGTTGTTTCGAATCCGCAGCTCACTCAGATTCTGTAGTTTGCCAAACGAGTGTTCCCACAGGTCAGTGAGGCTGCAGCTAGAGACGTCAAGAGCGTCCAGCGAACTGGAGTCGAGGAACGGCTCCCTGGAAGGCAGCGTCAGCGGGTTTCCAGACAGGTTCAGAGAGAGAAGCTTTGGCAGCTCACTGAAGTCGGAAGAAACGGCACTCAACATATTGTTGGACAGGTCGAGATGTTGGAGTTCTTTCATCCGCTGGAAACTGTCGGGCAGTATCTACGAAAGAAAATGAAAAATAAAATTAGTTAAATTGAACAAGCAAAATAAAAGTGCAAGACACTAGAAGAATATTAAGGGAAAAAATTTAGGTGTAATGTTTATAGGGGGGTTTGAAACTGACTGTCAGGGTTTTAATATCCTTAGCATCTTTCATACAAGTGTTGAATGTGAGCACCATTCGTCGCACAGCATTACGTCGAGTCGACAGGAGAGTTTTTCCGAAATCTTGGTCATCCTGTCTAGAGCACTGTTGCAACAACTGCTTCATTACTGATTCTTAAGTTCGTCAAATGAGCTGGTAGCGGACGCACACGAACATGATCATTTATGAACCCCCAAAGGTAAAATGCACATGACGTCTGATCGGTCGAACGTGGAGGTGACATCTTGCTGCCAAACAAAGTTCTATGGTCAGTTTCTTCCAGCTGAGGAAGATCAGAAACACCAGTTACAGTTGCTCCACCGAAAAAGAACGGCCCATAAACTTTCCGCCGGGATGTGGCACAAAAAACTTTCAGTTTAGGGGAATCTTGTTGCACCCGTACTATCTCGTGTTTTTCTAAAATGTTTATTACTTTTTCCACACAATACGTTTGTTTCATAATCTGCTTGTTAAACAGAACTTGCAACGCGCACAGCCGCTCGGCTATCCTCGCGGGCTGAGGCGCCTTGCCACGGTTCGCGCGGCTCCCTGCGTCTGAGGTTCGAGTCCTCCCAAGTGTGTGCATGTGTGTTGTCCGTAGCGTAAGTTAGTTTAAGTTGTATTACGTAGTCTGTAAGCCTAGGGACCAATGATCTCAGCAGTTTGGTCCCATAGGAATTTACCACAAATTTCCAAAATTTTACAACGCGTACATTATGTAGCCTTTGAGGTTTCTGATTCTGACACACTTAACTTACATTCAAGCTTTTGGACTAATCTCAGATATTTTTCTGTTTTTGGGAAATGCATCATTGACACAATGTGTTCCACTGCCAGTGTTTCATCCTGTCCCGCAAAACACATTCTCCTTCTAGTCAATATTCATACATTCTAATTAGGGTCACTCGAAGTCCTCAAATCGTATACGTTAAAAGCAGAAAGCTCGAGAATATTATGGAAAAGTATCAAGGGCTACCTATTGTTTTTTTTTCCTGCTAGATGACCAAATGTGTCTACAGCCCCTTTCGTTGAATTATAATCCAGGATCATTTTTGGCTTATTATCAGGCCGGTCAGTGATTTAACTATCACGACTGAGGGTGACCATTGGTACAACATTCTTATTTCTCGTAGGAATATAACTGACCGCTGTACTGTCACTCGTGAACTAAAACGAAGAGCTATATATCTCCTTGTTTGTCAAATTTTGTGGAAGCTTAGACATATTTCTGCTTGTAGTTTCCAGCATCGTTAATACTCTTTTGAGAAGCAGCTGCCCCAATTTTATGATGTAAAAAAGTTATCACATGTTATATTTTGACCTAGCAAACTCAGAAGTGAGATAAGCAATCTCCCTCATTCTCATATCTTTTAGTGGTGTTACTCCTCACTTGTTTCCTTATTAGTTTGGGCTTTCAGTATATATAAAGATTTACTGTATTTAGTTAGTTAGTTAGTATTTTGATCCCATACTTGGTCGGTTTACTTAGGACATCAACCTCTAAATTCTCCTAACTCTCCGTCGACAGCAACGTTTTATCGAGGATTACAGAATTTAGGTAGGACTTCTACCGACTTCTCCCAAATCCTACGACTTATAACAAATTTATAAATATGTCTTCCTGCTTCTCTGGTGGATATCTTAGCAAAATGCAGGACAAACGATAGCCAACAGAAATTTCATGCAACGCGGTTGCTCGAAATGTGTTCCGGTCAGTATCCTTATGCCAGAAACTTATTTTAGATCGATATACACCCACAAGGAATAAGAGGCCTCAGTACAAATGAAATATAGGAACATCACGTTTGTCCATTCTTGAGAATAAACTCGTCGCCCCTCAAAATTTGGCATTTCTATTATTTCAGGCAGCAGCCTTTTCAGTAGTTGCAGGGGCCACAGTCTGGATGATTGACTGATCTGGCCTTGTAACATTAACCAAAACGGCCTTGCTGTGCTGGTACTGCGAACGGCTGAAAGCAAGGGGAAACTACAGCCGTAATTTTTCCCGAGGACATGCAGCTTTACTGTACGATTAAATGATGATGGCGTCCTCTTGGGTAAAATATTCCGGAGGTAAAATAGTCCCCCATTCGGATCTCCGGGCGCGGACTACTCAAGAGGACGTCGTTATCAGGAGAAAGAAAACTGGCATTCTACGGATCGGAGTGTGGAATGTCAGATCCCTTAATCGGGCAGGTAGGTTAGAAAATTTAAAAACGGAAATGGATAGGTTAAAGTTAGATATAGTGGGAATTAGTGAAGTTCGGTGGCGGGAGGAACAAGACTTTTGGTCAGGTGATTACAGGGTTATAAATACAAAATCAAATAGGGGTAATGCAGGAGTAGGTTTAATAATGAATAAAAAAATAGGAATGCGGGTTAGCTACTACAAACAGCATAGTGAACGCATTATTGTGGCCAAGATAGACACAAAGCCCATGCCTACTACAGTAGTACAAGTTTATATGCCAACTAGCTCTGCAGATGATGAAGAAATTGATGAAATGTACGACGAGATAAAAGAAATTATTCAGGTAGTGAAGGGAGACGAAAATTTAATAGTCATGGGTGACTGGAATTCGTCAGTAGGAAAAGGGAGAGAAGGAAACATAGTAGGTGAATATGGATTGGGGGGAAGAAATGAAAGAGGAAGCCGCCTTGTAGAATTTTGCACAGAGCGTAACTTAATCATAGCTAACACTTGGTTCAAGAATCATAAAAGAAGGTTGTATACCTGGAAGAATCCTGGAGATACTAATAGGTATCAGATAGATTATATAATGGTAAGACAGAGATTTAGGAACCAGGTTTTAAATTGTAAGACATTTCCAGAGGCAGATGTGGATTCTGACCACAATCTGTTGGTTATGAACTGCAGATTGAAACTGAAGAAACTGCAAAAAGGTGGGAATTTAAGGAGATGGGACCTGGATAAACTGAAAGAACCAGAGGTTGTAGAGAGTTTCAGGGAGAGCATAAGGGAACAATTGACAGGAATGGGGGAAAGGGACACAGTAGAAGAAGAATGGGTAGCTCTGAGGAATGAAGTAGTGAAGGCAGCAGAGGATCAAGTAGGTAAAAAGACGAGGGCTAATAGAAATCCTTGGGTAACAGAAGAAATATTGAATTTAATTGATGAAAGGAGAAAATATAAAAATGCAGTAAATGAAGCAGGCAAAAGGGAATACAAACATCTCAAAAATGAGATCGACAGAAAGTGCAAAATGGCTAAGCAGGGATGGCTAGAGGACAAATGTAAGGATGTAGAGGCTTGTCTCACTAGGGGTAAGATAGATACTGCCTACAGGAAAATTAAAGAGACCTTTGGAGAGAAGAGAACCACTTGTATGAATATCAAGAGCTCAGATGGCAACCCAGTTCTAAGCAAAGAAGGGAAGGCAGAAAGGTGGACGGAGTATATAGAGGGTTTATACAAGGGCGATGTACTTGAGGACAGTATTATGGAAATGGAAGAGGATGTAGATGAAGATGAAATGGGAGATAAGATACTGCGTGAAGAGTTTGACAGAGCACTGAAAGACCTGAGGCGAAACAAGGCCCCGGGAGTAGACAACATTCCATTGGAACTACTGATGGCTTTGGGAGAGCCAGTCATGACAAAACTCTACCATCTGGTGAGCAAGATGTATGAGACAGGCGAAATACCCACAAACTTCAAGAAGAATATAATAATTCCAATACCAAAGAAAGCAGGTGTTGACAGCTGTGAAAATTACCGAACTATCAGTTTAGTAAGTCATGGCTGCAAAATACTAACGCGAATTCTTTACAGACGAATGGAAAAACTGGTAGAAGCGGACCTCGGGGAAGATCAGTTTGGATTCCGTAGAAATGTTGGAACACGTGAGGCAATACTAACCTTACGACTTATCTTAGAAGAAAGATTAAGAAAAGGCAAACCTATGTTTCTAGCATTTGTAGACTTAGAGAAAGCTTTTGACAATGTTAACTGGAATACTCTCTTTCAAATTCTGAAGGTGGCAGGGGTAAAATACAGGGAGCGAAAGGCTATTTACAATTTGTACAGAAACCAGATGGCAGTTATAAGAGTCGAGGGGCATGAAAGGGAAGCAGTGGTTGGGAAAGGAGTGAGACAGGGTTGTAGCCTCTCCCCGATGTTATTCAATCTGTATATTGAGCAAGCAGTAAAGGAAACAAAAGAAAAATTCGGAGTAGGTATTAAAATTCATGGAGAAGAAGTAAAAACTTTGAGGTTCGCCGATGACATTGTAATTCTATCAGAGACAGCAAAGGACTTGGAAGAGCAGTTGAACGGAATGGAGAGTGTCTTGGAAGGAGGATATAAGATGAACATCAACAAAAGCAAAACGAGGATAATGGAATGTAGTCAAATTAAATCGGGTGATGCTGAGGGGATTAGATTAGGAAATGAGACACTTAAAGTAGTAAAGGAGTTTTGCTATTTAGGGAGTAAAATAACTGATGATGGTCGAAGTAGAGAGGATATAAAATGTAGACTGGCAATGGCAAGGAAATCGTTTCTGAAGAAGAGAAATTTGTTAACATCGAGTATAGATTTAAGTGTCAGGAAGTCGTTTCTGAAAGTATTTGTATGGAGTGTAGCAATGTATGGAAGTGAAACATGGACGATAACCAGTTTGGACAAGAAGAGAATAGAAGCTTTCGAAATGTGGTGCTACAGAAGAATGCCGAGGATAAGGTGGGTAGATCACGTAACTAATGAGGAGGTATTGAATAGGATTGGGGAGAAGAGAAGTTTGTGGCACAACTTGACTAGAAGAAGGGATCGGTTGGTAGGACATGTTTTGAGGCATCAAGGGATCACAAATTTAGCATTGGAGGGCAGCGTGGAGGGTAAAAATCTTAGAGGGAGACCAAGAGATGAATACACTAAGCAGATTCAGAAGGATGTAGGTTGCAGTAGGTACTGGGAGATGAAGAAGCTTGCACAGGATAGAGTAGCATGGAGAGCTGCATCAAACCAGTCTCAGGACTGAAGACCACAACAACACATTATTTCATTTTGAAGTGCTGTACACAATACTAGTCCAAATGTAGATCTTACGTCGCTTATTCTGCTGGAAGCGTTCTTTCATCTATTGAGGAATTTATTAATCCCTTAGACACATATTCAGTCAGTGAATTTCCATGGTGTCACAACTGAAATTGAGCAGACACAATAGAGATGCGAGAAACAATAAAGATGCGAATAATTGAAAAATGTGAATCAATTTCATGGAAGAATCAAGAAAAGAGCCCATAGATGTAAACACAGAGGCCTTGTTGATTGTTCAAAGTTCGTTGGAACGACAAAAATGGGTATTACCATAAAGTAAAAGAAAAAACTAAAAAATATTTGACATTGGAGTAATCATATTGACATTGGGTCATTATGACCAGAATGTGAAATATATCACTATTACGGTTTTTGGCCAAGCCACTTAAATAATTTTAAACGCTTTTAAAC
Organism: Schistocerca nitens; assembly: GCF_023898315.1. NCBI lineage: Eukaryota > Metazoa > Arthropoda > Insecta > Orthoptera > Acrididae > Schistocerca > Schistocerca nitens. Next base: position 39,244,974 of record NC_064621.1, on the reverse strand, counting down.
ACCTACTTCTCATGCAAACATTCATTTTCAAGTTATCTTGTTATCTAAATCCTGAGAAAAGACATTTAAAGCCTTTTCTGGTCTGACGTTCATAGATCCGAACACAACAGCGGGGTTAAGAAGACTTAAAGTTTTTTTTTTTTTTTTCATAAACCTATACTTGCAGGTAGTCTATTTTAGTTACTTCTAAGGCGTTGCTTGCGGATTTCTATTACACGTACAAACTGAAAAATTCCAGATAAAAAATATTAGTGTTCTCCATAGACGTAGAAAGATTAACATACCGTATAACTTCCTCAAATATTTATAATGTTAACCCTTTCCCTATCGTCGTGTCACAGAGGCCCGTCTGCGATGTTTAATATCTTTTGTATTAGTAACTATAGATTTTATTTTAATGAAATTTTGTGATTTTTTTCCCTATTTTGTCAAGTTAGTCATAATTTTGGAAAAACAATTATAAAAATTTACCTATGGAATTATATTAAATTGTTGGTGCGGGTCAGTGCGATTAGAAGCAATTTTTCAACGAGACATCTGGCCGCGCAGCGTCTGCTGCGGCATGTGCCATTGTCGACTCGCGCTGTTATTCTTTCACTGTTCAACTGTCCTCCTTATGATAAGAACTAGTTTATTTTTGTGTATTATTTCATAACAGTTGTCTGTAATACAAACTGAAAATATTACGCAGATGAATAATTTAGTGCAAATTCTGTTGAGTGTGACTTATTGCTTTGTCGTAATGGAAATAAAATATGGGCTACAGCTCCTCAAGTTGGAATTTCTAGTAGGCGGAGCCAAAAGGATGCACAGAAGGAAGGCCAGAGACCTCCAAGTTATTTGATTAGTAGCCGTGATAATGACGAATCTGGTTTTATGTTGTTCTCTCGTGTACCCCTGATGGACAAAATGTGTATGTGAACCAATAAGGAAGGTCGAACAGTTTATGAGGACTGGGTTGACATAGATACGCATGAAATGAAAAAGTATCTTGCTGCTCTGATCCTGACTGGAGGTTACAAATCAAAAAATGAAGAGATCAGACAGCTCTGGAGTGTTGAGAATGGCTGACCACTGTTCAATGAAATTATTTCTCGCAAGCGCTTCCGTGCTATTCTGAGGGTGATATGCTTTGGTGATATAAGTGAATATAAGTCAGGTGACACATTGGAACCATTTTGAGAAGTTTTTGAGATGTGGGAAATTACACTTAAGGATACCTCCATTCCAAGATGGTGCATGACCACGGATGAACAGTTGGTCACATATCGAGGACGTTGTCCATTTCGACAATACATACCTCAAAATCTGGTGGATATGGATTAGAGTTCTGGGCAATTTGTGACCTCGTAACAAGCTATTGCGGGAAGATGAAAGTGTATTTGGGGAAGGAGGAAGGAACCAAAGCCGTGCGATTTGCAGAAAATTTTGTGAAAACCCTGGTTATTGAATTTTAAGAATCTGGACGTAATATCCCTGTGATAATTTTTTTACATCTCACGATTTAGCTCTTTATTTGCTGTCACAGGGTCTGACAGTAGTTGGTACTATGCGAAAAAAACAAAAGTGAACTGCCTGCTGATATTTTTACACCTAAAAGATATAAAGTGTACTGTTATATGATTTGGTTTTCAACCAGCTATGATGATAGATTCTGTAGTTCCTAAGAAAAACAAAGTTGTTACCGATCATAGCACTCTTCATGTCCAGCCAACGGCACCGTCATCACAAGAAAAGAAGCTCGTAGTTATAATGACATACAGTGCCACAAAGGACGGCGTTGACAACATGGACCAGAAGACGCGATGTTGCAGTGGAAAGAGAAAAACAAGGTGCTGGTCATTGGTGGCTTTCTCCAAAGTGTAATGAATTCATACATAATTTAGATAATGCTTGGTTGTAATAAAAAGTGTGACGTCAGACTTTCATCATCAGTTTGGGAAAGCAACTAGCAGGTAAAGAAGTCAATGACTTCATTAGTAGCAACGGATCCAGGAAGGGCAGTGAAACCACAATCTAAGAAAAGGAGAAAAAGTGCTTATTGTGTAGAGAAGAAAGATAGAAAAAGTCAAACAGCATATTAAAAGTGCACAAAATTTGCATGCTTGGCACATTCTGCTATTGCCTGTAGACAATAAAAGTAAAAGCCACCAGCAAAATATAAAACTGTGTGTTTTTAATGCAAATTTTAAATAAATAGAACTATTTTAGAAGTATATATAATTCGAAAGTCTTTCACATCAAAAACAGTCAAAATAGTTTCAATTTATGTCAATTTAAACAACACAGGACTGAGAGGCCCGTGTTGCAGACAACGTGATACGGATTTTCTGGTAAGCACAGCGTTAATAAAAGTGGTGTGTACAGGTGATCTGACACTTCGACTTACCCCTATAATAGTATTTATAACGTCCCATGTGTCAATAAAAAGAAAGTGGGTTTAATGAAAGATGCATTATCAGGGGAGATTATTACAGAGATCAGAGGAATGAGAGCAAAACTCTTCGAATCTGCAAAACTCTTCGAATCTGAGACACAATGTGTAAACAGAAAGTATAATGTACAGTTTGGAAGGTGTGAAATAATCATCAGCAAAAGAACTAAGCACTGATGGTTACTGAGAATGTGTGTTAGATGATAATGATGAAACGACTGTGCAATATATAACTCACTCCGAGCTGCATACTCTTTCAACTATGAAGCAATGTAAGCTAGCGCTTTTGGCAAATGATTTAAGTCTTTCAGACTAGCTGATAAACTGGGCACTGTTGCATGTGGTTATTGCTGTGCAAGTAACAACTGATTTACCAGTTACCGCCTGTAATCGTGACCTATACATTATAGACATAGAAAATATATAAACTTGGAAGGCAAGCAATGTGTGTGTGTGTGTGTGTGTATATAATATGTAAACTGAGAATGTACGCTAAATGATGCTGTCGATATAGAGAAGATGTAAACTGAAATTGTAACCTAATGTTGTAGATGTCGGTATAGAGTATGTTGTAAATGTATTTGCAAACTGTATGTCGTATGGGTTTTATCTCAACGTAATTTTCCATAATATATTATGAACTACATATCTCAATGTTTTACTTATGATCTATACCTGTCATGCCTATGTGACATACAGATCTTTTGTTGGCTTAGAAGCATGCTGATTGATCCATGTCCAAAGAAGAGACATTGCTTAATATTTGAAAAATCACAACAAGTGGCTTGTATAAAACTATATGACAGTTCTGTGGTACTTACTCATTAGCCGCTTCATTTTAATGCCTGAAAAATACTGGACTGTGTTTGGGAGATCGAAGTAGTATTGTGTCTTGGGTAGGAGGCCCACTGACATATTTCCAAGAACGTACCGTGGTTTAAGAGAGGCAGCGGCATGATGACGTCATCCTGCCGCTGCTAGATCTGCATCCCTGGCCTCGCCTCGAAATGCGGCTGTCCGAGGAACGGTCAGTGTGGCACTGCTCCAAATCTCTTCATCTCCGAGTATCACTTGCAACCTACGTCCTCAACTATTTGCTGGACGTATTCCACTCGCTGTCTTCCTCTACAGTTTTTGGCCTCTACAGCTCCATCTAGTGCCATGGAAGTCATTCCCTCATGTCTTAACATATGTCCTATCGTCCTGCCCCTTGTCAATGTTTTCCACATATTCCTTTCCTGTCCAATACTGCGCAGAACCTCCTCATTCCTAACCTTATCAGTGCACCTAATATTCAGCATTCGTCTGTAGCACCACATCTCAAATGCTTCGATTCTCTCCTGTTCGGGGTTTTCCATAGTCCATGTTTCACTACCATACAACGCTGTGCTCCAAACGTAATTCTTCCTCAAAGTAAGGCCTATTTTTGATACCAGTAGACTTCCCTTGTCCCAGAATCCCATTTTTGCCAGTACTAGTCTACTTTTGATGTCCTCCTTGTTCCATTCGTCATTGGTTACTTTGCTGCCTAGGTAGTAGAATTACAGAACTTCATCAGCTTCGTAGACGTAAGTCCTGATGATAGGTTCCTCAATGTTCTCATTTCTGATATCATTTCTTTCGCCTTTCTTCTGTTTACTCTCTTTCTCTATTCTGTACTCATTACACTGTTCATTCCATTCAGCAGATCACGTAATTCTTCTTGACTTTCACTCAGGATAGTAATGTCATCAGCGAGTCATATCATTGATTTCCTTCCACCTTCAATTTTAAACCCATTTCATAACGCTTCTTTTATTTGATTCTTTGATGTAAAGATTGAACACTAGGGGCGATGGATTAAATCCCTGTCTTACACCCTTCTTAATCCCAACACTTCGTTCTTGGTTGTCCACTCTTATTATTCCCTCTTGGCTCTTGTACATATTGCATATTACCCGTCCCTCCCTATAGTTTACTCTTATTTTTTTCAAATTTCGAACATCTTGCACCATGCTACATTGTCGAACACATTGTCCCGATCACAAACCCTATGAACGTGTCTTGATTTTCTCTAGTCTTGCTTCCGACGGTTCAATCCCGCGTCCGGACATCCTGATTTAGGTTTTCCGCGATTTCCCTAAATAATTCCAGGCATATGTCGGGATGGTTCCTCTGAAAGAGCACGGCCGACTTCCTTCCCCATCCTTCCACAATCCGATGAGACCGATGACCACGCTGTCTGGTCTCCTTCCCCAAGCAAGCAACCAACCAACCAATCTAGTCTTGCTTCCATTACCAACCGCCACGCTCAGAACCGCCTCTCCGGTGCCTTTACCTTTCATAAAGCCAAACTGATCGTCATCTGACAGATCCTCAGTTTTCTTTTCCATTTTTCTGTATATTATTCTCTTCAGCAACATACATGCATGAGCTGTTAAGCTGATTGTGCGATAATTCTCGGACTTGTCAGCTCTTGTAGTCTTCGTAATTGTGTGGATGATATTTTTCCGAAAGTCGGATAGTATGTCGCCAGACTCATAAATTCTACACACCAACGTGAATAGTCGTTTTGTTGCCACTTACCCAAATGATTTTAGAAATTCTATCTCTTTTGCTTTATTTGATCTTAGGTCCTGCAAAGCTCTCTTAAATTATGATTCTAATACTGGCTTCCCTATCTCTTCTAAATCGACTCCTGTTTCTTCTTCTAACACATCAGATAAATCTTCCCCTGATAGAGGTCTTCAGTGTACTCTTTCACCTATCCTCTCCCTCCTCTTAATTTAACAATGGAATTCCCGTTGCACTCTTCATGTTACCACCCTTGCTTTCAATTTCACAGAAGGTTGTTTTAACTTTCCCGTATGCTGAGTCAGTCCTTCCGGAAAGCATTTCTTTTCCGATTTCCTCACATTTTTCATGCTACCATTTCGTCTTAGCTTCCCTGCTCTTCCTATTGATTTCATTCGTCATCGACTTGTATTTCTGAATTCCTGTATTTCCTCGAACATTTTTGTATTTCCTTCTTTCATCGATCAACTCAAGTGTTTCCTGTGTTACCCCTTGTTTCTTCGCATTTACCTTTTTTGAGCATTTATTTGTCTTTCCAGCTTCTGTGATTCAGCATCCTCATATACTTTCGCTTTGTTTTCATCTACAGCTTGCGACGTCGGCATGTATACCTGAACTATCGTTGTCGGTGCTGGTTTACTGTCGATTGTGATAAGAACAATCCTATCACTGAACTCTTCACACTAACGTACTCTCTGCCCTACCTTTCTATTCATACCGAATCCTACTCCCGTTATACCATTTTTTGCTGCTGTTGATGTTACCCTACACTCATCTGACCACAAATCCTTGTGTTCTTTCCGTTTCACTAAAATGACCGCTACTGTGGGTAGACTGAGCCTCCCTATCACGTTCAAGCTTCTGACATTACATGCCCCGACTCGTAGAACGTTATCCTTTCGTTGGTTGTTCAGTCTTTTTCTCATTGTCGCCTTCCCCTTGGCAGTCCCCTCCTGGCCATCCGAATGGGGGACTATTCTGGAATATTTTGCCAATTTTTTCAATTACATGGCTTGTGGATGCACGTTATCTGCCATTACTGCAGTGGTTTTTATTGCCTTCTGCATCCTCATGCTGTTAATCATTGCTGATTGTTCCGCCTTTAGGGGCAGTTTCCCACCCCAAGACCTCTGTCCGGCCGGTCGGGGTGGCCGAGCGGTTCTAGGCGCTTCAGTCTGGAACCGCGCGACCAGTACAGTCGTAGGTTCGAATCCTGCCTCGGGCATGGATGTGTGTGATGTCCTTAGGTCAGTTAGGTTTAAGTTGTTACAACCTCTGTTGTTGAACCTCTGTCCGCTCCTCCACCCACTTTGAGAAGGCCGTTGGTAGAACGAGGGTGACTCATCCCTATTTACATCAACTAATTGTCTGAACATCCAAATTTTGTCATTCATAAGCAGAAGATCGTCTATCGAGGGTACTACAAGCTAAGGAGCAACAGAATTTTTTCATGTAATCTAGAAATGGTGTATGTTTGGTAATCAACTTCCATGAATATCCAGCCCATAACACTGAAAGAGATTCCAGTAACAAAGGGTACTTCTGATGACTACTAGTAGAATTACAAGAGAGAGACGCAAAACGAAGAATTGAGATTTTTAACGAATCTAATACTACAACCCAACTAAAGAAACCACCAATGAGAGATGAATTAATCGACCTGTTCAAAATTTCAGATAATATGAATAGCTTTCTTCGTGACTTAACAGAAAACATTAGAGAACCTCCTTAATGTGAACTCTTGCCCGCATCTCGTGGTCGTGCGGTAGCGTTCTCGCTTCCCACACCCGGGTTCCCGGGTTCGATTCCCGGCGGGGTCAGGGATTTTCTCTGCCTCGTGATGGCTGGGTGTTGTGTGCTGTCCTTAGGTTAGTTAGGTTTAAGTAGTTCTAAGTTCTAGGGGACTTCTGACCACAGCAGTTGAGTCCCATAGTGCTCAGAGCCATTTGAACCATTTGTGAACTCTAAGAGATCTTGTGAATTTAAATGTAAAATGATATTAAACCCACCTACGTTCGTACTTCTAGCAGGTGACTTAAACTATGAGCAGCTACCTGTGATATGCGTCCGAATGAGAGGTCCAGAGAGATCAGGTGGGCGAAAAGATGAAGCCGAGTACCATTTATAATTCTCCAGCCATTGTGCTGGCAGCGAAGAGTCGTTACATTTTTGCTGATGTACAAAGGGCACCAGCCAATGCAGACAGCCTCACTGCCATCACGTGAAAAGTCGCAGTTCACTGGAAACGTGGAGCCGGCAGCAGAAGCGACGAGGAAGACTAGCAGTGGCAGAGCGGTCCTCTGCGCAGCTAGCATCCTGCAACCACCATGCCCAGCAGCTATTTGTTATTCAATTCCATTATTTCAGCCATATAAATCCAATTGTAAAAACAAATAAAATAAAAAAAATAAAACTATCATTGTATCTCTTTCATATCATCAAACTATAAGATTCTGTCGAAAGCTCTGCAAACTAGGACAGAAGAAGAGTCACTCCCACAGCCGGAGAGTATCAAGAAGGTTTCAGGAAGGGGCGATTATGCATCGAACAGATAATTAACCTCAAATTCATCGTTTCGTACCTGAAGCTTGTAATGCCACAACGAAGCATAGCCAAGGCGCAGCAGTTGAATAAGTGAACGCTCATGCCATCTGTTGGATAGTTGCACAAACAAAAGCACAGGTGCTTCCGCCTGGTGGCAGTCAAATGAAATAGTGCTACGAGTAAGACAGTATCTGAATACTGCTGCGCTCGGACGACGAAATAAAGAAGCATTAAACTAGGATAATATTATTACATATAGTAAAATATTAATTTAATATTAGTTTATATTAGTATATATATGCACGTTGGCACGTGAATTTGGCAGTAGAGAGAGATGTGTTCTGTTCAGATGCAGAACAGAGATTACGCGGCACGAAAGTGACGGTTTAAGTACGGTACAGTTATGGTAATAATAACAGGAAAGTCCAGAAACAGGAATATGGAGTGTGAGCAATGAGGACTAATAGAGGTAGAAGAGGTGGAAGAGGTTTTGGTGGTAGAGGTAACTACAATGGTAGACCACAGTACCAGTCGATAAACCAAGAACTGCCACAGTAAAGGGCCGAACTGGAGCGGAATATGGGGGTAGGCCCCAACAACAGTATAATAGGAACCAACATTATCACCAAAATAAGAATTACAATAATAATAGGCAATATAACAGACAGAAAGTAAACTATTGCAATAAGAGTGAACAGAATGAATACCATGCTTGGTCTGAGAAAGATATGAAGCAATGGGGGAAGAGATAATGGGACTCGAAATTAAAATGGGTACAAGGTTTAACTGGATTTTGTAGAAAAAAGGAACTAGATACATATTACAAGCTAAGGAAAGCCTATCAAGTAGACATAGATGATACCTTACCAACAAATGAACATAATAGCATAACTAATATTAAAGAAGGGATACCCAAAAGGGAAAAGGTTGGTACATGCAGAAATACAGGAAAGATTATCAATGGTAGTACTGGAAAAGGAGTAGGAAGTGTAGTTATTGAGAGTAAGTCTCTCAATAATACTAGTGGTGAGGAAGGATATGATCACTGGGAAAATGACTTACATGGGTTAGGTACAGGATTAATAGAGTATGAGAGGGAGCTAGGAGAGGATACTCATAGTAGATACGAGAAAGTTGAAGGAAGGGGTAGAATTGAAATAGAGGAGAATATTGAAGATATTCCCGAAATATGTAGTGAAATGGAGGAGGAATCAATAAGTAGTAGCAGTAGTCACAGTGATGAGGAAACTAGAAGTGACAAGAGTAATGAGGAGATAATGGAGAGGGGTGCTACTACTGTGTAGTGTGAGTACATAGATGGAGCATAATTTGCAAGGAGAGGGTTTCAAAGGAAATAATTCAAAGAGTGGCCAGGAAGGTAACAGCTTAGTAGACATGGGTAATGAAATCATTAGTGTAGAGGGGCAAGTATTTAATGGTAAATGTGATATGGTGATAGTAGGTGAACCTAGTCGAGAACATGAGAGGTTATATGGTACCCAAAGAGCAGAACTAAGTGAAAGAGAGTATCCCACCCGTGCTGAAAGGGAAACACAAGTTTACCTTGTCAAAAGAGGCAATTGTAGGGATCATTGCCAAGAGGATGAAAATGTGATAGGTGATAATGAAAATTCCTCAGTAAAAATGTGTCAAAACACAGTAGGAGAGACAAACAGAAAAACACCCCAGAGAGAGTTTGTCACAGAGAGGAAAAAGGAACCACCTGATAAGTATAGTGATAAGTTAGTGCAAGGAATGTTGGCAGATTGGACTAATGAGGCAATTGAACAGGATCTGCTAAGAGAAGAGGAAGATGAGTCATAAATTAGGTTAGGCCAACCCTTAATAAGTGTACAGTTGTATGATGTAAGTGATATGCATTATTAGATACAGGTAGTGAGATAACTCGTATTTCTGAGTCCTTGTGGAAACATATTAGTAGTAAATATGAGATTCCAGAAATGTCTCTGTCTGGACTCAAGGTAGTAGGTGCCACAGGGAAGTAAACCTGTCAAGAAACAAGTGTATTTGTCTTTGAAAATGGGCAATTGTAAGATGGAAAGTGTGTTTTTAGTTATTCCTAATTTAAGTATAAATATGATTATAGGTTCAGATTGGATGATGGAAAATCAAGTAATAATTAATTGTGACCAAAGGCTGATGCTGTTTAAATGTTTGCGTACAGAACACACAGTGAATTTTGCAGGACAGTGGTAGATGAGAGGGAACCATTAGGTTGTCTCAAAATAGTGGAAGGGTCAGTAGTGGAATGTTGTGAAGAAGGGAGGAAGGAAATGTTGGTGAAAGTGAGAATCTATGGTTAGACAAGAATAGGGTGTTCCATTAGAAGGTGAGTGAAGTGGACGGTGTTGATGAACAACAAAAGGAGGAGCTGTTTAATCTGTTAGTAGAAATCGAACAGGTGTTTTCTGAGGAACCAAGAAGAGTAATCGATTTTGAATGTAGGTTAAATATTAAACCTCATGAACCATTTTATAGAAGACCATTTGATATAGCTATAGCAAAGAGGAAGGCAGTAGCCGCTGAATTGGACAGGATGGAAAGCCTCGGAGTAATAGAAGGAAGTAATAGCAATTATAATAATCCGATTATGTGTGTACAGAAAAAGGATGGTGGAATTAGAGTTGTACTGGATGCTGGAAGCTAAGTTCAATAATAGAAAGAGAGTGTGACAAACGAGACAGTTTAGATGATATAATACAAAATTTTAATGGGATTAAATACTTAAGTAGTCTCGATTTAACAGGGGGTTTTGGCAAATAGGCCTGGCAAAGGAGCATAGACAATATACAGCTTTCTTATTTGGAGGAAAATGTTACCAATATTGCGTGGTAACATTTGGTCTGAATATTTAAGTATCCATATTTAAATGGTATATATTCATATAGTATATAAAGTGTTAGGAAAGGTGTTGAGTAGCAAAATTACAGTGTATGTGGACGATATATTCATAGCTACCAAAAGTTGGAAGGAACATTGTACTATATTGAGAGAGGTGTTTATGCATTGCATAAAGGAGGAATGACATTACGATTGAAGAAATCTGAATTTGTGAAAAATGAGATTATGTTTAATATTAGTTTATATATATATATATATATATATATATATATATATATATATATATATATGCACGTTGGCACGTGAATTTGACAGTAGAGAGAGATGTGTTCTGTTCAGATGCAGAACAGAGATTACGCGGCGCGAGAGTGACGGTTTAAGTAAGGTGCGGTAACGTTGCTTATAAACAGTTAAAAGTGAGCTTACAACAAACACGAACTGGATTTATGGTGTGTCAGCAAGTGAAATGGACAATAAGGCTTGCAGGATGAAATATTTCGACGGAAGCGGCTTGTGAGCGATATAGTTGCTGTTCCCGATCAAAAAGGGAAGTCTGCGTAATTTACGACGGACTGCAGCGACCAGCAGCAAGGTATAAAGTGACCAGTGTCTGCAGATAATGTTGCAATGTGATCTTGTTGAAAAATCATAATATACATAGCAGTTCATGACATCCAGTCTCACAAATTTCAAACCTCCACCATTTCTCTCCCCACATTCACCACTGCTGGCGGCTCACCTCCAACTGTGCAACGCTATGCGCTGTTCACATCCAGCTGCCCAACACTACAATGGCAGACAACAATGCAAACATATGCGATCCATTGATTAGCTCACGTCAGCACAAACAACAAACTAGTAGTTATCATACGACAGTGATTTTATGAACTGTGCATTTTATATCGCCGCCGTAACAAGTACATTTATCCGTAGTGAACCAGTTTATGTATTTATCAAGTCAAGTTCTCTACAGTGTAATGTCTGAGTGAAATAATAAGTTTGTGATTCAAAGTGCATTCCACGAGTGTCATCGATTATTTACAGAGAATAGTTTGTTATTATCCCAAATCCATCACTGTGTGTGCAGCAATACCAGTAAAAAGGCTATATTACGTATCGGCGTATTAATGCAACAAGAGGATATAATTGGAGTTAACGCCGAAAATTTCCAACAAACGCCGGATTATGCAACTGACAGAAGACGCCAAGTATTGTGCCACATTAATTACAGCAACTCGATGTGGTGGCTTTTCAGTACATTATCAACGTAAAAACTCATTCAATTTCATTAGAACAAAATGATTCTAAAGTAATGTTTTTAACATCTCTAGTAACCATCAGTTCTATAGCGTTCATTGATTATTCGATTAAAGAATTATTTGCCACCACAGTACTCGTTGTAACTTCAGTACAATGCAAATTCTGTAACATTAAAATCATTACTGACAGTTGGTGTAGATCAATCTAACTTACAACAAGTTCAAGTGTTTATCATATGTGTGTATGGTGTTGTAAGTAGGCTGTTTAAGTTTTCTTATTGGCAACGTTACGTAGCGCTCTGTATGAAAATCACTGGCTGTGCTGTGTGCAGTCTGTGGCTAGTTTGCATTGTTGTCTGCCATTGTAGTGTTGGGCAGCTGGATGTGAACAGCACATAGCGTTGCGCAGTTGGAGGTGAGCCGCCAGCAGTGGTGAATGTGGGGAGAGAAATGGTGGAGGTTTGAAATTTGTGAGACTGGATGTCATGAACTGCTATGTATATTATGATTTTTCAACAATATTAAAGTAAATACATTGTTTGTTCTGAATCAAAATCTTTCATTTGATAACTATGCCAATCAGTAGTTAGTGCCTCCAGTAGTTTGAATCTTTTATTGAGCTGGCAGTAGTGGCCCTCGCTGTATTGCAGTACGAGTAACGAAGATTTTTGGTGAGGTAAGTGATTTGTGAAAGGTATAGGTTAATGTTAGTCAGGGCCATTCTTTTATAGGGATTTTTGAAAGTCAGATTGCGTTGCGCTAAAAATATTGTGTGTCAGTTTAAGCATAGTCTTGTATAATTGTTCAAAGGGGACGTTTTTTATGTCGACCCTTAGCCGAGGATACCTAACTGGAATCTTCTGATTTTTTTCTTGTAGTTTGTGTAATTAGTGTAGCTATTGTTTATTGCTAGCGCGTAATTGTAGAGAGAATCTCCTTTGTAGTTGCAGTCCTACATTGTTGTACAGTAAAACAGTTGTGGGATGCATATATATTTGCACCAAGTATTTCACAGCTGCGCTTGCTATTAACTACATGTTATTTTCAGTGCTATGTTAATGTGTTCTCTTATTTTTGCTCTTCAAATTGTGCTTTTCTGTGTTATTGTGTGAAATATTGTGACAATAATGGCATGAGAAAAACGTAACACTAGGCTCCAAAGTAAACTGAGAAATAATAGTGACGACGAGCGTAGCTTATCAGCACCACTGTGTAATGAATTAACAGACATTCGAAGTAGTAATTTGGTAATTGTGCATAGGGAAATGGAGCGGGCGGGAAATAATGGTGTAGACAGTGAAACAGGTAGTGAACAGGGAAGCATTATCGATCGATCGGTCGGCAACAGCTCGCCTCAGGAATCCGAAATGACAGGACACAGTTTCGCAAATACTGTAGATTCAGGTTTTGGGTCCTCACCGTTTTCTCAAATAAGTCAAGATACATTTTCTGCTTGTCAAAATGTGAATGTTGCCGGTGCAAATTCACTGCCGAAAATCACTGAGGAACATGTTTCAGACACCAGTGCACTGTTATTACAGTTAATGCAACAAATGGGACAAAGGCTTCAAAAGTTAGACACAATGGAACAACGCCAGAGACAAACACAGCAACAGTTGGACACAATGGAACAAAATCTTCAAAAGTTAGACACAGTGGAACAAAATCTTAAAAAGTTAGACACAATGGAACAAAATCTTCAAAAGTTAGACACCACGCTTGAACAAACACGTGAAGATTTAACTACTGAGTTACATAACATCGAATCGAAATGTCAAAAAGTCTGTAATGACGTAAAAACACAAATTTGTGAGCATTTCCAACCTATTTTTTCGCGTCATGAAAATGCATTACAGAATCACGAAGCAGCCATAAAAGAACTGCAAACCATTGTTCATGAAAATCACGACACCTTGCAAGCTAAAATTGACTCAGTTGCATCTACCGATTCGGTTACGCAACTTGCAAAAACTCAAGAAAACTTAAAGGACACAGTAGATACGATTTCAACACAAATGGACACTCTGAAACTTGGTTCAGAAAAACACACTGAGGAAATAAGTACACTATCGGAGAAAGTAGCCGAACTTTCGGATCAGTTCACTAACTTATCTGCAAAGGTAGATGATAATCTGAATGACACAAGACCTGTAGCCATCACTAACACAGAAGAGTATGAACAAATTAAGAAATTCAAAGAAAATCAGAATCAAATTAATACGCAATACAAAAGAGAAATCCGGGAAGTACAAGATCAGTTGGCACAAGTAATACAAAAATTTCATATTTCAGAGGATACTCGCGCTGCAACACAGGAAGAGGAACTTAGAAATACGGAAAAGCCACAAAATAATAACACAGGGCATTTCGGAAATTATGAAAGAAATTGGCAAGGTGCACCGAATTTTGAGATGGAACCGCCGACACGACGTAACAATGACCGATATGCTACTCGCCGACACGATGATTTTGACTATAAGCTGTTCATTACTACACGTAAATTCAAAACGTTTATGAATTCTGCCAACGACATTCATCCACAAGCGTGGCTCCATCAATTCTCTCATTGTTTTCCTCCCAACTGGTCATTGGAGCACAGGTTAGAATTTATGTGTGGCTACTTGGAGAATGAACCAGCTGTAAGAATGCGATCGGTCATTCACGATTGTCACAGTGAAGGAGATTTTTATCATGCCTTTCTCTCAGCATATTGGTCTCAAGCTACACAAGACCGAGTAAAACATAGCATCATAATGATGAAACATTTCGAACAATCTGAATTTTCCAGTCTTGTGAAATATTTTGAAGACATGTTGCACAAGAATCAGTACCTGTCAAACCCATACAGCCCCTCAGAACTCATCCGCATTTGCTTACTCAAATTGCCTGAACATTTACGACATATTATTTTAGCAGGACGTTGCAAAGACGACATTGAAGCTTTTCAGGGACTGTTACAAGAACTGGAAATTGACACTGACAATCGCGGAACGCGAAAACAGGAGCACAACAATTACAGATCACATCGTCACAATTCCACAATGACAGAAATAATACACGACAAGGCTATTCTTTCAACGTAAATCGTGACCATAACAGACAACACCCGTATGACAACCGTTGGCAGAGTAGTAATAATTACAGGGAAAGATCACCTCTCCGCGGTAATGACTATCACAGAGACAATCAGAGAAACAGAAAATATGGGAACCAAAATAATTATTATCAAGGGAGACAGAATAACTTCAGATGCAATGGTCCAGCGCGCAGTTACGATTCAGGGAGAAATTCTCCACCACGTGACCGACAAGAAAGAAACTATAGAATCTACTGACATGACGACAGACGATATGATCGTAACGACAGACCTGAATTGCATCAGAACTGGCGGGATTCGAACAGAGCAGGGGCCTCTCGACAAGGTGAATTTGTAGAAGTTAGGTCTCCAAATCCCAATAACGACGCGCGCCAGCAAAGACACAATAGGCAATGACTCATACCGCTGGCAGCCACAAAACGTATTTATGAAACTGACGACGCAGCTGCCGTAGCTAGTAATTACGTAAAAATGGAAGAAATTAGGGACATCTTACTCCAGGAACACGACGTAAAACATAACAACATTGCATATCATGTGATTCACATTACTGTAAATGACGTAAAATTTACGGCAGTACTTGACTCTGGCAGTCCCATTTCAGTAATTAGTGAAACAGCTTTTAGCAAATGCAACAAATCGAACGATTGCCCCACACTTCCGTTACGTAAGATTAAATTACAAGGTGCAATCTTTGGAAAAAGTGTAGATGTACGCCAGCAAACCAATTTCGAATTCTTTTGCCAAAGCCACAGCTTCTCTATGAACTTTCTTATTGTTCCATTATTGTCGACGGAAATTATATTGGGAGTAGACTTTTTGAATGAATACAAAGCAATCTTAAACTTTCACGATGCTGAAATAAGTTTAGAGAAGGAAGGTAAGTCAATAGCTTTGAAATTTGAAGATTGGCTCTCAAACCATGACGAGGAAATTAATCGGCTTTACCTTCTGTTAGACAACAGTTCGGAATTTTCTACGGAACTAGACACTAACAATCACTCTGCAAGTACTGACAGGGATGATATCGACGGCATATTTGAAATTAATGAATTAATTCAGAATAAAATTCAAACAATTGAGAATTGTAATAACACTGATAGGCAGGACCTTTTTGAGATTTTACAAGCACATTCCACAGTTTTTACTCACAAAACAGGAACAATCAAGGGATTTCAATACCAATTTTGTGTTAGACCATAAGTAATTCCAGCACATTATAGGGACCGTGTTAGAACATAAATACAATCTATGCTTGACGAGGGCATTATTGAGCGTGCAGTAAGCTCATACAACAATCCATTACATGTTGTTGAGAAGAAAAATGGATCCATCAGGCTTGTCTTAGATTCGAGACAAATCAATACTATTATTATTCCCGAAACAAAGGAAGAACGTTGGAAGAACTTCTTCAAAATTTTAATGGTGTAAAAGTGTTGTCTTCCATTGATCTCAGATCCAGCTTTTATCAGATCGAACTTCATCCAGAATGTAGAAAATACACAGCTTTCCTTTGTTTCGGCGTTTGTTATCAATTTCGGAAACTTCCTTTTGGTTTGAACATTTCTTCGGCAGCATTCATTCGCGGGCTAAATTCCATATTACCTGAGTTCTTAAAACGTCACATCACCTTATATGTTGACGATATTCTGATAGCAGAAGCCTCATGGGAACAACATAATCGCATCCTCAACAGTTTGTTACGTATTTTTGCAGAATCTGGAATTACAGTTAACTTGGAGAAGTCTGAATTCGGTAGGACAAAGGTGAAGTTTTTGGGACATATTATTTCTTCTGAA
This sequence comes from Schistocerca nitens, assembly GCF_023898315.1. Classification (NCBI taxonomy): domain Eukaryota; kingdom Metazoa; phylum Arthropoda; class Insecta; order Orthoptera; family Acrididae; genus Schistocerca; species Schistocerca nitens. The sequence goes on along the minus strand of NC_064621.1, from coordinate 39,228,426 downwards.
GGCATTCAGCTGGATCCTGAAAAGTTAGAAGCAATCAGAGCCATTCCAGTTCCATCCACAAAAAAACAAGTCCACAGTTTTCTAGGTCTCGTAAATTTTTACCGTCGTTTTCTGAATATGCAAATTCTAGTTACACCAAAACTTTGTTCTCTCACTGGAAAAAACACTATTTGGAACTGGGACGAACAAGCACAGTTGGAATTCAATTCTTTGAAAGAATCGCTACTTAACGCGCCAATACTAGCTCATCCAGATCTGTCACAAGATTTCTGCCTTAGCACGGATTCTTCTAAAGTCGGTCTTGGTGCCCATTTATTTCAAGTAGCCATAGAAAATGACACTACCATTCAGAAAACCATTGCTTTTGCTAGCCGAGTGCTAACAAAATCTGAAAAAATTTATTCCGTTACTGAATTAGAAGCTTTAGCTATCGTTTGGGCATTTAACAAATTCCGTTTCTTTCTTTCTGGTAAGCACGTAAAAGTATACAGTGATCATCGTGCATTACAATTTCTTATGTCTTCAAAATTAAATCATGACAGGTTAAAACGTTGGGCATTGTTTCTGCAAGAATTCCACTTCACAATAGTCTACATTCCCGGCAAGGAGAACATTGTTGCGGACGCACTGTCACGCGCACCGGCTGGGCTTGGGAAAAGTAACACAGAAGGCAACCCCGAGAAAAATTTCAGTATTCTTTACATTCAGAAAGTCGCCTTTGAAAACTTCATCACCACGTCTTTAAAGGACATTGCTCATGAACAAGATAACGATCCGATTTGGAAAGACATCAAAAGTGAATTGCATGAAAAGACACACACTCAGATTCGGCATTATTACCTGGTTAGAAACAACATACTCTTCAAACGCTGCACTGTTGTTGACAAGCTATGGGTACTTTGCATTCCTGACGATTTTGTTAATAAGCTCATTTGGTACATTCATTTCAGCTACGCACATTTTGGTCCACGAAAATGTTATCATATTCTTCGAACGACTTGTTATTTTAACAATATGGAAAAGAGAATTCGAAGAGTCTTGTCTATTTGTAAACTTTGTCAAAAGGCGAAACCATCTGTCTCACATCGTGCTCCATTGTTTCCTATTATTCCTTCTAAATTAAAAGAATTTGCTGCTGTTGATGTCTTGGGACCGCTTGTCAGAACATCTAATGGATTTTCGTACGTTCTAGTCGCTGTTGAACTTACTTCAAAATTTGTTTCTTTCACACCGTTACGTAAAGCCACTGGACGGTCTGTATCCAACGCCTTTGTTAAAAATTTCTTACGTGAAGTTGGACACTTTAGTAAAGTCATTTCAGATAACGGACCACAATTCAGATCTGCTGTTTGGTCACGCATGCTTTGGAATCATAAAATCAAACCTGTTTTCATTTCATTGTACTCACCACATTGTAACCCCTCCGAACGGATTATGAAAGAAATCAATAAGCTTTGCAGACTTTATTGTCACAGAAAGCATCAGCATTGGGACAGATATTTACACTTACTTCAAAACGTGCTGAATGAAATGCCTCATGACTCCACTGCTTTACCACCTGCTCTTGTACTGAAGAATGGAGAACCACCGAACAGAATCAGAGAGCTTGTACCTTTCCCGAATACACGTAAACTTCGACACAAAGACATAATTGATTTGGCTATTAAAAATATAAAATCTGCAGCAGACAAAAGGAGAAAACTACACGGTAAAGCAAATGCAAAGAAATTGTACATTGGTCAGAAAGTTCTCATTAAAGCTCATTCATTGTCACATAAGAAGAAACACTGGAGTCACAAATTCTTGCTAGTTTACAATGGACCTTACAGAATCCGACGTATAGCACATGATAATTGCGTTGAAGTTGAAACTCTGCGTACTAGGAAGAGTAAAGGTTTACACCACATTTCACATGTAAAACCGTTTATTGAAAGATAATCTGCTTTTTAACTTTGTCTTTGCCATATAACTTTTCACTTTACATTGCTAGTAGGCTTTGTCACTCTTAGAATCTGTTAATATGCAACAATGTTTGAAGTTAAATATCCAGTCAAGAACCAAGAGAACTTATTTCAGCAGAAATTGTGAATGCATTGTTATAGTGAACAGGCGACACAATGTTGTTATTTGTACATTCTTGCTTGTTAGTTGCACGATTACGTAACGACTATAAGGCTCACATACTTAGAACATTTACCAGTACTGCTAATGAGATTTTAATGCAACATTTTGGTTTACTTGAAAATACATTCTGGATTTAAAGTACTTTCTGTGAAATACCAGATGACACAGTGGTTAGTTTATGTGACAGCTACACGATTTTATCACGACGCTACTAATGAGTGACAATTTACAATGTTGCTTTTGCGGTGTATCTGTTTTATATCTGCCCAGTTTTTCTGAATTCTTCTGTAAAGTAAAACATGTTTTAGTAGTAACTTCTGTGCTATAGCTACAAGGAGACAGCCTTTTCCGTAGGACAACAATACGTTACAGCACAGTACTTTCCTCATCACGGCAATAAGCGTAATAACTAAGATATCCATATGCAAAGCATTTCACTTTTGTGTATCATGAGGTAAGTACATTGACTTCTGCAGAACTTAGCTTTCAGAGGACGATACCTACGACACTTCCACAGAGATTATCTTACAACAAGACGCACAGTTTTGCGTTACAGTACACGTATTTGAGTGATTAATTTTGTACTTAAAACATTTATTTTGAAAGATATTTGAAGTACAAGATACAAAGGTTTTCCATGATACATTTCATTCCATTGCTGTAATCTGTAACACCTGAGGGTATAATTACATTAATCCTCAGGGGGGTACACACCTACTTTGTGTACCATGTGTTTGGCAAGCACAAGGAGCCCTAGCTAATATGGTATTTGCTTATACAACTTTACACATCTGTACCATATTTCTCTAACACAGAATTACACAGCTATCTGATCATTTAACTGAGAGAGACAAACTTTTTTTTACTATGGCAGTGACAGATGTTTACGTAATTACACCGTTGGATAACTTCACACTTACGAAATTGTATTTTGTCTGTACTTTGTGAACTGTTCATTCTTTTTCGGAACCATTGTGATACTATGAGAGCTTTGAATGATGTATTTGGTAAGGGAGCATGATTTTAAAGTACGTTTGAGGTAGATGACACTATTGAAATGAGCAGAGAAATTTTTTTTTTAGGTTTTGAAATTATTGGAGGAAGCTACGACGATTTTGAGAGTTGACTGAGGTGTTATGATGTTATTATTACGATGACTATGTGTATTATGCTGTTGCGGTATGTTTATGATCAATAAGCTGATGCTATATGAGTTATTTGAGTATGCTACGTATCTGTTATGATGAAATATTGAAGAAGTGTCGACGAATAAGGTAAGGAATAATGAGTAGTGGTTAGGGACTCTGGTTTGTGAAAAAGGTTGTTGGAAACCAAGAATCGTATTTTAAGAGTTATGAGACGTGTGTACATGTGTGAATGTATCACAATGCCACTGAAAATTTTTTGGACACTGTTATATTCATAGGATTTTGTTTCTACACATTTGCAACGCAAATTCTCGACCTGTGAAATTTTTTATATGAGACTGCCACTTTAGCGGAAACTGCTGTCGTAAATATTTCTGTAAGAAAGTTAAGTGACCACCTGCACGTAATGCGTCATGGGCACCCAGCTGTGTCAGACGCCTGGAGAAAAAGCCATTAGTGTGTGCCTTTTCAGAGGCACAGGTAGAAAAAAAAGGGAGGCCATTATCCTCGCTATTGACATTCCTTTGTAGAAAGCATCGCAAATACGACATGCTCAAACTTGAAAACATATGATTATACTGTGGAGCTCTTAATTTATGATATTTACTAAAATGCCTAATGAAACGATGAGAAACATTTCACGGCTATTGTCTTGCTAGTTGAGAGAAATGCCATATGGTTTGCTTTATGTATTTATTTACTCAATTTGTTTAATATCTAGTGTCTAGCTGCACTGCAGCATTGGTTAAAATAAAATTTATAGATGTACTAATATAAATATTTTCTGTCTACAGATCGAGTAAATGATAATTTTTTTCAAAAAAATGAGGGAGCACAAAAAGACATTTACCTTCACAGGAACTGCATTCATAATTTTCTTTTCAAGTACTTGGTAATTTCTTTTGTAGAATAAGTTGTGGTGCACCACTTTAATGACATAGATATTAAGATGTGAATAGACATTTCCCTTATGTGCATTGTTGTCTTTACTGTAATATTTTTCTGCTTGAGCTTTGTCATAAATAGATATAATTTATTGCATTTGCTTCTGCTGTTTGCCAGGCATAGTACTACTAAATTTCACTTTACATTACTCTGTTAAGCCAGTTTTACTACTGATTTATTTTTCTTGTTTGCTGCTCATGCGTTATATTAGTTGTAATATTGCTGCTTGCTTGGCCAATTTGAATATTTTGTCATTGCTGTTTGTGTTAATTGTTTTGTACTGCTGCATTGCCTCGTCCCTTAGTTTAGCATCTGAGCTCAGTAGATTTAAGTTAGCTTAAGAGGGGGTAGACTATATAAGAGAATGAGTTGCGATGAATAGGAAGAAATGCATTGAGAAGTTATACGAAAAAAGTACAGAAAGCAGGTATAGATAGGACCTTTTGGGAATAATGATGAACGAAGGGAGATCTCCATGAAAAAAAAAAGGTTTTGTTTGCAAAATACTGCAGTACCAAATGTTACACTGAAAACAAACCCTGCCCTTTCCTCTTGTGTTATTCTGCTATGTGTTTGTGTACTCTTGTATATTTGTGTTTTTCCTGTCTTTATGTGTTTAGCTGATATGAGTTACGTTGTAGAATTCTTGTAAGATGTTTAGACATTATTTATCTGTTCTGTTTTGTTGCTCATATGTGAAGTTGATGTTTCAAAAGTTATTCTGATCTTTATGTATGTACTGATGTCATAATTCTTGTAACACTGATGTGCATGTTTATTTCTATTCTTTTGTAAAGCCTGTTTTACTACAAATGTTATCTGTACTATTATGTTCTTTAATTATGTATTTTGTACCTTTGTTATTCTATTCTTATGTTATAAAATTGTAATTGACACCAGTTCATCAAATTAAGTAACTTGTAAGTTACATCTCACTGCACACGTTTCTGTTGGTCATAGTATATGGACAATATGTGAGAAATAGAGACTGTTAGTGTTTGCACGTGTGTTAATAATTCAGCAAGGGACTGGATAACAGCATTACTGGTTCTAAGGACAATTCCAAAAACTGTGTGCGTGCACAAGTGGTGGTTTATGGACTTGCTATATTCTCCGCATGACTCTTCGCTGGTGATTGTGCACCTGCACAGTCGCAGCAGATGGCTGCTGGCCATCTCTACAAGGACTACAGTGGGTCTACACCTTTGATGGTCCATCAATACCATTATTTCTACAAGGACTGCAGTGGGTCTGCACCTCTGGTGGCCCACCAATACCACAATCTCTACCAGGGCTACAGTGGGTCTGCACCTTTGATGACTCACCAATACCATACTCTCTACCAGAACTACAGTGGCTCTGCTCTTTGATGACCAACCTACCCATGTTCTTCAAAACTTCGACTGACTCTGCAGTGGGTTTGCTCTGTTGTGGCCCATTACCTGTCAGCATGAAGAGTCAGCACTGTCTTTCCGTTGGAAGGACAACACTACTTCTTCAAGACTGCATGGAAATCCACTACTTCCATGTGCATTGTCTTTTACTGCTCAGACTTTGAGAAAAGAAACGGCAGTTTTACTGTGATGAATGATCAGGACTGTCTTTATGGACTGTGAGAAAATTTTAGCTTTTGACCAACATTGTATTTTATTATCTTTGTTATTATATTTATGTAAAATTTTATCAAATCATTATTGGCCACTGCCCAAAACAATTTGTAAAAATTTTTTTGTGGGGAGCATGTTGGCTGTTTATGTTTTCTTACTGGCAACGTTACGTGGCGCCCTGTATGAAAATCACTGGCTGTGCTGTGTGCAGTCTGTGGCTAGTTTGCATTGTTGTCTGCCATTGTAGTGTTGGGCAGCTGGATGTGAACAGCGCGTAGCGTTGCGCAGTTGGAGGTGAGCCGCCAGCAGTGGTGGATGTGGGGAGGGAAATGGTGGAGGTTTGAAATTTGTGAGACTGGATGTCATGAACTGCTATGTATATTATGATTTTTCAAAAATATTAAGGAAAATACATTGTTTGTTCTGAATCAAAATCTTTCATTTGCTAACTATGCCTATCAGTAGTTAGTGCCTCCAGTAGTTTGAATCTTTTATTGAGCTGGCAGTAGTGGCGCTCGCTGTATTGCAGTAGTTCGAGTAACGAAGATTTTTGGTGAGGTAAGTGATTTGTGAAAGGTATAGGTTAATGTTAGTCATGGCCATTCTTTTGTAGGGATTCTTGAAAGTCAGATTGAGTTGCGCTAAAAATATTGTGTGTCAGTTTAAGCATAGTCTTGTATAATTGTTCAAAGGGGACGATTTATTGTGTTACGTAAATGTTGTTGGCCTGCTAGGCGTGATTAACGTACACCAGTTAGTGCATTCTGTTCAGTCACTTCAAAGAGGTTATTTTTGTTAATGAAAATCAGAATTCATTTAACATTCGATTTCTTGTACGCCATTGCCAATATTTATTCAGTAATTCCGTGTAGTAATCTGAATTACATAGCAAATCTATTCAGGCTTATTACACGCGATAGCCGCTTTCCAGACGTCCGATGCCACAAGGACTAAAATATTACAGTACATTTGGATAGTGGCATCGCAAGCTCAGGAATAAAAATTTTGTTGTGACCTTTGTGGATTTCATAAAGGCATACGACTCGATTGATCGTAAAACCCCTATCAGAATTCTAGAAGAACTTGGCCTAGACAAGAATACCACAGCGATAATCCAGCAAACACTAACCAACACATCCTCAAAAGTGAAATTTTGGGAGAAACATTCCCCCCCTCCCCGTGAACCGTGGTGGGGAGGCTTGCGTGCCTCAGTGATAAAAGATAGCCGTACCGTAGGTGCAACTACAACGGAGGGGTATCTGTTGAGAGGCCAGACAAACATGTGGTTCCTGAAGAGGGACAGCAGCCTTTTCAGTAGTTGCAGCGGCAACAGTCTGGATGATTGACTGATCTGGCCTTGTGAAACTAACCAAAGCGGCCTTGCTGTGATGATACTGTGAACGGCTGAAAGCAAGGGGAAACTACAGCCGTAATTTTTCCCGACGGTATGCAGCTTTACTGTATGGTTAAATGATGATGGCGTCCTCTTGGGTAAAATGTTCCGGAGGTAAAATAGTGCCCCATTCGAATCTCCGGGTGGGGACTACTCAGGAGTACGTTGTTATCAGGAGAAACAACACTGGCGTTCTACGAATCGGAGCGTGGAATGTCAGATCTCTTAATCGGGCAGGTAGGTTAGAAAATTTAAAAAGGGAAATGGATAGGTTAAAGTTAGATATAGTGGGAATTAGTGAAGTTCGGTGGCAGGAGGAACAAGACTTCCTGTCAGATGAATACAGGGTTATAAATACAAAATCAAATGCAAAAGTAGTTTTAATAATGAATAGGAAAGTAGGAATGCGGGTTAGCTACTACAAACAGCATAGTGAACGCATTATTGTGGCCAAATTAGATACGAAGCCCACGGCTACCACAGTAGTACAAGTTTATATGCCAACTAGCTCAGCAGATGACGAAGAGATTGATGAAATGTATGATGAGCTAAAAGAAATTGTTCAGATAGTGAAGGGCGACGAAAATTTAATAGTCATGGGTGACTGAAATTCGGTAGTAGGAAAAGGAAGCTAAGGAAACGTAGTAGGTGAATATGGAATGGGAGGAAGGAATGAAAGGAAGCCGCTTGGTAGAATTTTGCACAGAGCATAACTTAATCATAGTTAACACTTGGTTCAAACATCATAAAAGGAGGCTCTATACATGTAAGAAACCTGGCGATACTGGAAGGTCTCAGATTATATAATTGTAAGACAGAGATTAGGGAACCAGGTTTTAAATTGTAAGACATTTCCAGGGGCAGATGTGGACTCTGACCACAACCTATTGGATACGAACTGTGGATTAAAACTGAAGAAACTGCAAAAAGGTAGGAATTTGTGCAGATGGAACCCGGTTAAACTGAAAAAGCCAGAGGTTGTAGAAAGCTTCAGGGAGAGCATTAGGGAACGATGGACAAGGATGGGGGAAAGAAACGCAGTAGAAGAAGAATGGGGAGTAGACAACTTTCCATTAGAACTACTGACACCCTTGGGAGAGCCAGGCCTAACAAAACTCTGCCATCTGGTGAGCAATATGTATGCAACAGGCGAAATACTCTCAGACTTCAAGAAGAATATAATAATTCCAATCCCAAAGCAATCAGGTGTCGACAGATGAGAAAATTACCGAACTATCAGTGTAATAAGCCATGGCTGCAAAATAGTAACACGAATTCTTTACAGACGAAAGGAAAAACTGGTAGAAGCCGACATCGGTGAAGATTACTTTGGATTCCGTAGAAATGTTGGAACACCTGCGGCAGTACTGACCCTACGATTTATCTTAGAAAATAGATTAATGAAAGGCAAACCTACGTTTCTAGCATTAGTAGACTTAGAGAAAGCTTTTGACAATGTTGACTAGAATACTCTCTTTCAGATTCTGAAGATGGCAGGGCTAAAATACAGGGAGCGAAAGGCTATTTACATTTTGTACAGAAACCAAATAAGAATCGAGGGGCATGAAAGTGAAGCAGTGGTTGGGAAGGGAGTGAGACAGGGTTGAAGCCTATCCCCGATGTTATTCAATCTGTATATTGAGCAAACAGTAAAGGAAACAAAAGAAAATTCGGAGTAGGAATTAAAATCCATGGAGAAGAAATAAAAACTTTGAGGTTCGCCGATGACATTGGAATTCTGTCAGAGACAGCAAAGGACCTGGAAGAACAGCTGAACAGAATGGACAGGATACAAGATGAACACCAACAAAAGCAAAACCAGGATAATGGATTGTAGTCAAATTAATTCGGGTGATGCTGCGGGAATTAGATTAGGAAATGTGACACTTAAAGTAGTAAATGTGTTTTGCTATTTGGGGAGCAAAATAACTGATGATGGTCGAAGTAGACAGGATATAAACTGTAGACTGGCAATGACAAGGAAAGCGTTTCTGAGGAAGAGAAATTTGTTAACATCGAGTATAGATTTAAGTGTCAGGAAATAGTTTCTGAAAGTATTTGTATGGAGTGTAGCCATGTATGGAAGTGAAACGTGGACGATAAATGGTTTGGACAAGAAGGGAATAGGAGTTTTCGAAACATGGTGCTACAGAAGAATGCTGAAGATTAGATGGGTAGATCACATAACTAATGAGGAGGTATTCAATAGAATTAGAGAGAAGAGAAATTTGTGGCGCATTTTGACTAGAAGAAGGGATCGGTTGGTAGGGCATATTCTGAGGCATCAAGGGATCACCAGTTTAGTATTGCAGGTTAGCGTGGAGGGTAAAAATCGTAGAGGGAGACCAAGAGATGAATACACTAAGCAGATTCAGAAGGATGTAGGTTGCAGTAGGTACTGGGAGATGATGAAGCTTTCACAGGGTAGAGTAGCATGGAGAGCTGCATCAAACCGTCTCTGGACTGAAGACCACAGTAACATCAGAAGCTTTTGAAACAGAGACTGGAATGAGGAAAGGTGATGGGCTCTCACCTCTGCTCTTCAACTGTGCCCTCGAGGAGGTGATTCGTAAGTGGCGCAAAGAACTGGGAAACTAAGGAATTAAAAATGGTGTCAGGCAGGGGGTCAAGGCAAAATTAACCGAGTGGAAAAGTTTAAATGTGTCGGAGAATGGATAACAGCCACCTTATCAGAGAAAAAAAGGCTTCATATCACGTATGCACAAAATGGAAATGGCATTCCATTTAACCAAAAACATCTACAACAAAAAATCAGTATCGTTCAATGCAAAGTTAAGGCATTACTGCAGTGTTATCCGTCCGGAGATCTTGTACACTTCTGAATGCCTAGTTGTTGTTGTGGTCTTCAGTCCTGAGACTGGTTTGATGCAGCTCTCCATGCTAATCTATCTTGTGCAAGTTCCTTCATCTCCCAGTACCTACTGCAACCTACATCCTTCTGAATCTGCTTAGTGTATTCATCTCTTGGTCTCCCTCTACGATTTTTACCCTCCACGCTGCCCTCCAATGCTAAATTTGTGATTCCTTGATGCCTCAGAATATGCCCTACCAACCGATCCCTTCTTCTAGTCAAGATGCGCCACAAATTTCTCTTCTCTCTAATTCTATTGAATACCTCCTCATTAGTTATGTGATCTACCCATCTAATCTTCAGCATTCTTCCGTAGCACCATGTTTCGAAAACTTCTCTCTTCTTGTCCAAACTATTTATTGTCCATGTTTCACTTCCATACATGGCTACACTCCATACAAATACTTTCATAAACGACTTCCTGACACTTAAATCTATACTCGATGTTAACAAATTTCTCTTATTCAGAAACGCTTTCCTTGCCATTGCCTGGTAATGAACAAAAAATCCCTAATCGAAAAACTGGAGGCCAAGGAAAGGAAGATTTTGAGAAAGATCTTAGATCCCATGAAAGAAAATGGGGAATATAGATGACGTCATAATTATGAACTGTATTCCCACATAGAGAAGATGAGCTCTGGAAGACTCACCAATCCTATGATCACCTAGTTTCAGGAGAAGAAAACAAAATGGGCCTGGTTCACATAGATGGAGAAAGATCTTTAATAAGTGGGGATTACCAATAATGACACCTTGGAGCGTGTCCCACTCAAAGAGAAACTTATGGCGTGGACCCAGGAGAAGAAGGAGCATCACCGACAGCGAATGCGGGAGCACCGGGCAAACATCAGAACACGTAAAGCCCCCCACTCATACAGCTATTATTGGTGGAGACTTCAATCTACATTCGATTTGTTGTCGAAAATACATGTTCAAAGCCGATGGTAGACAGAAAACATGTTGCGAAATTGTACTAAATGCTTTCTCTGAGAATTACTTTGAATAATTAGTTCATGAGCCCACACGAATTGTAAATTGTTGCGAAAACGCATTTGACCTCTTAGCCACAAGTAATCCTGATGTAATAGAGACGGTCATGACGGATATAGGGCTTAGTGAAGACAAGGTCATTGTAGCGAGGCTCAAAACCATATCAACCAAAACCACTAAAAACAAACGCAAAATATGTCTATTTAAAACAGCAGATAAAAGTTCGCTTGATGCCTTCCTAAGAGAGAGTTTCCATTCCTTCCAAGCTAATTATTTAAGTGTAGACCAGATATGGCTCAAATTCGAAGATATATTATCGACAGCAATAGATGGATTCAGACCGCATAAGAGAGTAAGAGACAGGACTGATCCACCATGGTTCGCAAAACACGTCAGAACACTGTTGCAGAAGCAACGAAAAAAGCATGCCAAATTCAGAAGAACGCAAAATCTCCAAGACTGGCTAAGTTTCACGGAAGCTCGAAATTTAGTGCGGACGTCAATGCGAGATGAAACATTGTCTCAAAATATGGTAGCAAACCCAAAGAGATTCTGGTCGTATGTGAAGTACACCAGTGGCAAAAAACAGTCAATACCGTCACTGCTCGATAGGGATGGAAATGTTGCCGATGATGGTGCCACTAAAGCTGAGTTACTAAATATAGTTTTCCGTGATTCCTTCAGGAAAGAAGACGAAGTAAATATTCAAAAATTCTAAACCAGAAGAGCTGTTAGCACTTGTCTGTCCTCTGCTGCGCGGTGTGGGATTCTTACCAGGTAGGATTGACGGAGGACACAGAAAAAGTGCAAAGAAGGGCAACTCGTTTCGTGTAATCGCGCAATAGGGGTGAGAGTGTCACTGATACGATACGCGAGTTGGGGTGGCAGTCACTGTAAAAAAGGCGCTTTTCTTTGCGGCGACATCTATTTACGAAATTTCAATCACCAAGTTCCTCTTCCTAATGCGAAAATATTTTGTTGACGCCCACCTAGGTAGGAAGAAGTGATCATCATAATAAAATAAGAGAAATCAGAGCTCGAACGGAAAGATTTAGGCGTTCCTTTTTCCCACGCGCTATTCGAGAGTGGAATGGCAGAGAAGTAGAATGAAAATGGGTCGATGAACCCTTCGTCAGTCATTTAAGTGTGAATTGCAGAATAACCATGTAGATGTAGATGTAGATGAAAGCAAGACAGTTGAAATAACGTAGTCCAAAGATGGCCTATACGAAATGAATGAATGAAAATAAAACATTTCCAATACAGACAAACAGAAAAAAACACTTCCAATGCATACAAATTGATCAATATAGGCAAGTTAACGTTTACGTAACATGCGAAACTGGGTTCTGAGAGAGGTAAATACCTGTACATTTCTGGCTGTTGACTGACAGACACATGATATGCTCTGACGATTCAGGTCCCATAAGATCGATTTTTTTTACGCTATTTCATTAAATGTATATTACAAACGACTTTCAAACAGATATCTTGAAATGGACTCCGTGCACCCAAGGAGGAACTGTTGCCTTTATGAGTATTAGCATACTGTGCGGTTAACGGGGAGGCACTGTAACACCAGATCATGGGTGTCAAATGTCGTCTTTTTGGATCCTTTGCCATATAAAATTAATATCGTCGCCAAAATTCTTTGAACCGTCAATTTACTTTCAAAATCTTTTCTTAAAGAATTTACTTTATTTACTAGCGATTCATCAAAAACATTAACACATTTAATCACACTATGAGAGCGTGGAAGTAGTTGCCAGGAAGTAACTGATGGAAAATGAAGTCACTTTTAAGAAATGTGAATTTTATTTCTAAAAGCTTTTTTCAAAAACAGATTTAAAATTATAAGCAGAAAACCACTCTCGAAATATCAAGTTACAATTTTATTTAGAGGCAGGAAGAACAATATTAACAGTAGGAGCCTTCGGGCTGAGAAGCTTGCCTGCTCCCTTTCAACACGGCCGTAGTCATGACCGCTCACAACAACCTCTGAAAGAGTACACTGGTGCAAATCTGCAACACACCAGATTACTTTAAACAAAAAAAAATTTAACAACTGACACAAACACGTCAATTATGCACCCCGTAAGAGGGATGGAAATGGTACAACACTCAAATTATTTGTCACCGAAAGTGCAATTTTTTTTAAAGGACTCTTACGGTCGAAGGGTGGCAACCTTATCACCTAAAATGACTATTTAAATAAAATACTTACATAAAATGTACAACATGCTCTAGATTACACATGTACCACCTCGCAAGATAAAAACGGAAAGAATGGTGGGACGACTTCAAAACAAAGCGGCTGGTGACCTCACCAAGAAAACGAGTAGAATTTAACAAGAAAATGAAACAACATATCCCCAATCACTTGACTTCTAATAAACTGCGATGTCTGGCGAAGACCTGGTGCAGCACCCCCAACGCTCTCCCGAACCGTCCGCTGCCAGCTGCTTCAACGGACGCAGGATGGCGCGCCGATCTCCCGTCTCAAGGCGTCGCAGCTCGCTCCGGCTAACCCGATGTCGTAGTTTCGCTCCTCTTGCTCTCGTGTGAACCGCGAAGCCACTACCCCTTTCTATACGGCGCTGCGCACTGGACTCACGTGGGGACCTCACATGCTCCGACGGACAAGTCATCTCGTGTCTCAGTGCGCGACCGACCAACCGACCGATCCAACCGCCAATGACCGTTGCCCGAGCAACTCGAGCAGACTGGCGGCCTACGCGCAGACTCAGATGCAGGAACTAAGCCCCGACCGGGCGACCACTAGCTGAGTTCTGTTACTGGCTGAGTGGCAAGACTCTCATTTGCCGGCCTTAAAGTTTGATCCAAACGACAGACATACTACCACTTCGACGACAGACAGGCACTAACTGCCGCACAAATGCAAACGAGAGACAGACAAATAACTGGTGACGCGAGACTGACCTAGCCTCACTCCGACTGATCCACCGACCGACTGAGACTGAGACTGACTGGTCCCCAACCGAGCTCATAGCGCCGCTTAAATGCACGTGAGCAGGCAACTTTTCCCCTTTCCCTCCAGAGGGAGACACCAAAACTGCGATTGCCACAGCGGCGCCACCGCCAGAAACGGAAGGCGACTGCTTTACACTACGCGCTGCGGCGCGCTCGTCAAAACAGCTAATTTTACCACGGCTCATTCTTAATAGGGTGTGTGTACATATATAATTTATATCGTCGACAAAATTCTTGACAGGGTGTGTGTTGAGTGCATACTCTGCAAGTTGCTGGACGTACTGCAATACGTGTACGCCCCCAAAACATCACACACTCATTCGATGTGATTCAAGTCGCGCGTACGGGCAGGCCAGTCCATTCGCCGAATATCGTCTCGTCCCATAAGCCCCTACTGAAGCAAACCAAGCGCTGAATCTTGTGTGGATACAGAGGCGAGCGAGTGCGCCAGGAATTACCCCAGTTCACTGCTAGTAGCGCCACGTCACCTTAACACGTCTGCATGTACCGCACAAGTATTGCACCACAATTTAGTATGAAATTAAAAATCAAAATTTATGTTTAAAACTTTGTTAAATTATAGTTCAGTGTAATAATGTTCCAAATACCAAGTCTTGATGCTCTAAACTTAATAGTTTACGGAAAAATGCCGTCTTAAGAGAAAAATCAGAGGCGCTAAATAATAGCGCTAGGAAGCCAGAATTTGGTCAGAAGGTGCAGTTAGAAGTTATAAATAAGTGATGCTGGTTTCCAAAAACATAAAACAAAAATTAACCCCAGAATCCACGTTTTTTCGGAAAAATCAGAGGCGCCGCCAAATAATGGACTTAGAAACTTGAAAATTTGTTTTATGCGTCAGTACACCCCAAAAATAATAACAGAGAGTCCGCGTTAATCTACCTCTTATAGTTTTTGAGTAATTAAATAAAAACTAATTTTGTAACTAAAATGTACCTAAGTGTTGTAGATTAAGTACTTGAAATTTTAATGATAGAGGATTTTGGTTCAACCAGATGATCAAACATATCAAATAATAAAGCTACACCATGTTTAAGACTTGTAACATAAATAGCAACTGATATAAGTCTTAGCAATAGTATGGTTCAGGGGTAACAATCTACCGTTAGTTCCATTAAATAAATTCTATTAAGCAAAGTTTTCATTCTAGCGAGCTGAAACATTCTACGTGCTTTCAAACTGCTCATCTGCATACCAGCAAAAATTAAGAAGTTTCTGCAAACAATTGGTAACTATATTATTAAAGATTATGTGCCCGAGATAGCGGTCGTTTGTAGACTGCCGCCGTATGCAAATAGACAGAGACAACAGATGTTTTCTCGGCAGTCCGCTCCGGCACCTTATAAATACAGCCCCTGAAGCAGTAGGAAGGTTCACTTCGCTCTCAGACACTGACAGGTCCACGCCAGTTAAACGTCTGGTCGCGCTCTGCCTCGGATGACGTCAGAGCCGAGCCGTGATAAGCACGTATTTGGCAGTGAAAACGGATAGTGAACTCGCGAGAACTGTACACCGTCCTGGATCGTTTAGAATTCGGTAAAATAACTGTTAGTGTGCCGTCCGTGTGAAATTCAATTCCGCGTGGCAAGTGGTGAATTTATTTCCACTTTTATGGCGAGCATTAATTTTTGAACATTTATTGCGTAGTTTCAATTGAGTGATGTTAGTCAGGGTGAACAACAATCTGCTAGGATAGGTTGTGCCAAAGGAAGCGGACGACTGGCCCTCCTGTGTCTACATCTACATCTACATGATTACTCTGCAATTCACATTTAAGTGCTTGGCAGAGGGTTCATCGAACCGCAATCATACTATCTCTCTATCATTCCACTCCCGAACAGCGCGCGGGAAAAACGAACACCTAAACCTTTCTGTTCGAGCTCTGATTTCTCTTATTTTATTCTGATGATCATTCATACCTATGTAGGTTGGGCTCAACACAATATTTTCGCATTCGGAAGAGAAAGTTGGTGACTGAAATTTCTTTGCTTTAATGACTTCCATCCCAAATCGCGTATCATATCTGCCACACTCTCTCCTCTATTACGTGATAATACAAAACGAGGTGCCCTTTTTTGCACCCTTTCGATGTCCTCCGTCAATCCCACCTGGTAAGGAACCCACACCGCGCAGCAATATTCTAACGACGAACGAGTGTATTGTAAGCTGTCTCTTTAGTGGACTTGTTGCATCTTCTAAGTGTCCTACCAATGAAACGCAACCTTTGGCTCGCCTTCCCCACAATATTATCTATGTGGTCTTTCCAACTGAAGTTGTTCGTAATTTTAACACCCAGGTACTTAGTTGAATTGACAGCCTTGAGAATTGTACTATTTATCGAGTAATCGAATTCCAACGGATTTCTTTTGGAGTTCATGTGGATCACCTCACACTTTTCGGTATTTAGCGTCAACTGCCACCTGCCACACCATACAGCAATCTTTTCTAAATCGCTTTGCAACTGATACTGGTCTTCGGATGACCTTACTAGACGGTAAATTACAGCATCATCTGCGAACAACCTAAGAGAACTGCTCAGATTGTCACCGAGGTCATTTAAATAGATCAGGAACAGCAGAGGTCCCAGGACGCTTCCCTAGGGAACACCTGATATCACTTCAGTTTTACTCGATGATTTGCCGTCTATTAATACGAACTGCGACCTTCCTGACAGGAAATCACGAATCCAGTCGCACAACTGAGACGATACCCCATAGGCCCGCAGCTTGATTAGAAGTCGCTTGTGAGGAACGGTGTCAAAAGCTTTCCGGAAATCTAGAAATACGGAATCAACTTGAGATCCCCTGCCGATAGCGGCCATTACTTCGTGCGAATAAAGAGCTAGCTGCGTTGCACAAGAACGAGGTTTTCTGAAACCATGCTGATTACGTATCAATAGATCGTTCCCTTCGAGGTGATTCATAATGTTTGAATACAGTATATGCTCCAAAACCCTACTGCAAACCGACGTCAATGATATAGGTCTGTAGTTCGATGGATTACTCCTACCACCGTTCTTAAACACTGGTGCGACCTGCGCAATTTTCCAATCTGTAGGTACAGATCTATCGGTGAGCGAGCGGTTGTATATGATTGCTAAGTCTGCCGAACGTGGCGCAAACTTTTCGTCGCTTTACCGAAGAAGTTTTGCTCGGATTAGACTTTCGCTTCCCATACGTACTTCAGCTGGAAGGAAGTATGGATAAACAGCGAGAAATAAGTGCTTGACAATAAATGCAAATACCACACAAGCCTGCAGATGGCGGTCTTGTATTTTATCCCGCACGGCACCTGAGCGATGCCCACGACACGTTGAAAGGCAAGTGCCAGACGTGGCGAGAACAGCGCCCTCTGTAGCTGCGGGTGCGTTATGTACGCGCTGATTGAAGTCTAACGTGTGCGAATTGTTGGTGCTGGTGTGTTAGCGAAAATGTTAGGAGTTTCAAGAAGCATTGTATTGGAGATTTATACCGCACACAGCAAAAGTGGGAAAACACCATCCACTAAATCATAACTTGGATCGTAGATCGCATCAGCAAAGTACTCAGAAAACGCAGTATTGATGCAGTGGGCCGGCCGAAGTGGCCGTGCGGTTAAAGGCGCTGCAGTCTGGAACCGCAAGACCGCTACGGTCGCAGGTTCGAATCCTGCCTCGGGCATGGATGTTTGTGATGTCCTTAGGTTAGTTAGGTTTAACTAGTTCTAAGTTCTAGGGGACTAATGACCTCAGCAGTTGAGTCCCATAGTGCTCAGGGCCGTTTGAACCATTTGATGCAGTGGTTAAAGCAACAAGAAAGGTGCGTGAATATTTCTGAGGGTGAAGAGATACTCCATTTCGGCAGCTGCACGATGGTACAGTGTGAGCCCTGTTCCGAGAGCGCATCCATCACATGCGACGCGACTGGCAGTTGTATACCGTTAAGTTAATAGAACATATTCCTCAGTAATACATCTACGTATATGTCAGACCTGAGTTTCTCCTGCCGTATACAACTTTCAAATAACTTCCGGGAATTCAGCCAGGTAACACTTTCAGCGACCGCTGAAAGTGTTACCTGGCTTAATTCCCGGAAGTTATTTGAAAATCTACATACATACTCCGCAATCCACCATACGGTGCGTGGCGGAGGGTACCTCGTACCACAACTAGCATCTTCTCTCTGTGTTCCACTCCCAAACAGAACAAGGGAAAAATGACTGCCTATATGCCTCTGTACGAGCCTTAATCTCTCTTATCTTATCTTTGTGATCCTTCCGCGAAATATAAGTTGGCGGCAGCAAAATTGTACTGCATTCAGCCTCAAATGCTGCTTCGCTAAATTTCCTCAGTAGCGATCCACGAAAAGAACGCCTCCTTTCCTCCAGAGACTCCCACCCGAGTTCGTGAAGCATTTCCGTAACACTCACGTGATGATCAAACCTACCAGTAACAAATCTAGCAGCCCGCCTCTCAATTGCTTCTATGCTGTCCCTGAATCCGACCTGATAGGGATCCCAAACGCTCGAGCAGTACTCAAGAATAGGTCGTATTAGTGTTTTATAAGCGGTCTCCTTTACAGAAACAAATCGTGAACGGTGCAAGCTGTGTGAACAGCGACCCCGCCGTCTTGGAACACAGAATCACCGTCGAGGGACAAACATTCAACCAAGAGATGGACCTGATCATCCAAAATGGTCAGACAATCCTTGCCAGTAATGCGACACTACAGAGAACCCGTGGAGTCCATGCAACACCACGATATAGTGAAATGATAATTAAATCAATACCCTAAGCTGTCCAGAGGTGTTGATAAACATCAACGGGGACAGTTGAAAATGTGTACCCAGACCGGGACTCGAACCCGGGACCTCCTTCTTACGCGACAGTCGCTCTATCCTTTGAGCCACCGAGGGCACTAAATTGTGTCACGTTTGGAGCAAGACCGATACTTCAACGTCTCGAACCATGGAAGTAGATTTATCAGTATCTGTTAACAGACAAAGAAATGGTTCAAATGGCTCTGAGCACTATGTGACTTAACTTCTGAGGTCATCAGTCCCCTAGAACCTAGAACTACTGAAACCTAACTAACCTAAGGACATCACACACATCCATGCCCGAGGCAGGATTCGAACCTGGGACCGTAGCGGTCGCGCGGTTCCAGACTGTAGCGCCTAGAACCGCTCGGCCACTCTGGCCGGCCACTTAACAGACAGAAGAACAAATTCGATACATTGCTAAAGGAGAGAGTAGCTTTTCTATGTTCAGACATGAATCATACTCTTAGCCTGACAGAATTTGTCTAAGAATGAAACGGAGTGCATTCCAAAGAAGGAAACTATGTGGTTGCACCTTCTCGAACTCGAATGAAAGACATTGTTGCTAACGTCGAAGCTGAAATGCATTTATTACCTAAACCAGCTGCAGAAAGCATGCACGCATAGAATCATCCAGGATATTGCTTAAGACCAAACCACGTTGTAGTAATTTGATGGAAGTTGAAATGAAAGATGTCCGAGATTTAAAAGTCTGATAAAGACATTCTAATTGTTCCAGCAGGTAAAGGCCATGCTACAGCGGTAATGAAGAAAGAGGACTAGTCAGAAACTATTTCTCACAACCAGTTCCGAAGTGAATTCTGAGTCCGAACTGTTGCGGAGAAAGGTACTGTGAATGCAGGTCTATCATACAACGCAAGCGTCACATAGTACGACATGTAATGCAGAGGTAGTGACATATTTTGCAAATGTAACGACGAATGAAAACTTAATTGGGTACTGTCAGTTTCAAGTTTTCGTGCGTGATAAGGAACCTGTGCAACCCATTGAATTCACTGAAACTTTTAGAGGACCAATGCCTAATTCACGGACTGAGCCACAAAAAACTGTACTTAGATGCATCCACGGAGAAGGATCAGTAATGACATTGAGTGTTCCTGATTATTATAATAGTTATGATGATTTTGAACGTGTGCTCCTTGTTAAGTACTGGTCAGATGCTCGTCAAGAAAGATTAAGGAAGGAGGTTTTTAACATGAAACCTCTTCAATCAAAAAGGGAAACCTTAGAAAATATTTAGACAAGTAGCTGAACGCACAAAATATTGGGAGAACGCCATGTCACAGCCAGATGTCATCCGAATATTCAAGGCCAAACTGCCGATGCTTATTAGAGAAAAATTAATTAACACGACAGAATCGAATATTGATACATTCATGTCAGTATTAGATTCCATTTACCTGATCAATGAAGATGCCTAGGCAAATTATCAAAGTGATAAAAACAGTAGTTGTCCTAATCGTAATGAAAGGCACAAAAATTGTGTGGATAATAAATAATTGCAATAGTAGTAGCAGTAAAGGGTACAGTTATTTTGATGGGCGTAAACAGAGAAAACTGAACTATTGTTCGGCTAATCATTCGCAAAACTAACTTCGACCACGTCTAACTTTGAATGGTTTGTCGTAGAATCGGAGAGCGGTGCTCAAAACGAAATCAGTCTAATTTGGTGTGGGACAGGGGAGCTCAAAACGAAATCAGTCTAATCAGGTATGACAACGGACAAGATATATGAGAGGGAATTATGTTCTGGTAACGTATGTTGTAAGAGGCAGCCTAAGGCAAGGCCTCAGTCAGCGATATATACTGTAACGATAAGTATTACTGTAATGGTTACAACTGACACAGGTGCTGCATGGATTGTATGAAAGATAATCTCAGATAATGGAAGTGCTTACTTTGCCACTCAGCAATTTCAGGGTTCTGATAGCCTTTGGCACGCAGTCCCAAAATATTAATTAGCAGCGTCGCATGCCATTGTAGCAATAATGAGTATATTTTAAATGAAAAAATGTTAATTGTGGACTTCTTATTTGGATTTCATTTTCTCCGCGAGAACAAGACAACAATAAGCCCGTCCATGGGAAAGTTTCTTGTTTACGATTGCAGGGCAAGAGTTGGCAGTTAACTCTCTGAAGACAGATTTAGGCCATGGAAAATACTGTCAGGAAATTAGAATTAGATTGATAGGGAGAGAGATGGAGCATGTATACCTGTAGCATTCTGGAATCAGTTATGAACTCAACATTGAGTAAAAGATTGAGGTCAAGATATCTGAGTGACAGAGTTTTACTAAAGACCAATAGACCGATTTGGTTAGTGTTTTTTTTTTTTTGTTTTTTTGAATTCATAAAAGTTTTTGAAACAAAACTCAGAATGATCGAAGGATATTCTTGTCATCCAAATGTCATGCCACATGAACCAAATTGTTTGCCGTCGTACCCCATTCCGTGGCCAAAGTGTGCTGCTGTTTCAAAAGCAATGAACAAGATTCTAGAAAGTCAGGTTATTGAACCATCGCTGAGCAAAAGCTGGGGCTAATGTACGGTTGGTGGTGGATACCAGAGCAATCAATAAGATTATCATTCCAGTGAAAGAATCAATGACACTTTGGTCAACTCACAATATCTGTATCATCCTGACATGTCATAGGATTGTTCCTTAGCTCGGATGCTTTGTCCATTGACTTGGGGGTTTTCCTTTTTCAGATTAGAAACACAGATGGGGAACCTACCATTCTCCTTAACAATTTACCACAGTCTGACAACGCTGGTGTAATTTTACTATTCTGCAACTAGAAAAA
The DNA here is from genome assembly GCF_023898315.1 of Schistocerca nitens. Classification (NCBI taxonomy): domain Eukaryota; kingdom Metazoa; phylum Arthropoda; class Insecta; order Orthoptera; family Acrididae; genus Schistocerca; species Schistocerca nitens. The sequence continues at coordinate 39,206,717 of NC_064621.1, read as the reverse complement.
TCCCGAGGTTTTGAGGCAAAGAACTCGTCGAGATGCGATCGGAGCGCATTTGCACCCGGAATAGAAGTTCCTTGAAGGTTGTTTGATAGGGAGTGGAAAAGGTGAAAAACTGAGGACGCAAGATCAGGTGATTAAAAACCGTGCGGAATGACTTCCTAATCCAACTTCCGTACAATGTTGTTTGCTAGTTTAACAGAATGAGGGTGGGCGTTATCGTGGAGCTGCATCACTTTACACAGTTTTCCTGGTGGTGGTTCTCGGATTCCGTCTGCGAGATGTCTCAGTTGTTGACAATGAACGTCAGCAGTCATGGTTAAACCTCAGGGAAGCAATTCGTAGTACACCACACCGTCGTTATTCCAGCACGTGCATAAAATAATCTTTTGAGAGTTTGTCTGAGACTGAGGAATATGATAGTCAAAATAATGAATTCGAAGTTCATTAATGAATGATGGGACGTACTGACAGTGTTACCTCCATCTGTGTAGAAACGTGGGATGTCTACAAGATAATTATCCCAGATAGGGGACATAAGAAAGGTAGTTAGTGATAAGCCCGACGGAGATGGCAAGTAATCATTATGTGGAGCATAATGGTGTACTGTTTTATCGCCATAATGCACGGAACAGTGACTGGTGTGTTTTCATTCCAGAAGGAAGCCAAGCAGACGTAATCTGGTGCACCCATAGGATTTGGCTAAAGGCGCCGCAAAAATTATTGGCCCGCATCTCGTGGTCGTGCGGTAGCGTTCTCGCTTCCCACGTCCGGGTTCCCGGGTTCGATTCCCGGCGGGGTCAGGGATTTTCTCTGCCTCGTGATGGCTGGGTGTTGTGTGCTGTCCTTAGGTTAGTTAGGTTTAAGTAGTTCTGAGTTCTAGGGGACTGATGACCATAGATGTTACGTCCCATAGTGCTCAGAGCCAAAAATTATTGAATATTGAATATACGAAGGAAAATACAGCAATTGGTACGGAAACGTTTGATATGTCAAAAGGAAAAACCTTCAAACCGAGACTCAAAGGGAAAATTAAACCCTATTTTTGTCGAGAAACGTCGACAGGTCGAACGCGACAGGCGTTTGTGAACACTTTCCAATCGCATGTACAAACACCCAATTCGTCATTACAGTCTGTGGGTTGTTTTCGAATATGCCTTGAAGAGGGCAACCGGCACCCAGTAATCCGACGATTATTAGAAATTAAATTCCTCAAGTCAGCAATTCGAATGATAACGCATAAAATTTCACGAGCAGATATGGAAGCAAATTTTGGAGATTCATGGTATCAAACAGAGACTCATATCACGCTATCATTCTGAAACGGATCCCATACAGGTATTCTTCGATTTCAATAGGTTCATGCAAATTTACTGGTCAAGTAAAGAAACTGCATAGACAGATTATTTGCTGTTGTTCAAGGATGTTTTTCATAACTTAACCCATATCTCGACCCAGTGCACTGTCTATGAGCTAATTTTTGACAGGAAGAACAATGAATGTGTTAAGCCATTACCCAGGACTGCAAGAGAAATGACCTCTTTCGCAACAACAGAGAAAAGAAACTTTTACTTTGACACCAGTTCGAAGAGAGTACAAGAGTTTGAGGCAGGGAAAAAAAAACCTTGTACGAAGCCACACTGCGTCTTCTACGTTAGCTAAAAGCAAAAAGAAGTAGCAGCTGCTGTATTCTGGCCCCTATGTCGTTATTGACGTACCCCACGTGATCATGCGTCTTTTGTCATATCCCGACACGCAACGCATCAAAGTGATGTATGCTCAAAAGGAACTCAAAAAATATTTTGAGCAAATACACTTACGAGAAGTAAAACTGCTTTTGTAAAAATGAGCATAAGTTTGTTTGGATGTAATCTGGTATATTTAGGAATTGTCTGTTCTTGAAAGAATTTGTTAGGTTTCATCATTGATAAGCCAGTCTTTTCTTTGCACTAGTAAGGTCTGTGTAAAAATGACAGCCTTCGTTATCAAATAAACTGAATTTAGCAGTGGGAGCATATTGATTAGTTACAAGCAGGTTGTAGATGCATTTAGTTGCTTGCTCGGTAATGAAGTAAATTAAAATTAAATTCAATTTTTAAATACATTTGTCATGGACGTATGTGGCAAAGTACCACAAATGACATAAATAATTGAGGTATACTGTATTTTTGTGGAAATGATTATTACTAAGCAGTTAATTTACTGCAAATCAACAGATTAACAAATATCGAATCACACTCGATTGTGAGTTATCTATCATTCATTCGTTCACCGACGACATTTTTCTCTTTCGGCTCCTTCAGTACATATTTTTTCCTTTCTATTGCAGTCGGATAGACTTTGCCGTCTTGATACAAGGACCGATTTCTTTGAAACGGTACAAATTATTCATATTACTGGAAATATCCTTGACTGAAAACTAGAATAGAACTAACGCTTTTAGACAAAGCAAGAGCGTAGAAAGGATACGTAATCTGATAACGATCTAGTTCAGAAATGTATGAGATAGTGGTCTTTGGAATACATGTCTTCTATAAAGACAGTTTGTGTGAATTGTAAAGGTTATGCGCAATTAATGCATGCATATGGGCTTAGTGGTAATATAGACAGCCACGTTAATTGTGAGCCGTGGGTGTCAAGGATGAAGCGAAGATGGCAGCTTACAGACAATAAAGTGTGTCGACAGCTATTTAACTGATGTGTTGGCTGCTGTGTAACGAACAATTCTAAAGTGAATCTACACTCCTGGAAATGGAAAAAAGAACACATTGACACCGGTGTGTCAGACCCACCATACTTGCTCCGGACACTGCGAGAGGGCTGTACAAGCAATGATCACACGCACGGCACAGCGGACACACCAGGAACCGCGGTGTTGGCCGTCGAATGGCGCTAGCTGCGCAGCATTTGTGCACCGCCGCCGTCAGTGTCAGCCAGTTTGCCGTGGCATACGGAGCTCCATCGCAGTCTTTAACACTGGTAGCATGCCGCGACAGCGTGGACGTGAACCGTAAGTGCAGTTGACGGACTTTGAGCGAGGGCGTATAGTGGGCATGCGGGAGGCCCGGTGGACGTACCGCCGAATTGCTCAACACGTGGGGCGTGAGGTCTCCACAGTACATCGATGTTGTCGCCAGTGGTCGGCGGAAGGTGCACGTGCCCGTCGACCTGGGACCGGACCGCAGCGACGCACAGATGCACGCCAAGACCGTAGGATCCTACGCAGTGCCGTAGGGGACCGCACCGCCAGTTCCCAGCAAATTAGGGACACTGTTGCTCCTGGGGTATCGGCGAGGACCATTCGCAACCGTCTCCATGAAGCTGGGCTACGGTCCCGCACACCGTTAGGCCGTCTTCCGCTCACGCCCCAACATCGTGCAGCCCGCCTCCAGTGGTGTCGCGACAGGCGTGAATGGAGGGACGAATGGAGACGTGTCGTCTTCAGCGATGAGAGTCGCTTCTGCCTTGGTGCCAATGATGGTCGTATGCGTGTTTTGCGCCGTGCAGGTGAGCGCCACAATCAGGACTGCATACGACCGAGGCACACAGGGCCAACACGCGGCATCATACTGTGGGGAGCGATCTCCTACACTGGCCGTACTCCACTGGTGATCGTCGAGGGGACACTTAATAGTGCACGGTACATCCAAACCGTCATCGAACCCATCGTTCTACCATTCCTAGACCGGCAAGGGAACTTGCTGTTCCAACAGGACAATGCACGTCCGCATGTGTCCCGTGCCACCAAACGTGCTCTAGAAGGTGTAAGTCAACTACCCTGGCCAGCAAGATCTCTGGATCTGTCCCCCATTGAGCATGTTTGGGACTGGATGAAGCGTCGTCTCACGCGGTCTGCACGTCCGGCACGAACGCTGGTCCAACTGAGGCGCCAGGTGGAAATGGCATGGCAAGCCGTTCCACAGGACTACATCCAGCATCTCTACGATCGTCTCCATGGGAGAATAGCAGCCTGCATTGCTGCGAAAGGTGGATATACACTGTACTAGTGCCGACATTGTGCATGCTCTGTTGCCTGTGTCTATGTGCCTGTGGTTCTGTCAGTGTGATCATGTGATGTATCTGACCCCAGGAATGTGTCAATAAAGTTTCCCCTTCCTGGGACAATGAATTCACGGTGTTCTTATTTCAATTTCCAGGAGTGTATTATGGCACTAATAACGGACACCCGCTGTAGTGTCTATCGTAGAACAATAATATGTCCTGTAAATGGTACGCAGTTAACGTCAAATTAGAACTGGACTCCGGTGACGGCTAACAGACGGCATTGCTACTGACAAGTGCGGGTTATCAGTTTACCGGTCTGCCAAGGGGCAATAACCGGACTACCAACCTCAAATGCATGCAAGCTAATTAGTCCATGTAGTGACCGTACAGTTACTGGACTTGAAGGAGCAGTGAAAACTAGAAAAGAAGGACAAAACTGACCCAACTGATCGCGAGGATATGACTAATCTATAACGTACCCGATTTCAGAAATGAGCAAAGGATATTGCATTAAGTCGAGATTCTGAGTCGAAACTGATATGTTGCTAGAGAAGGCCGAAATGCACGCTATAAGCTCACGCAGGCTGGCGTGAGGTCTGAAACAGGATACGTAATGAATGCTATAAAGAAAAGTACGTAGCTTCTGGAATACTTAACTTTAATCCATAATTGCTGAACATTGGTCTTGTTACTGTACATGCTTCATTAGATACATAGCAAAGGAGAAATGGCGCCTTGCTAGGTCGTAGCAATTGACTTAGCTGAAGGCTATGCTAACTATCGTCTCGGCAAATGAGAGCGTAATTCTCAATGAACCTTTCCTAGCAACGTCGGCTGTACAACTGGGGCGAGTGCTAGTAAGTCTCTCTAGACCTGCCGTGTGGCGGCGCTCGGTCTGCAGTTACTGACAGTGGCGACACGCGGGTCCGACGTATACTAATGGACCGCGGCTGATTTAAAAGCTACCACCTAGCAAGTGTGGTGTCTGGCGGTGACACCACAGAAACTCCTCACTGTCAAATGCAATGTATTAATCCATACAAAGTCTTCTATATTGGTAATAATTAATTAATTACGTTAATTTTGGAATTTTTCATGTTCTTCGGCATCCGGTGAGGAGTGGCGAGGTAGAAGTAGCTTATAATGCAGAGCTACAGTTAGCTACGCCTAAACGGCAGCAAGCAACCCCTGCCTAAAATTCAACCACTTGCTCCATCCGATCATCTCTACGAATACTAAAAATGTATCATGATAAACTTTGTAACCAAATGATTACTACGAAAGATGAATGTTTGTATGTTAAGCGAAAAATGAAATCACCAGCTGTGTACCTTACAGAATTTTTGTAGAAATTTAGTTTGGTATATGGATGAATGTAAACTGAAATTTTGCTCTTAACCTATATTCTGTGAATCTGAAAAACTGGCACCAACTTGTATTTAAACCTGAACTCTGGCTCATATGTCACTAATAGTACTGTTTTATTTAGGTAATCAATTGAACTTCATGAAGGTTTTCAACAAAGAGGTGACCAAACAGTCAATTAATATTATCGTTCATTTACGAGAATGAGATTTTCACTCTGCAGTGGAGTGTGAGCTGATATGAATCTTCCTGGCAGATTAAAACTGTGTAACGGACGAAACTCGAACTCGAGACCTTTGACTTCCGCCGGCAAGTGCTCTATCATCTGAACTACCCAAGCACGACTGACAACCCGTTAGCCACAGCTTGGGGGATGTTTCCAGAATGAGATTTTCGCTCTGCAGTGGAGTGTGCGCTGGCAGATTAAAACTGTGTGCTAGACCAAGACTCGAACTCTGGAGCTTTGCCTTTCAGTGGCAAGTGCTCTACCAACTGAGCTGCCCAAGCACGACTCACAGCTTTGCTTACGCCAGTACCTCGTCTCCTACCTTCCACACTTCACAGAAGCTCTTCTGCGTTTGCTAAAGACAGACATTCATAATACGTTATGGCCTGCACCAGACGAGGCGGACGGAATATTCCACTTAGCCTTTCTGTTCGCAAAATAAGTAGTTGCTTAATTTTAGCTCTGGAGGTGTGGATTTTTTAAATAGAGAAGTAATATAATATGATAAAGTTATGTAATGAAGTAATGTATTGTACTTTTGCAGATAGAAAGTTCTAATATTTGAATCCGGAGAAGATAAAATAGACTCTGAAGAAAAATTACCAACCCAAACACTAGGTACAAAACAGCGAAAGGTTTTGCTGGCCACAGGACAATAGAAGTATCTGCTCCACCACAGTGTGAACAAATTGTTTTCAATTCACACATCCATTTATCTGTAATAACAAATAACTCCGAATATTTGAAAATAGAATAGAACAATAAAATCTGATGATACATCGTTTCATTTAAGGAACTGCATAAAACGGGTGAGTTGCTAATCGTTGCCGAGTCACTTAACAGCTGATAACATAATTCACGGAGAATACGAGACTCCTGAGAAATTCCAGAATGAGATTTTCACTCTGCAGCGGAGTGTGCGCTGATATGAAACTTCTTGGAAGATTAAAACTGTGTGCCCGACCGAGACTCGAACTCGGGACCTTTGCCTTTCGCGGGAAGTGCTCTACCATCTGAGCTACCGAAGCATGACTCACGACCGGTACTCACAGCTTTACTTCTGCCAGTACCACCGGGCGTGAGTCGTGCTTCGGTAGCTCAGATGGTAGAGCATTTGCCCGCGAAAGGCAAAGGTCCCTAGTTCGAGTCTCGGTCGGGCACACAGTTTTAATCTGCCAGGAAGTTTTATATCAGCGCACACTCCGCTGCAGAGTGAAAATCTCATTCTGGAAACATCCCCCAGGCTGTGGCTAAGCCATGTCTCCGCAATATCCTTTCTTTCAGGAGTGCTAGTTCTGCAAGGTTCGCAGGAGAGGTTCTGTAAAGTTTGGAAGGTAGGAGACGAGGTACTGGCAGAAGTAAAGCTGTGAGTACGGGGCGTGAGTCGTGCTTCGGTAGCTCAGATGGTAGAGCACTTGCCCGCGAAAGGCAAAGGTCCCGAGTTCGAGTCTCGGTCGGGCACACAGTTTTAATCTGCCAGGAAGTTTCATCCTGAGAAATTATTTGAATTTGCACACTTCATTGCTGGACCCAACGCTGAAAACCAACATTTATAACAGGAGATCGCATTCAATTAGCAATTTGTGGTAAGGTCTTATGGGACCAAACTGCTGAGGTCATCGATCCCTAATTTTACGTACTACTGAAGCTATCTTAAACTATCTTGCGTTAAGGACAACACACACAGCCGGCCGGTGTGGCCGTGCGGTTCTAAGCGCTTCAGTTTGGAGCCGCGTGTCCGCTATGGTCGCAGGCTCGAATCCTGCCTCGGGCATGGATGTGTGTGATGTCCTTAGGTTAGTTAGGTTTAACTAGTTCTAAGTTCTAGGGGACTGATGACCTCAGAAGTTGAGTCCCATAGTGCTCAGAGCCATTTCAACCATTTTTTTTTTGACAACACACACACCCATGCTCGAGAGAGGACTCGAACCTCCGAAAGGGGGAGCCGCAAGGACCGTGACAAGGCGCCCCAGACCACGCAGCTACCCCGCACGGCGACATCGCATTCAAAATGACGTCACTGGCAGCGATACTATTTAAACTGGTACATAAGGTAGATGCAATACTGCGAAGGATATAACCCTCGGATTACTATAAGGTCTTAAACAAAATCTAGGCGATTAATTAAGATGCTGAACAGGTATGGTCATACAATAGGACACACACTATTGGCCATTAAAATTGCTACACCACGAAGATGACGTGCTACAGACGCGAAATTTAACCGACAGGAAGAAGATGCTGTGATATGCAAATGATTAGCTTTTCAGAGCATTCACACAAGGCTGGCGCCCGTGGCGACACCTACAACGTGCTGACATGAGGAATGTTTCCAACCGATTTCTCATACACAAACAGCAGTTGACCGGCGTTGCCTGGTGAAACGTTGTTGTGATGCCTCATGTAAGGAGGAGAAATGCGTACTATCACGTTTCCGACTTTGATAAAGGTCGGATTGTAGCCTATCGCGATTGCGGTTTATCGTATCGCGACACTGCTACTCGCGTTGGTCGAGATCCAATGAATGTTAGCAGAATATGGAATCGGTGGGTTCAGGAGGGTAATACGGAACGCCGTGCTGGATCCCAACGGCCTCGTATCACTAGCAGTCGAGATGATAGGCATCTTATCCGCATGGCTGTAACGGATCGTGCAACCACGTCTCGATCCCTGAGTCAACAGATGGAGTCGTTTGCAAGACAACAACCATCTGCACGAACAGTTCGACGACGTTTGCAGAAGCATGGACTATCAGCTCGGAGACCATGGCTGCGGTTACCCTTGACGCTGCATCACAGACAGGAGTGCCTGCGATGGTGTACTCAACGACGAACCTGGGCGCACGAATGGCAAAACGTCATTTTTTCGGATGAATCCAGGTTCTGTTTACAGCATCGTGATGGTCGCATCCATGTTTGGCGACATCGCGGTGAACGCACATTGGAAGCGTGTAATCGTCATCCCTATACTGGCGTTATCACCCGGCTTCATGATATGGGGTGCCATTGGTTACACGTCTCGGTCACCTCTTGTTCGCACTGACTGTACTTTGAACAGTGGACGTTATATTTCAGATGTGTTACGACCAGTAGCTCTACCCTTCTTTCGATCCCTGCGAAACCCTACATTTCAGCAGGATAATGCAAGACCGCTTGTTGCAGTACCTGTACGGGCCTTTCTGGATACAGAAAATGTTCGACTGCTGCCCTGGCCAGCACATTCTCCAGATCTCTCACCAACTGAAAACGTCTGGTCAATGGTGGCCTAGCAACTGGCTCGTCACAATACGGCAGTCACTACTCTTGATGAACTGTGGTATCGTGTTGAAGCTGCATGGGCAGCTGTACCTGTACATGCCATCCAAGCTCTGTTTGACTCAATGCCCAGGCGTATCAAGGCCGTTATTATGGCCAGAGGTGGTTGTTCTGGGTACTGATTTCTCAAGATCTATGGACCCAAATTGCGTGAAAATGTAATCAAATGGTTCAAATGGCTCTGAGCACTATGCGACGTAACTGCTGAGGTCATCAGTCCCCTAGAACTTAGAACTACTTAAACCTAACCAACCTAAGGACATCACACACATCCATGCCCGAGGCAGGATTCGAACCTGCGACCGTAGTGGTCGCTCGGCTCGAGACTGTAGCGCCCAGAACGGCACGGCCACTCCGGCCGGCGAAAATGTAATCACATGTCAGTTCTAGTATAATATATTCGTCCAATGACTACCCGTTTATCATCTGCATTTCTTCTTGGTGTAGCAATTTTAATGGCCAGTAGTGTAATTTAGTTGAAGGCTTGGCAAAAGCTACTCAGCAGCCACAGATAACAAGACATTATCAGGTGGTTATAGATATGGGCACACAACTCACATAGCGTTTGATAATTTAGATTGCATTGATAAAATTTCAGGAAAAAGTACACTGTGCACGGAGCAGTTGGAATAGTCTGTTAATGTAGCCATATAGGAAGTGAGGACCTTGAAATAATCACTTCTTCAGGTATTGAAATGATACTACATAGTTCCAGAGACCTTTCTGAGACACATATAATGTATATATGTAGACTGGAGTCACAAATGATAATTTGTACCATGGTTGGGACACGAACCCAGGTTTTCTGCTTACTAGGCAGATGTGCAACCCACTACGCCATCCTGGTGTAGTGGCTTTGTACAACTGCATGGACGACATTACAACGCCTCTGTCCTTAAGTGGACTCAGGTGTGAACCGGAATTTGGATTGATGAAGGAGGCGTGTGAGGTTAGTCCGTGCAGGTGAACTAATCGGCTGTGCCACAGTGACGTACTTAGCGTGTCTGCCTTGCGAGCAGAAGACCTGGGTTCGAATCCCAGCCTTGGTACAAATTTGAATTCTTCGCTTCAGTCTGCGTACACAATCTTCTTCAGTTCTTCCACTTGACAACAACGAGGAAAAATATTGACATTCTTTCTGGAAAGATGACGTTTTAATGAAATTTTCTGAGCTGTGGGCCAAATTACTATAAACCAACAGCAAGTATGATGATTCTTATCGTTGATTCTTCTAATAGTGCAGTCGACCTACACAAAAGAGCCCAAGAGATAACTATTGATAAAGATTTGTTATGGGTAATACCTTCGTCAGATATGATTGTGTTCCTTTGTCGTTGGAGTTCAGCTGTGTGATATTGACAGATCATAGTGAAAATCCAAAAGTTGACTACTTCCTCCAACAGACTCTTCTGGATCGTCTTAAGCTACTGAAAATGAAACACCTATCATGGCCCAAGAAACAGCTGAGAAAAGTGGAGAAAAGCGTTTTTCGTGGAATACAATATGGCCAGAGATTCAAGACAATGAAAAGCCAAAACTTGATAATATTTTCGTAATGAGTCACCATTTTTCAGAGCAATCAGGAAATTGACAGATTCCAGTGGATAATGGGAAGTATTGGTTCAAGCAGAATTATTAGCAGGAGGTTCAGTGAAGCGTTTTTTAGACAGCAGGCGCTAAGCGTTGTAAGCGACTCCGTCAGTGTCACAGTCACCGCGCTTCGAAGAGTATTTATCCACAACTCAAGTTCCATCCGAGATGCTGAATGTACTCTTAAAAGTAGTTATCGATACTACATCTACTGAACCTGCTTCTTACGACAACGAGAGGATTGAATTACCTGATTTATTGAACCGCATTTTTAACGGCTGTAAAGAGGTCTGCACACGTACAGTGATGGGTAAACACGGAAAAATGGTTCAATACTACTGCAAGTATGGTGAGTTTATGTAATTGTTTGTTCGGTTGACGAGAAGCACCTGTACCAGTTACTTCGAACTATACTTGGACGCAAATTACAACGTGACTGATTCATTTTTTCCATTAAACCAGTATTAAAGCTAGATGGTTCCTAATGTACTTAATTAACTTAATTCGGTTGCGCCGAGAAAATGGACCACTGGTTACCGAATTGCGACGAGGCGTGTTTGGAATCAGTCATACAAAAGACAATATGGTTTGTTACTAAACGATGATACATCGGATTCTTTCCAAAGGGCCAATAATAGATATAAAGCAAGTCATCACAATTTATGAAAACGAATAAAAGTACGGTAAATCAATTTGATGATAGTTTCGCTAAATTTATTTTTCTTTAAATTTATTCTGGTAAAGCATATTTAAATGTTCCTGATTTCCAGTTTACTATTAAGTCAATGGACAATACACACTGATTAATTTTTATTTCCGAATGCATTTCTGTTATCGGAAGACTTGAGAAACGATATCACGAAAGAAAATTGTTAATTTCGCATCACAGTGCGCCTTCAAAGTTCACGTGAATGTAGACATACAGGTGGTACTAAAAACGGAACGAGAAATCTTTGGTCGGCTATTCGCAATTAGCTTTGAAGAAGGAAGGACGTCCCGTCGATATTGAGGTCATTAGAGATGGAGCACAAGCCCGGATTGTGTCAAGCATGGGGAAAGAAACCATCCCGGAATCACGGAAAATCACGGGAAACCTAAATCTGGATGGCTTGACGCTGGTCTGAACCGTCGTCGTACCGAATACGATCCACTGCGCCACCTCACTACGTAATTAACCTTGAAAAAAAAAAAAGGGAGAACACCGACATTTCCACTAGCACCAATGCCACCTGCTCTTTTCTGGTGTACCGGTGAAATGTTAAAAACATACTTGTACACATTAGAAAAGACATTTAAGTCTCCAGTCCACATGCTTCAGCCTACACGAATCGACGTCGAAATAATATGGTTTTTAGTTCTTGCGTCTGATCGATTTCTCCTGCCCACAAACTTTTGATTAAGAGACTAACAAGGGAACATCCCCATCGCACCCCACTCAGATTTAGTTACAAATTGGCACAGTGGACAGGCCTTGAAAAACCAAACACAGATCAATCGAGAAAACAGGAAGAAGTTGTGTGGAACTATGAAAAAAAAGCAAAATATACAAACTGAGTAGTCCATGCACAGGACAGGCAACATCAAGGCTAATGTGAGGTCAGAAGCACCGTGGTCCCGTGGTTAGCGTGAGCAATTGCCGAGCGAGAGGTTCTTGGTTCAAGTCTTCCCTCAAATGAAAAGTTTAATTTTTTATTTTCAGACAATTATTATCTGTCCGTCCGGTGCGATCACGTTTTTAGGGAGTGGTTATCACATCCACAAGGAAACCTAAATCGGGCAAGGTAGAAGAATCTTTTTACCCATTCGCCAAGTGTACAAGTTAGGTGGGTCGACAACATATTCATGTCATGTGACGCACATGCCGTCACCAATGTCGAATAGAATACATCAGACGTGTTTTCCTGTGGAGGAATCGGTTGACCTATGACCTTGCGATCAAATGTATTCGGTTACCATTGGAGAGGCACGTCCTTTCATCTACTAATCGCACGGATTTGCGGTGCGGTCGCAAAACACAGACACTAAACTTATTACAGTGAACAGAGACGTCAATGAACGAACGGACAGATCATAACTTTGCGAAAATAAAAAAAGTAAAATTTCCACTCGAGGGAAGACTTGAACCAAGGACCTCTTATTCCGCAGCTGCTCACGCTAACCACGCGACCACGGCGCTCCTGAGCTCGTTGTAGCCTTGATGTTGCCTATCTTCCACATGGACTACTCAGTTTGTATATTTTGCTTATTTTTTTCATAGTTCCACACAACTTCTTCCTGTTTTCTCGGTTGATCTGTGTTCAGTTTTTCAAGATCTATCCACTGTGCCAACTTATAACTAAATCTGAGGAGGGTGCGATGGGGAGGTTCCCTTGTAAGTGTATTCTCATACAGCTTTAATCAAATAATGCTGCAGAGATACATATTATACTTGATCGCTATTGAACACATTCAATCAAAGACTGCAACTAGAAAATCTACAAGGGTGCGATACATCATACAGAATTCCAGGCCCTTTACAACGCAGGTTAATCAGTTTTTTGGGAACTCTTATGTTTTTTCCCTTTAAAGAGGCTTCAGCACAGTTCTTCGCCAATTATTTGGAGAACGACACTTCGGCATCAGTAGTGCAAATGAAGAAAATCTTTTCAGACTTCATGCAACTCATATTATACGAGAGTGTGCTGAAAAGTTATACCTCCGAATTTTTTATTCTGTTCTCATTATCGATTGAGGTATTGCATATCATACGTATTACGGGTCGACATTCACTCTTCGCCGACGCAACGTGCAACCCTCTGAATTGTATCGTGTAACATGGCGGTATGTACCGGAATTATGTCGCTGGGGGAGAAACTGAAAGCCAAGTGTTCGTCCACACTTAATACAGCCTGTCTTTCAGCATGAGAACGCCAGATCACACACGAACGTTGCGACATCTGCAGCGATCCGACACTTTATGTCCTCTGTCATCGACCCTGCTCCATACTGTCCCGAATTGGCCCCATTCGATTTTCACCTGTTTTGAAAACTTAAGCAACATGTTCGAAGACTTCTCTTTGATAGCGATGAAGCTTTGTAGTCGGAGGTGCGGCTGCAGCTCTGTCAAGATTCATTACTATTAAGTCAATCGGCAATCAATGGAAGTTAATATTTATTTCTGAGTGCAATTAAACATTCTACAATGGCGGTAGCAACAAAGCGATCTTCCGTCGGGAGAAATGTGTTCGTCACCAAGGTGACTGTCTTGAAAAATAATGAAGAATAAAGATGTAGACAGTTAATAAAGTTTGTTTTATTTAAAAATCTTTAAGAATTTTCACATAAAAATTCGGAGGCATTAGTTTTCAACACGCCATAGTGTAAACAAAAACCACGTCGTAAAAACTGACCAAAATTGATTATGAACATCAACGTAAAGAAGCAGATAGGCGAATTACGATTCTTATTAGCACAATGCCACCAACTCCAGAAACTGTAAGAACAGGCAGTGAAATTATTGTTTTAGTAATTCTCTGGACAATATGCTTAAAAACTAGTAATGGTAAATTTGGTTACCATGTTCTGCAACTAAGACAAAAGACAATAAAGACGTCCACTGCAGCGATCGCACAGAATTAGCATCGAAGTTGGGATGCTAATTATGTCTACGTCTGTCAGCATTCAAGGTATTTACAGGCCGCTTTTAAATAGAGGAAATGTTAGAAGTTTCATAATTTTTTTTTGTACGAGACCAACAAACAAGTATTTCATCATCAACTGATGATACAGTGATTTTCATCGACGAAAAACTGTCGTTATTCAAGAGTTTACTCCTGTGAAGCGCCAGAATAACTGATATTGGTATGAATATTCAAATTGAGAGATGTACAAACAGAATACGGTGCTGCGGTTGGCAACGCCTATACAAGATAACAAGTGTCTGGCGCAGTTGTTAGATCGGTTGCTGCTGCTACAATGACAGGTTATCAAGATTTCAGTTAGTATACACGTGATATTATAGTCGGCGCACGAGCGATGGGACACAACAGCTCCGAGGTAGCGATGAAGTGGGGATTTTCCCGTACGACCATTTCACGAGTGTACCGTGAATATCAGGAATCAGTTTAAACATCAAATCTCCGACATCGCTGTGGCCGGAAAAATATCCTGCAAGAACGGGACCAACGTCGACTGTAGAGAATCGTTCACCGTGACGGAAGTGCAACCCCTCCACAAATTGCTGCAGATTTGAACGCTGGGCCAGCAACAAGAGTGTCAGTGTGCGAAGCAGTCAACGAAACGTCACAGATATGGGCGTTCGGAGCCGGCGGCGCACTCGTGGAGCCCTGATGACTGCACTGCACGAAGCTTTACGCCTCGCCTGGGTCCGTCACCTCCGGCACTGGGATGTTGACGACTGGGAACGTGTTGTCTGGTCGAACGAGTCTCGCTGCAAATTGTATGGAGCGGATGGAAGTGTACGGATATGGAGACAGCCTTATATGGAGACAGCCTCATGATTTCATGGATCCTGCATGTCAGCAGGGGACTCTTGAAACTGGCGAAGGCTGTGTAATAGTGCGGGGTGTGTCCAATTGGAGCGATATGGAGCCACTGATACGTCTAGATAAGACTCTGACAGGTGACACGTAGGTAAGCATCCAGTATGATCAATTCCAGCAGGACAATGCAACACCCCACAAGTCCAGAATTGCTACAGAGTGGCTCCAGGAACACAGTTTAAACACTTCCACCAGACTCCAGAGACATGAACCTTATTGAGTGTGGTGTCACCGCCAGACACCACACTTGCTAGGTGGTAGCTTAAATCGGCCGCGGTCCATTAGTACATGTCGGACCCGCGTGTCGCCACTGTCAGGATGGCAGACCGAGCGCCACTACAAGGCAGGTCTCGAGAGACTGACTAGCACTCGCCCCAGTTGTACGACGACGTTGCTAGCGACTACACTGACGAAGCCTTTCTCTCATTTGCCGAGAGACAGTTAGAATAGCCTTCAGCTAAGTTAATGGCTACGACCTAGCAAGGCGCCATGTGTACCATTGCATGTATCTCAAGATAGTCTCACTTGTATCATCAAGAATGCTGTATACCAAAGGACGATATAAAAGTTAAGTGTTCTAGTAGCTACGTTCTTTTCTTTATCACATTCATTACGAATCCTGTTCCAGACTTAACGCAAGACGGCGTGAGTTTACGCGTGCCCTTTCGGCTACTTCACTGTGGACTGGCTGCCTTAACAGTCCACTACATTGAGCATATGTGGGATGCCTTGCAAAGTGCTGTTCGGATTCTTACGGATGTATGGACAGCCCTGGAGGATTCATTCATTTGCCTCCAGCAGTTCTTCAGACATTAGTCGAGTCAATGCCACGTCGTGTTGCGGCATTTCTATGTGATCGCCGGCGGTCCTATACGATATGAGGCAGGTGTACCAGTTACTTTGGCTCTTCAGTGTATCTGACTTACAGCAGCGCAGAATTGTTAATGAGGCGAGATTCGATATTCATATATATTGAAACGAATTATTCAGTCAAGAAAGATAATGAGTAGTTCATGAAAAAATAAAAGCTCCAATTCAAACATTATTTCACCATGCTGGAACTCGTAGCATTAAGTTAAGAAAAATGGCTCTGAGCACTATGGGACTCAACTGCTGTGGTCATAAGTCCCCTACAACTTAGAACTACTTAAACCTAAGTAACCTAAGGACATCACACACATCCATGCCCGAGGCAGGATTCGAACCTGCGACCGTAGCGGTCGTGCGGTTCCAGACTGTAGCGCCTTTAACCGCTCGGCCACTCTGCCCGGCGTAGCATTAAGTCGCACAGAATTTACACACATTAGGAAATTTATTCACTGACAGCGAATTTCTTGACGTGATTTACTAAAATATCACACAAGAAGAGTTGGTACCAGAAGTACCGTGGACGTCCGTCCGCAGCAGGATTATCGCAGTCGACAAACCAATCAAGCGGCCCGCCAGAGTGACAACCTCTGGAGCTCCAGCAGCACCAGAAAGAGAGACGCGCGCTTAAGGAATCGTGCACGAGCAGAATTTGTCATTTGCAAGTTGTAAGTCAGCCCGAGTATTGCTAGGGAGTTCCTGCAGAACGTTCGTCATGTCTTCAAGTCTTCATGTCGTCGGGTGAGATAGAAACAGTGGCCAACAGATGGACAGTCTCCAGGTAGAAACAGAATAGTGAATACAGAGTGCGCCAGAAAAATGTATACACACTTTAAGGAACGAAAAGTATTACTTATGTGTTAATTTTACATTTAATAATTGACCACACATGTTGTACAACCTTCAGTTTAGCACATGGTTACTTTAAATGTTCAAAACGTTCACCGTTGGCGGCTATACACATGACAGAACGATGAGCGGTCGCCGCAAGTACGTCAGTCAATGTTATAATGGAGAACTCTGCACATGTCGCCATCTCCTAGCGAAGTTCCTCCTCCGTGCGTGGCTTACGTCGACAGACGTCATCATTCACAGTTCCCCACAAGTAAAAGTCCATAGGTGTTAGATCTGGCGACCGTGACGGGAACTCAATGGGCCCTCTTTCTCCAATCCAATGCCCCGGAAAACTGTCATCAAGGAAAGCTCGTGTGGCTAGGTGGTTGTGTGGTTGCGCCCCGTCCTGTTGGTAGAAGACCTCTTCATCAGCTCCATAAAGCGCACGTATACCTATCAAAATTGATGTTCGTAACATTTCTAGGTACACTCCTCCACTGACAGTAGCACCAAAAAGAAGGGGGGTCCTACTAAGCCCCTAGATGATAGTCCACACCACACATGAACCCCTGGTAGAGTGACTGCTTTCTGCTTTATACAAATAAATATGCAGATTTTCCGGCGCTCAGTACACACTGTTATTCGACTCACGGTTCCATCAAGTTTAAATTGCGCCTCGTCGCTCCGCACTACCTTCGTCATAAATTGTTCGTCATCAGTTACCATTTGCTGATACCATTCGAAAAATTGCATTCGGCGATCAGGATCGTCATCATTAATCACGTGCAGTAATCGTTTAAAGTAAAGTTTCCACTTTGCAGCCTTCAGAATTCTTCGTACACTTGTACTGCTAACCCACACTTCACGGGGACATTGCGTAGTAGACTTCTGTGGGGAATTAACAAACGTATCTAACACGAGCGGCAACGAAGCAGGACTTGTAGCTGTACTCTGTCTTCCTGATCTTCCTCTGTAAATATCACAAATCATCCCACGCAATTCAAACTTGTCAATGATGCGTTTAATTGTTAGATGGTTTGGCAGTTCTGTGTCAAACTCCCGTCTGATGTTGCACTTCAACGGCATTATCATACTTGAAAAACCACTTCACAATACATTTTCGTTGCCCGAATGTCAAGCGTGCTCCAGCGATCTTGTTTTCTCAATAGCGAGATGAAAGTACTAATATCTGCTGAACCAAAGACCACACTACAACACACTCGTAACTCAAATCGAACGACAATATCTTTATCTCGATAAAGAGTGACAAAGAGTGTATACATTTTTCCGGCAGACTCTGTAGAATAATCGTGTACAGACAGAGACCGCCTGCCAAGAGATTTAACTGTTAGTTTGGGACTGTATTCCGAATTGTACATCAAGATAGAAGATTAGTTTCCATCCGAATGTAGTTCGGAGAACATTATTTTGTTTGTGTTCGTAGAACTACAGTCAACGCGCAACAGATAGGCTAAACCGGCATTCTATACATGAGGTAAGGACCGTTACCAAAGTTGAGTAATACAGGGTGATTCAAAAAGAATACCACAGGTTTAGGAATTTAAAACTCTGCAACGACAAAAGGCAGAGCTAAGCACTATCTGTCGGCGAATTAAGGGAGCTATAAAGTTTCATTTAGTTGTACATTTGTTCGCTTGAGGCGCTGTTGACTAGGCGTCAGCGTCAGTTGATGCTAAGATGGCGACCGCTCAACAGAAAGCTTTTTGTGTTATTGAGTACGGCAGAAGTGAATCGATGACAGTTGTTCAGCGTGCATTTCGAACGAAGTATGGTGTTAAACCTCCTGATAGGTGGTGTATTAAACGTTGGTATAAACAGTTTACAGAGAATGGGTGTTTGTGCAAAGGGAAAAGTTCTGGACGACAGAGCACTTCATCACTGGCCTCCAAGAAGCCCTGATCTTACCCCTGCGATTTTTTCTTATGGGGGTATGTTAAGGATATGGTGTTTCGTCCACCTATCCCAGCCACCATTGATCATTTGAAACGAGAAATAACAGCAGCTATCCAAACTGTTACGCCTGATATGCTACAGAGTGTGTGGAACGAGTTGGAGTATCGGGTTGATATTGCTCGAGTGTCTGGAGGGGGCCATATTGAACATCTCTGAACTTGTTTTTGAGTGAAAAAAAACCTTTTTAAATACTCTTTGTAATGATGTATAACAGAAGGTTATATTATGTTTCTTTCATTAAATACACATTTTTAAAGTTGTGGTATTCTTTTTGAATCACCCTGTACATTTTACTAGTCACTACTCTGTGTTACTTTCATGGTGCGTGCGTGCTGTCCTAGAACCCACACACCCGTCCTACAGGGGCACCTGTGTTAGTCTTTTTCAGCGGCAACGAGACTTTCATGAGAGCGGACGCCCCCAGTACACAACACTTGACATCAGCTGTGTCAAGAGTCTCAACGCAGACAAGTGTATATTGGTACTGCCTGCCGAAAGGGAAATGCGACCGTCGTAATGAAGATCGAATATTATGGGCAACACCTGGCTCACCGACGTATAAATTGGCCTCTCTCCTCAAGCCGCAAGTGGAAAAGACTGACACGTATATAAAGGCTCAGGACTTTTCACTGAGAAGCTGAAGTAACTAAAACATGGACCAACGACGTCCTGATCAGCTTTGATGTTTCTTTGTTGACTCAAGTGCCACTCGGTCATTCTCTGTGGCATATTGGTTCCATAACTCCGCAAGACATCACCAAGTTCTTTCATGCATGTCCACCACGAGCTATATCGTGTGGAATATCAACCTCTACGAACAGCTGGAAGGCGTCGCCATGCTTAGTCCAGTGGTGGCCGACTTCTTCATGGAGCATTTCGAAGCACAATCCAACTTTGGCACAGATAACAGCGGCGATGTGTCGTGGCATGGAAGCAATGAAACCTTGGTAGGTCTCTGGAGGGAGTTGGTGCCACATCTGCACACACAAGTCACCTGATTGCCATAAATACCGGGGAGTGGGGCGATGAGCTTTGACGCCACATCCCACATGTGTGCTACCAGGTTCAGAGCTGGCGAGTTGGCGGGACCACGACATAAATTGGAACTTGCTACTGTGTTCCTCGAATCACTCCATCACTCTCTTGGCCTTGTGACATGGCGCATTATCTTGTTGAAAAATGGCACTGCCATCGTGAAACATAACAAAAAAAATGGTTCAAATGGCTCTGAGCACTAAGGGACTCAACTGCTGTGGTCATAAGTCCCCTAGAACTTAGAACTACTTAAACCTAACTAACCTAAGGACATCACACACATCCATGCCCGAGGCAGGATTCGAACCTGCGACCGTAGCGGTCGCGCGGTTCCAGACTGTAGCGCCCAGAACCGCTCGGCCACTCTGGCCGGCCTGAAACATAACACAGCCCAACGACGAGAAACCTTTTTTGCTGAAAATACCTTATTCTTATGTTCTTTTAGGGTGGGAAATCCAAATATGATACTTAAAAAACTGTATCACCCACCATTTCTTCACATATTACAGTTAAATTTATTAAATTAAGCGATTGCTTGAAGAATTTAGCAGCTTTTATATAGTTGAATAGATGGCATTGGTAAAACTGCTGAAAAACATTTGCTATCAAAGAAAGGTCGATTCTATTTTTGTGTTAACAAATGGTGTTTTGTTTACTGTCAACCTAACCTCATTTTCCCGTTTCCTGTACATGTGCTCAGCAAAATGTCTAATCGTGATTGTAAAAACTCTCCTGACAGTTTTTGTTATATTTGTGGTGAATTTGTTACTAAAAACCACCAAAGAAACATTACAGACTTTGTGAAAAAGGTTTATCTATCATACTTTGGTTCTAGGTGATCAAGATAAATCTTGGGCGCCGCATAAGGTATGTTGTGAATGTGTTGAAGATTTGAGAAAATGGTCCCAAAAGGAGAAAAAAGCCTTTAGATTTGCTGTTCCTATGATATGGAGGGAGCCAAGAAACCATTCTGATGATTGCTACTTTTGCAGTGTTTTTACTGATTACTGATCATAATTCGAAAACAAGGAAGGTAATAAGCTACCTTAACCTTCTGTCCGCCATCCGACCAGTAGGGCATGGTGTAGATTTGCCGGTTCCTGAACCACCAGATCATTTAAATTCTATTCCAACACAAGTATTTTCTGATGTACAACGTGATTTAGTTGAACCAGATGATGATGAATTCCATTGTAATACAGAAAGTCTAGAGCCCAAATTGTTTACTCATACCGAGCTTACCGATTTGGTTACTGATTTGGGCTTAACGAAAGAAAAAGCTGAATTGCTTGGCTGTAGATTAATAGAAAAGGAGTTATTGGCAGTTGGGACCAGCATATACATGTATATAAAGAGAGAGCAGCAATTTTCCAAGTTTTTTCAACAAGAAGGTGATTTAGTGCACTGCTCAGACATTCCCGGTCTGATGAATGAGTTTGCTGTTGAGTGCAAAAAGGAAGACTGTTTATTCATCCAAAACTAGTGATGGAAAAACGCTACCAAGTCCGCTGGAACACCAACATGATGGGTGTTGGTCACTTTGCTAAGAAGATCAGCAATTGACTCATCGCAGAAAAAGCTACAAAAGAAAAAAGAAAAAAGAGAAAGAAAATACAAGCCAATTCCAGCTGAAAAGTGAAACCTCTATTTACACATATCATTGTTGTAAGTAGCTTACTGTAAATACAAATCATGCTTATGTTGTAACAAGGCGTTTCATTAACTTCCCCGTTTACCGTATAGCATAGGATTTTTATACTATATAATAAAAAGCGTATTGCTCGAAACCTGTAGGTGATACAAAAAAAACTAAGGTTAGATTTCGATTCAGCTCATGTTGTTGTTGTTGTCTTCAGTCCAGAGACTGGTTTGATGCAGCTCTCCATGCTACTCTATCCTGTGCAAGCTTCTTCATCTCCCAGTACCTACTGCAACCTACATCCTTCTGAATCTGCTTAGTGTATTCATCTCTTGGTCTCCTTCCACCATTTTTACCCTCCACGCTGCCCTCCAATGCTAAATTTGTGATCCCTTGATGCCTCAGAACATGTCCTACCAACCGATCCCTTCTTCTTGTCAAGTTGTGCCACAAACTCCTCCCCAATTTGACACATACATGGATCATGCGTAGGCCCATCGTTAGCAGACACGCATCTACTCTGCCCAGCATTAAGTATGATGTTAATTCCATCCCTGTTCGCCGCCTATCGTGTTTTACCAGACTGCTCAGTCTATGACGCCTGACATCTCTGATGAGAGGTGGCTGCCCAACACCACGATGTCTGGACGTCGTTTCCACCTTGGCTTCATCACTTGTTGAAGAGACTCACCACAGCACTCCTCCAACACTCGACAAGTCGTACAGTCTCCGAAATTCCGACCCCCCGGACCATCACAATCTGCCGTCGGCCAAACTCAGGTAGAAAGCGCGCGTTCCCCAGTCTAGAGACAGTCAGAACGCTTCCTGATACTGCGTGCACCGTCATTCCTCGCCAGGTGACGCTGCTATCGCACGGACGGGTTTGTATCGATAGTAGGTCAGTGGTCGTAATGTTCAGGCTAATCAGTGTACATTATCACCTTATTCGAATGGAAAGATGCAGGAAGTAGAACTAAAATATTTAAGAAAAATAGTTACCTGCTGTAAAATCAATTCGTAGTCGTACGTTTTACATTCCTCTGGTCTTCAGCAAGTGAATCGTTGAAGTAAACTAATGTTGGCGCCCACTATCTTCGGTATATATAGACAAGTGTGGGACGGGAGGGGAGGCAGAGAAGTAGAGGCGAAGAGATGATCGTCAGAGATATTGTGGATGGGATAAGATGACAGTCACGAGATAAGAGAAATTTTTTATCAGCCATTGTCTATTGGCTACTGACTCGTGAGACGTGTTCACTTTCGCGTTGATTTTTATCACTTTTTACACTGGGTTAAGTTGCATTAACAGCTGCGCTGCGCAAATCCTTAGGTGGTAATTAGCTCTACGTTATTTCCGTAGACAAAGAACGATTACGTCAACACTGCAGAAAGATATAAAGACAGAGTTAGATCGGCTACATCTGTAAGCGTAACATGTTTTTCTTCCTCTCAGTAGGCAAGACATTTATAATTTTCGTACATCCCTCCTCAACCTCAGATGGATAGTGGGACACGAACAGCACGCTCCCTGCGTACACCGTCATTCCTCGCCGGTTAATGCTGGCTGTGGATCATGCTGCAGTCATCGTCCCATGACGTCCCTCATGTGCTCTATTGGAGACAGAAATACCCATAATAAATTCTGTTTTGTAATAAAATATTTATCGTTGAACTCAAATGGCTACAACAATTGGTTCGTTGCTCAGTAATAGTAGACAGTCGTACATGCTCAGTAATGTATTGTTCGTTCTCCACTTGTCACGTAGATGGCTACCTACAGGTTTACTGTCGACTTTGTATCATCTGGTTGATAACAGTATCCTACTTAGTGTGCTAACACTATATAAATTATATTAATTATATAGAAATGTTAGAAGAACTCACACACCGAGCGAGGTGGCGCAGTGGTTGGGATGCTGGACTCGCATTCGGGAGGACGACGGTTCAATCCCGCGTCCGGACTTCCTGGTTTAGGTTTTCCGTGATTTCCCTAAGTCGCTCCAGGCAAATGCCAAGATGGTTCCAAGCGCACGGCCGATTTCCTTCCCTGACCTTCCACAATCCGATGAGACCGCTGATCTCGCTGTTTGGTCTCTTCCCCCAAAAACAAACCAACAACAACAACAAGCACTCACAATCGAGCTGCAGTAGAGCATTACAAACAGTATTGTAAGGTGCTTAAAAATATTATTAGGAAGACAAAGATTATGTGGTACGCAAATAGAATAGTCAATTCACAGGATAAAATTAAATCCATATGGTCAGTTGTGAAGGAAGTGTCTGGTCAGCAGCGCAGGGTCGACGATATAAAGTCAGTTCTTAGGAAAAATGTATCTGTTACTGATAAGTCAGATATATGTACAGTTTTTAACAATCAATTTCTGAGCATTGCTGGCGAATTAAATAAAAACTTGGTTTCTACAGGCAATCAGATAATTCTAGTGGAAAATGACTTTCTGTGAATGATGTCTGCAATACTCCTATGTGACAATGACAAGGAGGAGATTAAGTTAATAATTAAGTCAGTGAAGACTATGGACTCTCATCGATATGAAGGAGTACCTAGCAGAATATTAAAGTACTGTGTTGCACATGTTAGTCCTGTACTTAGCCAAATATGTAATTTTTCCTTTAAGAATGGTCAGCTTTCTGAATGATTAAAGTACCCAGTGCTAAAGTCACTTTATAAAAAGGGAGAATGGAATAATGTAGCCAATTTCAGACCTATTTCTATATGCCGGCCGCGGTGGTCTCGCGGTTCTAGGCGGGCAGTCTGGAACCGTGCGACCGCTACGGTCGCAGGTTCGAATCCTGCCTCGGGCATGGATGTGTGTGATGTCCTTACGTTAGTTAGGTTTAAGTAGTTCTAAGTTCTAGGGGACTGATGACCACAGCAGTTGAGTCCCATAGTGCTCAGAGCCATTTGAACCTATTTCTATGACATCAGTGCTTGCTAAAGTTATTGAAAAGCCTGTATATATAAGGATAATTGATCATTTTATTTTACATAATTTGCTATCAAATGTACAGTTTGGTTTTAGAAGTGGTTTAACAACTGAAATTGCTATAGTCTCTTTCTTCCGTGACGTACTTCATGGATTAAACAAAAGGTTTCGAACTCTAGGCATCTTTTTTATTTAAATAACGTGTTTGATAGTGTTGATCACAAAATATTGATCCAGTAGTGTGACCATTATGGAATACAGGGAGTAGCTGACAATTGGTTCACCTCTTACTTTGATAACAAACAGAAAAGGTCATTATTCGCAGTGTTGAGAATGGCTATGATGTGAGGCCTGAGAGGGGCACGGTCAAATGGGGGTGCCGCACGGATCAGTGATGGGGTCATTGCTGGTCCTTGTTTATATAAATGATATGCCATCTGGTATTACATGTGACTCTAAAATATATCTGTTTGCTGATGGCACTAGCTTGGTAGCAAAGGATATTACGTGCAATGCTGGCACTCTTTCAAATAGTACAGTTCATGGCTTGTAGAAAATAAACTAACACTAAATCACATTAACACTCAGTTTTGACAGTTTGTAACAAACAATTCAACAACACCCGACGTTTTAATTTCACAGAATGGGCATATGATTAGGAAACTGAACAATTCAGATTTCTAGGTGGTCAGATAGATAATACATTGTTGTGGAAAGCCCACGTTCAGGAGCTTGTTCAAAGACTTAATGCAGCTGTTTTTAGTATTCGAACGGTATCTGAAGTACGTGATAGCTTGACACGAAAATTAGCCCACATTGCTCATTTTCATTCGCTTATGTCGTATGGTATTATATTTTGGGGTAACTCTTCCCATTCTCAAAGGATATTTTCCACAGAAACGGGCGGTTAGAGCGATAGTTGGTGTAGATTCTGGAACCTCTCGTCGCCCCTGTTCATTAGTCTGGATATTCAGACATTGGGCTCTCAATATACATATTCTTTACTGTCGTTTCTAGTTAAAAATATCGACTTGTTCCCAAGGATTAGCAGTTTTCACTCAGTTAATACTAGGCAGAAATCCAATTTGCATTTGGACTGCACTTGTTTGAATCTTGTGTAGAAAGGCGTGTACTATGTAGCTGCATCAATTTTCAGTAAGCTAGGACAAGAGTTCAAAAATCTTAGTACTTATCGACACTGTTTCAAATCGAAACTGAAGAGTTTTCTCACGGGCCACTTCTTCTATTCTGTCGAGGAGTTCCTTGAAAAATTAAGATGACAGCTGTGTTATATTGTTAATTGCGTTTACATAAAGTTAAGCCTCGTTTCTTTGGGATCCACAACAATTTATTTCATTTGTTATTACTTTCATGTTGTAATTTCACGTACTGGAGATTTGCTCGTCAACTTGATCCAACGGAACTAGACGTTAAAATGCAAAAAATTTAAATTCAGGAGATGGGATTTAGTAGACGAAGATTTACATACGAACTCGCGTCCGGAAACGTCATCCAACGGCGCTGCAGAGCGTCAAACTTATAGGCACTAGCGTGTGTGAGTGTATGTACAGTCGTGCTCAAAAGTATCCAAACGACCTGAATTGCATTTCGCCTGATTCGCATGCAACACACATAACGCAGCTGTCTAGCAAGTCCTCTAATCGCTCTTTGGTACAGTCGTTTGACTATTGAAAATGGTTCCAACAAGTCACCACTAGAAAACACTGATCTGTATCGCAATAACTGGAGATGTAAAGTAATACCACAATACTAGAAATATAGGGAACACCTTAACACAGATAAGACTGTCCTTAAGGCTTGTAAGCTCACATTTATTACAATAAATGACATACCTGAAATGTTACCACTCTCATTATTATGTCAGATAGGTAATGCACGTAGTGAGTTCATCGTATTCATGATTTCCTCTTCAAAGTAACATACTGTACTTGTTATTTAACACAAAATGACGTTAAAAATTTAAGTTATTCGCGAGCAGCTAGTTGAGAATATGTATGAACTTCAAATGACACGACGAACCGTCTCGTTCTGCATATGGATTCAAACCCTGGTCTTGCAGACTAAGAATTCGTGACTGCCGGAAACTGACAGCCATTCCTGACTAGGCATACAGAGAGTGATATATCTCGATATTACACAGTATCAGAAAATATCAACTTTAAATTACATAACATAACATTTTTAACAGACGCGAATTCCTACCCAGTATCTATTGTCCCTGTTAACGAACTACGAGAGATGTTAAATATTGCTTCTTCACAAGTAACGTACTTGAAATGTCGTGAGGAAAAGCTTTGTGTTGGACAGCGATTCGAACCCAGAATCTAATCGGATTGTTATCGAAGCACAATCAACTGTGTCATATCGGATTTTCTCGCCAGTAGCTAGATGTTTCAACTGAAATGACGAGACGAAACCTTAATTTTTTCCTTCCCAGGACTCCAACCCGTCGCCTATCACCATTATATTGTAGAGAAAACGAACGTGAAATATGGGTTTGTTAAACCAGCAGCGACATGTGAGCAAGTTTGAACTAGAAATAATATGACGAAGAGTTCAGTGCTAACTGGGAATCGAACCCCACACATATCGTTGTTGACTACACACTAACAGACGTCATCTACCAAATTTTTCTCCACCAGCAGCTCGGAATAACATCCTTGGACTTACAGTGATATCACAAATAGTTGTGTGTCACTGGAGTCAAAGACGTCAGATATCATTAGTGTTGACAACGAATTAAAAGCAGTAAAAAATCAAAATCATCATCCACCAGCAGATAGGTGTTCTCATGCTAGAGCTTGATAATTCGTAATGAAAACATTTTTGCCGGGCCAGGATTCGAACCCATTCCCGTGCAATATGTGGAGATGTTGAGGAGTCTGCAGTTTTGAACAAACAACAAATTGCAGTAGAGCTGTATTGTCACGAAGGGATCAAATTCCGCGTTAAGGGCAGTCTGAGTTCCCAGTTCAGAACCAATTTTATCGACATACAGAAGCTCAAATAAAGATGGACTAAGTGTCCTGTGACCCTACATAGCGTATGTTTCGTCACTAGAAATAAATAATTAGTATAAGAGAGGTTACTGGTGATGGAGTTCCCACATTTCGCCACTCCTGACTTTATTGTGATTCAACCTAACGTCTACTTGGTTAAGAAAAAATATTATGTTTAATGTGTATTTAAAACCACAATGCCACTATACCTTCTTCACTTGGCGTAGCCAGAAGAGTATAGAATCTGTCTCTCCATGTTAAAAATCATCGGCCGAAGTTCAAATAGAACCCAGACCATCACCATACGAACCCACCATCAAAACAACAGACCACCAAACCCTGTTACTGGAGACACATTTTTCTATCATTACACTGTTGCGGCACACTCGATGAGAATTCTGACACGCAGGCTCCTTGTAGTGGTTTGCATCATGTTCAGTACATTCATTTACCTGGTTGACCGAATCGCCATGAATTAGCTCCCTTGGCTACCCAGTGCATACATTCGATTCTATTTTGTAATCACCGAAAAAAATAACATAACTGTCACCTACACAGAACTGCCAACAGTGTAGGATGCAGAAATTGAAATAGGATGTGTTCCTTTCCATTTGAGCTACTCTATTGCGCTATATGTTTGTTGAAACAGTAGTGCAGTGCAAAAGAAAAGTTGTAACTGTCTGTGATTCAGAAGTCTAGATCCGGCCATTTGCATTATCTCACAGCACTGTGGAATGCGGAAGTTCTGGAGGAACTGTTGTTGATTTCTGGAGCTACTGTACCTATATGACAGGTAGTAGTATCGCGCACTGTAGATGAGAGGTTCTATTACATTTGCTGCTACATTTTTTAAAACGCAATTCTGCTGTCTGCTGAAGTTATCAGTTTCATGGAACTTTGAACATAATCCCCTTCACTTCTGAACCCAAAATAGTCGCATGTGGAAAAAGGGCTAACTTCTGCGACATTTTGTTCTTTTCAGGTTTAATAGACGGCCAGGCAGCAGATGTCTCTTGAAGATTTTGTATTACGTATGGGGAGAGCGCATCGTGCCAAAATAATCATAAAAGTATTTGCTACATTAGCTGTCGTCTGGTAGTGGCATTTTATTCTTCTTCAAACGTTGTTTGACAGCTTCAACTCAGAACAAGTTTTCTACCTGCATGTAATCAATAAACTGCATGTGCATTGTTAGACTGTTATAGATAACATCAGAGGATTCACATATATCGTTAATGATTAATTTCTCTCTCATATTTAGTATTGTTTTAACAACACTAAAAGAAACCTTACGAAGATTGTGCACTGTATTATAAAAAATGAAATAAAACTACCCACGTTAACCTTACGACGAAATTCTGTTTTAATAAAACTGAGTATCTGTACACAAGCGTGCCTCTATTGGCGCAGATCAGTAAAATACTACTCACTTAGATTTCGAATGGGTCTGTGTTTAATTCGTACGCTGTGTCATACTCAGCAGGTATGCAAATGTGGCATTTCAAAAATAAAGTTATGTATTCCTAGTAACCCAAAATTTGCTTGTCAGTAGCGGAAAGAGGCGTTACCTGTTGTGCAGCGTTGTAAGTTTTTCACCATTGCACTATGAGCTGAAAGTATTTTCTTGCGATTTGCTTATCAGTTCATTTCCTTCATACTTATGACCCTGGCATGTGAGACTTAAGTGAAGAACAATACTGAATTTCGTATCGTTGATGGTCGATTCAAATTTCTTCAGAGACACTTGTATTGTGAAGCAGCTTGGCAGTCAGAAAGCCGAGATCTGTGACCATTAACACAACTGACTGAGTAGAGCTGCCAATAGGATTTGATGTGTGAAGGTTTTCTTCTGATTTCGTTACAGAATTTTTTTTGGAAATTCGGAGCTCCATAAAATAAACCACAAGAAAAAACTTGCACACTCTGGCCCCTACCAGGGTTACAACTGACGACTCCTTGAACTGTTGCAACAAGAGACACGGCGGCCAGCACGCCACTCTCGTCATGGTGTTGGTCGCTCAGCCTCATAACGCATCGTGAAAGATAATAAAAGTTGTCACTTATGTGAAGAATAGCATTTCTTTAGTCAAAAAATTGAATTTTCTGTCTCATTGTCTTAGTTTACGTGAGGCTTATGTAGCACGAGTCATTCAAATGGAAATTGAATATAAAGTGAATTTAACGAGTCAATTCAGTACCGTACGCGGAAGTGATTGGATTGTCATAGTGTTGCCAAATGTTTGTGACGATGTTGCCAATTCTCGGCTGTGCTAGGAACAGCCCTGTAGCGTTATAGGAGGAGAATCCCGCGCTCGTGTCATAGCAGGATACGGAGAGGAGGCGCGGGGTTTGGTTAATGTGCAGCGTTTTCTCCTACCAGTTGTGTCAAACATTCAGGTGTGTAATCTTCCATCTCGATTACAGTTTCCCACAAAATATATACGAATAAAACACTTACCTTGTTACTTTCTGACAAAATATTATTTCAGTACAATAAAAAGTCTTTGGAAATGAACTTCGACCACCTGTCACGAAAAGTAAGATAACAGACACTTTGCACCTCGAAATCGACTGCATCTATGTGCATTCTTGAGATCATACAAGTAGAATATCATAAACTGCACGAGAATGTAGAAAAATGTTAGTGCAATAGGAAGCTGTAAGAAACACATTTAACTAATTATTCTTTACTACGTAATAATCAATTCATTTGAAAATTCAGTAGAGATGAAACTAAAAATTATGCTCATTAAGACAGAAACTCAAGTGCAGATGCAGGTACTGTGCAGATCTGCGCTTTTTCATCATCAGATCTATACAAATAATTTATACTAACCAGCGTATTCATTGCTTTCGTAATTTTTCGCTCTTGTTTAGTCTTCTGAAGATGAAATGGATCCACACCCATGAGTCTGATTGTTTCTTTGTATCCTTCCATCTACTATATTTGTGTGTTATTGTTCGGTGTTGATAAAGCAAAATATTATGCCCACTCCCACGAGGTATTAAAACGAGGTCGCAAGAAGGCTAACGAAGTATAATCAAAATACAGTGAGACGCCAATTTGTCTGTAGTCATGGTGTTAAGCCGACAGAAATAGTTGGGTGTTATTGCCTGCATCACCGGCTTCCCGTTGTCGTCCTCTCTTATTGAGATTTCCATATTACTCTGAACACAAGACGCCGAGATAAATGTGTATATTCTCCGTGACGAAACATCCCACATTCCATTCATCCTGATCCATTCGTTACGTGCATCGGCGGCAATGAGTGATAGGAAAGCTGTTGTGAGGTGACAATGGTAGTAATAACGAATCAATAATCAAGGATGTTTACTGCATTACAGACGATTAACAAAGTAACCAAGAAAAGCTGAGAGTTTAATTGGCGCACTGCGTAGGTGTTCTTACCACTTAGTTACTGAATTCTGTTCTGGTTGTTTGCAGAGAGAAAAGAATGAATCCTGTAGCTATACATATGGCTAGTACAAAGAGATATTACCTATCAACTACCCTTGCTTTACATCAAGAGACGAACATGGCGTCACTGAGCTGATATTTGAAATACATTTCTGTTTTCTCTCTCTGTCTCTGTCTCTCTTTTTATTTTCATTTTTATTTTTTGAGGCAAGCATCGAGAAGCGCAATAATAAGCAAGTAGGCATATAACCGGTTTACAGTTATTTTCATCGGGATACATAATGCAAAAATGCAACTTTTAAGTGTATTATTGCTTAATTCCAGTTATTGACGGTCTATTCGTGAGCTTGCTCGCATTCAGTGGGGTGAAACTTATCACAGAAGCAAGCCAAACACAAATATTTCTTGCACCATGCGCAACACACAAACGAAATCTCGCTGCACTGACGTGTTGTCCGAAATATTGCATGGAAAACATATCTAATTCATTTTGCTAAATACAGCTCTATCAGATATCAATTTGGATGCGTACCAAGTGTATAAAAGTATATCTTGAAATACGCAGAAAGGCACGTAGAGGTATTCTGCTGAAACATAGCCATGACCAAGATTGTAACTGGGGTCGACAGCATCGTCGTCTACCACCTTGACAACTTGAACAGTGACAGTGCTCGGCCGGTTACTTACGTTTACTGGTATCAAAGCTACAGCATGAAAACACAAAAATGTTAATAACCCGAAGATAATTAATTTTGAAACCCATAGAAAGTAAAGCAGTTATCAGTCGGAGAAGTGGTTGGAACACCACAATGCTTTAATAGGCACGGTCTTGTTGGAGGTGGTATGCCGTTGCTTTCATCCGACCTTTGAGTTGACTTACCTAGCCAGGTAATAGGGAACCTACAGTTTGACGTGCCTTTCGGACCGCAGTGCAACTCGGCATTTTTCACATCATCAAACACTGCCCGAGGGGAAATAAGTGCAAAATGACACATAAAAAGCATGAGACTGAAGAAGGACCTAACCTGAGACCTTCGTATCCGTAGTCTTGCTCTTTATCACCTTGCCATCATGCAGCCAACACAATGGTTTCTGCTTGGCATTAAAATTAGGATCTCTCGTTTGTGCCTGCGTTGGCACTTGCGTGTCCCTTAGGAGACCTTACATTTGGGATGACCTTCGTTTACCTGTGTGTAAACGCTTCCAATGCACACCTCGAAGACAAGGATACACAGTCTATTCCATATTACAAATACTCCTCAGTTTGTGGATGAACGCAGACTTAGGTTGATAATCATTTTGAATATTTAGCAGTACTGTACCCATTGGTGTTGAAATCGTTTTCAACCAATGATTCCCACAGCTACAGGAACACTACTTGTGATACTTGTTAGACAAAATACTAACGCAGTGCTATCAGACGAAAAGATCAACCTGACACAAACTGTGGGAAGTTTGTTTTACAACCTTCGTACCTGGATAAAGAGCTTTTCCTATTTGAGATATCCGTGAACGATGCTGCATAAGACAATTTAAGAAGAAACTAAATTCCTTCAGCTGCGCCAGTGTTTAAAGAAATCGTCTCAACGGCACTAAATTGTGGTTTGTCAATCGTTTACCGGTCGTACTCTGCCGCATTTCGCTGGTTGGAAGGCAAAATGCTTACTGACAAATTTCACAGAAGGAAAAGGGGGACGAAATGTTTCCCACTGTAAGGTCATGATGTATTATTTAAATGATTGTAAAATCAGGTAAAACGAACAGTGAGGTTGTCAGTATAAGCACAGTACTATTGTCAGAATGATGTCGCACCGCCCAGGGTTTGTAATGATAAAGGGCCCGTTTAGATCAGGCATATTGTATACAGAAGTGGAAGAGAGAGCACCACTAAATTCTACAATTCTACACACAGAAATTACTGTTACAGTGTACTTATGGAGCCCAATGAGTGAATTGCATATTTTCCGGTGAGAAAGAGCACTGGCAAACAGACTTCGCTACATTAGGTTACTTAAACTGGTGTCACTCTGAGCTATAATTTATGGACAGCGACTAAGTGTAAAGACAATGAGTCGGATGCGGGTTTTTTAAAACTGTGAAATACTTTCCTACATTATACAAGCGAATATTAAATCTGAACTAATATTGCGAAGATTCTGGACTTTGATAGCTTAGAATGAAAATCTTTCTGTTTATTGAAAAGGAAAACAATTGATTTTCTAAAACATTCTCTGTCATACGCAACTTGAAACAGGTCACGTCGACCAAATCATATGGAAGAACTGACAGCGACGTATATTGGAAGGCAGTAAGATCCCTTGGCTTTTGGTTTAGCAGTATTCGACAGCCATTTCTAGGCGCAAGTAAATGAAGAAAGGCAGCGTGTTTTTGTTATCAAGTAACGTCTTCATCAATTACTTTAGTTTCAAAGTGATCTACGAGTAATTGCTGATGTTTGATATTATCATGAAAAGAATTCCGTAGACAGGGAAAGAACCTGTTCTTGAGCAACTACTTCTATAATGACGAAAAGGCCTTAAATGATCTTCAAGCGTATGTGTTGCAACAGCGGTATGAAGAAAATGATAATAATAATGACGGTAATAATGGAATTATCCGGTAACTTCACACTTCATAGTGGATTTTCTCGAACTAAGAAATTTCCTGAATTAGTGAAAATTTCAAAATGGCTTCAAATCGAGGCTATGACGCCTAGAAGAGTCTTTGCATCCTGCTAACGTCAGAAGCTTGCTTCTACTTAACCATTTAATAGACTCGCATTTTTTCCACCGTGACTAATTGTGTAAGCTAAGCACATCTTCCGTTACTGCACACTCCTGGGGCTGGGAAATGTGGCCACAATGGTCTGTTGGGACGAACTATCACAAGTGCAATGCGTGGGTTCAGGCATTTACTTTTAAGAGGCACAAACAGATTTACTTTACCTCTGGTAACCTCAAGAGAAAGATGTTATAATCCAGAATCCGCATTAAACATCACGTTCCTCCATTCCAAACTGGGCAGAGCCGGTTTACGTTGGGAAATGACATAGGTGGAGGTCAGGGTAAACAGAAATACTGTCGCCAGTAAACTTACTTACATTAGAAAATTTTATTTTATTTGATGAACCGATAGCCATTTAAAGGAACAGGGCTCTTATTTTACTTGTACTTGATTGAACTAGTAACGTTGAAAAATTTGGTTCTGGACTGTGATTCGAATTCGTATCTCCTCTTTCGAGGATCTGAATCCCTCGGAACAGTATAGTTCAATCGTTTCGTTCCTTTTCCCAAGACTGCAATCTTCTCTAGGTCACCTCCAAAGGTAAGTATGTAGGTCCGAATCCTGATCCAGTACAAAAATATTCATAAATTCATTTCAAGCCCTATCACGTGCACACCGGCCTGCTAGTGAAAATTAACGTGCATTTTTAATGTCTATTCATGTGTTGCCAACAGCCGGCCGGAGTGGCCGTGCGGTTCTAGGCGCTACAGTCTGGAGCCGAGCGACCGCTATGGTCGCAGGTTCGAATCCTGCCTCAGGCATGGATGTGTGTGAAGTCCTTAGGTTAGTTAGGTATAATTAGTTCTGAGTTCTAGGCGGCTGATGACCTCAGAAGTTGAGTCGCATAGTGCTCAGAGCCATTTGAACCATTTTTGTGTTGCCAACAATTTCTGGTCAAACACGCACACATCTTACTGTTGGTGAGTAAGCAATTGATAAGCTATATACGTGGACGATAAAGAACAGGAGTGCAGTTAAATTGTCACTCAGGCACAAAAATTTGTATCCTTATTTTAGATTCAAACACCTAGCACCTGGCAAGAAAAACCGATACATAACATTTGATTTTACTTAGTTAACAATCCGTCACAGAACTTCTCATCATGCGCTTCATCTTTAAATTTATAGACACTTTGTAACTTCTGAATTGAGGTGTATCAGACATCTTTCGTAGTTAGTTAACAGGGATGAAAGAGTCTTGATAGGAGTCCCGGTTAATTACAAAAACTGTCGTCTTTTATTTTCAAGTTTAGATTTGGTAACTGATATTGGCAAAAAATTTCGGTAATTCATGACTCTTCGTGGCTAGTGAGCAATATGATATGATTATATTAGATTAGATTAATACTTGTTCCATACATCATGAATACGACATTTCGTAATGAAGTGGAACGTGTCATTTTAATGAAAGATTTCTTTACATACCAGTATTCAATTTCTTTACAACAATTTTTTACCCTCTCTCTCATTCACTTTTATTTCTCTCTCTCTGTCTCTCTCTCTCTCTCTCTCTCTCTCTCTCACACACACACACACACACACACACACACACACTCACACACTCACACACACACACACATTCTCTTCTTATTTTTGTTTGTTTGTTGTGCTCGACTATTGGCGAGGCACGAAAACGTCCGTGAATGAGTTTCTTAGTTTTGAGTACAGTTGGCAAAGAAATATAAAAACAACTATGATAATTACTAATTTATAATGCTCAGTTAGCAGTCAGTTCGGAGTATTATTGGTAACTACGCTCCAGTCTCTAAATCTAGTTACAGAAATGTGAATCAGACGCATTACGTATTCCAGGCCGCAGCAGCTGCGTCTTTGAGACACCAGCTATGGTCACTTCCCAGCCCGCTGTAGGATCACATCGGTTCGTCTTCTTCCTACTCTTACTGTAACTGAGATTTGGCAACAAGGCAAGGTATGTTCGGCAACACTGTGACCGACGAGTTACTTCCTGGTGTGCACGGAATTACGGCCCAAAGTTCACTTATTTTTCCTGTCATTTCCATTGAATAATCTGAGTTATTATCGCTTCAGGTGTAACAGAAGATTGTAAATTTACGGTTTTCAGCCCAGGAAAGTCGTTGCATGGGGAAATCGCAACTAATCTCATCCATTAAATAGAGGTTTACGAGTTTTAGCCACTACTGGCCTTGTCAGAGGAAGGCACAACACGTACCTCTTCGCTAACAACGTGGTGACGTGCTGACCCATGGAAAATCGTCTGTTATGGTTCTCGGTTCCAGTCTCGCTGACATTAACTTTTTTATCCCTTCTGTGAAAGAGCTGCAGGCAGTCACATCAAACATCGATAAGCAAATTGCAAGGAAATACTTTCAGCTCATAGTGCAATGGTGAAAAACTTACAATGCTACACAACAGGTAACGCCTCTTTCCGCTATTGACAAGCAAATTTTGGGGTTATAGGAATACATAACTTTATTTTTGAAATGCCACATTTGCATACCTGCTGAGTATGACACAGCGTACGAATTAAACACAGACCCATTCGAAATCTAAGTGAGTAGTATTTTACTGATCTGTGCCAATAGAGGCACGCTTGTGTACAGATACTCAGTTTTATTAAAACAGACTTTCGTCGTAAGGTTAACGTGGGTAGTTTTATTTAATTTTTTATAGTACAGTGCACAATCTTCGTAAGGTTTCTTTTAGTGTTGTTAAAACAATACTAAATATGAGAGAGAAATTAATCATCAAGTATATATGCGAATCCTTTGATGTTATCTATAACAGTCTGACAAGGCACATGCAGTTTATTGATTACATGCATGTAGAAAACTTGTTCTGAGTTAAAACTGTCAAACAACGTTTGAAGAAGAATAAAATGCCACTACCAGACGACAGCTAATGTAGGAAATACTTTTATGACTATTTTGGCACGATGCGCTCTCCCCATACATAATACAAAAGCTTCGAGATACATCTGCTGCCTGGCCGTCTATTAAACCGGAAAAAACGAAATGTCGCAGAAGTTAGCCCTTTTTCCACATGCGACTATTTTGGGTTCAGAATTGAAGGGAATTATGTTCAAAGTTCCAGTAAATTGATAACTTCAACAGACAGCAGAATTGCGTTTTAAAAAATGTAGCAGCAAATGTAATAGAACCTCTCATCTACAGTGCGTGATGCTACTAGCTGTCACATAGGTACAGTAGCTCCAGAAATCAACAACAGTTCCTCCAGAACTTCCGCATTCCACAGTGCTGTGAGATAATGCAAATGGCCAGATCTAGACTTCTGAAAGACAGACAGTTTCAGCTTTTCTTTTGCACTGCACGATCGTTTCAACAAACAGATAGAGCAATAGAGTAGCTCAAATGGAAAAGAACACTTCCTATTTAAATTTATGCATCCTACACTGTTGACAGTTCTGTGTAGGTGACAGTTATGTTATTTTATTTCGGTGATTACAAAATAGAGACGAATGTATGCACTGGATAGCCGAGGCAGCTAGTTCATGGCGAATCGCTCAACCAAGTAAATGAATGAACTGAACATGCTACAAACCACTACAGGGAGCCTGTGTGTCAGAATTCTCATCGAGTGTGCCGCATAGGTGTTATGATAGAAAACTGAATCACGGAGAAGAAGATTTGGTGGTCTGTTGGATCGATATGTTTATATACCGACGGTCTATGCTCGATTCCAACTTCTGGTGAGGCTTTTTGATAGGGAAAGACAGATTCTACTCGCTTCTGGCTACGCCAAGTGAAGAAGGTATAATGGCACTGTGGTCTGAAATTCACATTAAACGTGATATTCCTCCTCTACCAACTAGACGTTATGTTGAACCTTTCGTATACTAGTTATTTATTTCTAGTGACGAAACAAACGCTATGTAGGGTCACAGGACACTTATTCCATATTTATTTGAGCTTTTGTATGTCGATAAAATTGGTTCTGAACTTGAAAATCAACTCAGACCGCCCTTAACGCGGAATATGATCCCTTCGTGACAATACAGCTCGACAACAATTTGTTATTTGTTCGAAACTACAGATTCCTCAACATCTCCACATATTGCACGTGAATGGGTTCGAATCCTGGCCCGGCAAAAAGGTTTTCATTACGAATTATCAAGCTCTATCATGAGAACACCTATCTGCTGGTGGTGAATAATAAAGATTTTTAATGCAACACTAACGATATCTGACATTTTTCACTACATATGAGACATACAACTATTTGCGAGATCACTGTAAGTTCAAGGATCTTATTTCGAGTTGCTGGTGGAGAAAAATTCGGTAGATGACGTCTCTGTGTAGTCAACAACGATATGTGTGGGGTTCGATTCCCAGTCAACACTGAACTCTTCGTCATATTATTTCTAGTTCAAACTTGCTCACATGTCGCTGCTGGTGTAACAAACCCATATTTAACGTTCGCTTTCTCTAGAATATAATAGTGATAGGCGACGGGTTGGAATCCTGGGAAAGAAAAAAATTAATGTTTTGTCTCGTCATTTCAGTTAAAACATCTAGCTACTGGCGAGAAAATCCGATATGACACAGTTGATTGTGCTTCGATAACAATCCGATTAGATTCTGGGTTCGAATCCCTGTCCAACACAAAGCTTTTCCTCACGACATTTCAAGTACGTTACTTGTGAAGAAGCAATATTTAACATATCTCGTAGTTCGTTAACAGGGACAATAGATACTGGGTAGGAATTCGCGTCTGTTAAAAATGTTATGTTATGTAATTTAAAGTTGATATTTTCTAACCGATACTGTGTAAAATCGAGTATATCACTCTCTGTATGCCTAGTCAGGAATGGCTGTCAGTTTCCGGCGGTCACGAATTCTTAGTCTGCAAGACCAGGGTTTGAATCCATATGCAGAACGAGACGGTTCGTCGTGTCATTTGAAGTTCATACCTAGCTGCTCGTTAATAACTTAAATTTATAATGTCATTTTGTG
The DNA here is from genome assembly GCF_023898315.1 of Schistocerca nitens. Classification (NCBI taxonomy): domain Eukaryota; kingdom Metazoa; phylum Arthropoda; class Insecta; order Orthoptera; family Acrididae; genus Schistocerca; species Schistocerca nitens. The sequence goes on along the minus strand of NC_064621.1, from coordinate 39,168,214 downwards.
TTAAATAACAATTACAGTATGTTACGTTGAAGAGGAAATCATGAATACGATGAACTTATTACGTGCATTACCTATTTGACGTAATAATGAGAGTGGTAACATTTCAGGTATGTCATTTATTGCAATAAATGTGAGCTTACAAGCCTTAAGGACAGTCTTATCTGTGTGAAGGTGTTCCCTATATTTCTAGTATTGTGGTATTACTTTACATCTTGAGTTATTGCGATACAGATCAGTGTTTTCTAGTGGTGACTTGTTGGAACCATTTTCAATAGTCAAACGACTGTACCAAGGTGCGATGAGAGGACCTGCTAGACAGCTGTGTTATGTGTGTTGCATGCGAATCAGGCGAAATGCAATTCTGGTCGTTCGGGTACTTTTGAGCGTGACTGTACATAGGCAGGGTGATTACGCGATGATGTCACAAACTTTCAGGGATGATGGAGAAGGATAAATGTATTACTTATGGGGTAAGGGTCCCTGTACCGGAAAAGGATGAGTCCACAGTTAAAGGTGAAAACCATTATGACACCTCTGAAAGTGGAATACGCTTACTGATGCTATTGTTGCTAATAGTGTAGGGTAGACAACTTTCAGAGGTGGTAATAAGGACCAAACCAAGAAAAAGTGTCTCGTAAACATAGGCTCTAAAATGCATAGCTTATGGCTTATGGCGTATGGATTATGGCTTATGAATAGAGGAGATGTGGTTCACACTAGCGAAGATGAAGAAGTGCTCATAGCTCCTCAGGTATGCATTTTAGTGTCCGTGTTTACTATAATTTTTTTCGTCTTGGTCCATACTACCACCTCTGGAAGTTGCCTGCCGTACATTCCTAGCAACAGCTGTATCGGTAGATGTATTCCACTGGCAGAGGTATCAGAATGATTTTCGATTTTAATTTTCAACTCCTTCGTTTCTGAACCAGGGATCCTTATCCCAAAGATATACATTTACCCTTCTCCATCATCATTGAAAGTTCGTAACTTCATCACGGAATCACCCTGTATATAAACACATTTACAGACGCCGGCACCGATGACTTTGACGCTCTGTAGCGTCGTTGCGTGTCGTTTCCGGACACGGGATCCTATGTAAAACTTGAGCTACTAAGTCCCCTCTACAATCTCTAGAATAGTTTAACGTGTATTGTGAAATACGAGGTAAAATGCTAGTTCCACCTCAAATCGCCTCGCAACGTTATATCCAGATATTTAAACCACTTGGCTGCATCAAACAGGACACTAGTAATACCTTATCCGAACGTTACAGATCTGATCTTCCTACTCATCCGCATTAACTGACATTTTTCCACATTCAAGGCTAGCTACCATTCATCATACCTACAGGAAATTTCGTCTAAGTCGTCTTGTATCTTAGTCACTCTTAGTCACTGAACTTCGACACCCTACTGTACACCACAGGATCATCAGGAAACGACAGCAGATTGCTGCCCATCCTGTCCACCAAATCATTTATATTTATAGAGAACAACAAGGGACCAGTGCTGTAGAGTACTCTTCGTAAAATCGAACTGGATTTCTACCCGGCCCTAGTGATTTATTTACTTTCAAATCCTTCAGTTATTTTTCTACGCCAGGTATGCTTATTACTATGTCGTCCATACGGAGTCTGACCGATAGCCAAATGACGGCATATTTTCACGATTCTCCTGTGTGAACGATTTCTTGAACGTGAAATTTAAAACTTCAGCTTTCGTTTTGCTGTCTGCAAGGGCCACTGGAGACTGGTCAACAAGGGACCGAATAGAAGCCTTATAGCTGCTTAGTGATTTTACGTAGGACTAAAATTTTCTCGGGATCTCTGGTCGTTATTTTATGCTTCGCATGTACATCTTTTCACAGACGCACAAATCTCTCCTATTCTTCGTTTATCGTCATTTATGCGTTCCCTCTTGAATCGCCGAATTTCGTTATTAAACCATGATGGGTTCAAAAAATGGTTCAAATAGCTCTAAGCACTGTGGGACTCAACATCTGAGGTCATCAGTCCTCTAGACTTAGAACTACTGAAACCTAACACACGCATCCATGCCCGAGGCAGCCTCGTGGTTCCGGACTGAAGCGCCTAGAACCGCTCGACCACAGCGGCTGGCTACCATGGTGGGTCTTTTCCATCCTTTATCCTCTTACTAGGAACGTAATCCTCCAGACCGCGATTTACGATCTGTTTAAACTTTGCCCATAATTCCTCTACACCCATCTTACTGGAACTAAGTTATGCCAATTCACTGTCTAAGTGAGATGTTAGTAACTGCTTATCTCCTCTGTCTAGCAGAAACAATCTCCTAGCCTTCTTGACAGATTTACTAACTTTCGTAATCATAGCTGTTATACTGACATCATGTCCACTAACCCCGTGTCTATACTGACTTTGTACAAAGCTTCAACTCCCGCTTCCATGGCCTCTAATCTCTCCTTCCCATATACGTTCCACAACTCGCTAAAAATCTCAGAGATTTCCGCTCGGGCATCAGCCAGCTCTCGGTGCCAAGAACAATTTGAAAACGAGAACATTCCTGGAGGGCAGTAAATTCGTGAACTTTGTGACGAATACTTCGACAGTTTACTGATAAAAATGTGACAGTCGGCATGTCTTTATTCTGAACGCCGTTTGACTTCCCTTGCTGCTTACGAACTGACGAGTGTTCATCATAGCACCTCAGGCTACTGCTGAGCCTAAAAAAAAAAAAAAAAAAAAAAAAAAACCTCATCTGCACTCCGCAGGTACTGTGCCGCCTGAGTAGCTACTTCTTTTGTGTAGTGCACCACTGTTCCCTCGAGGGAAGTCCTACAAATCCCCACACGATAACGCAGGGCTAGAAATCTGCAGCCAAGACCGTCACAGAGTCGCCGGAGCCTTTGATTGAGACCTCCGCTCGTCTCCAATCCAAAGGACCCCGTTCAACTCTGGGAACGTTAATGCAGATTGCTAGTTCTGCTTGCACCCCGCGCGCGAGGCCATTAATCTTCACCACCTCCGCCAGCCGCCTGTACGAACTGAGGATCGCCTGCGACAGCGGTCGGTGGTTCCGACGTTCGCCACAACATGTAGACCACTGCACCCTGCACTCTCGATAGCAACAGACAAGGCCGTCTCCACGTCTCGGAGTAGCCCTCCCCCCCCCCCCCCCCCCCCGCCTCCCACCCCGGCAGACATACCGAGTGCACACTGGCTTTCTTTCCCGACGTGAACGGTATCTGCCTGAGCTCAATAGCGCGCCTAACATTGGAGCTCCCAGTAATTTGTAAACCCCCTCTCCCCGTGTGCCTGCTCGGACCTTGCTGCTCCTCTTGCTGTCAGGTGACCTTAACAGAGGACTGACGCGAGTACATCGCCTTTATTTTTGGGGGGACGTCACACCAGTTTAAAGTATTGTCCTTTTGTTTGAATGTGAAATCTGGGATCTTGAAAACGGCCCTAGACACCGTCCTAGGACCGGAACTGTGTGATGGTCGGCGGAATCGAATGGGGCTGCAGATACTTTTGTTCGCTGACTCTCATTGTCTGTCTCCGGACGCGTGTGCTAAACACCTGTTAGAGCATAAATAAAAGACTCTAGATACTGCTGACCGAAAAGCACGAATGTTAATCAGGGTACAGTCTAGGAGGCAGAAGTCCAATGACGAATGAAATGAGGGTGTTAAATTCTTTAAATTCACAAGTTATTATTCATAACTAAATACAGTTCACCAGTGGTTGCGTCTATTTTAGTTATTGCTCGAGCCCCCAGTAGCGATACTCAACACGGTACAAATGTTAATAAAGGTCGTTGAATGCTGGAGAACATCGACTGATGTCTAGGAAATGATCAGTTCGCTAAAAAATGGCCTAATCCCGATGATCTAAAGTTCACTCGACAGTAGCGCGAATTCCTATGTGACGAATGTCACAAAATATTCAAAGTCCCTACTGGTTTAATCACAGTTAAGTCCAATGGCACCGTTTCAGAACCAATCACCTAAACGTGGTGAAAATAATTACAGTCCAACCTGACCGTATCAGAAGCGCCGTTTGTATCCCAAAACACAGTTCATAAAGCTCAAAAATAAACCGGGTCCCATAGTAGCGCCTACGGGCTCCCACATCTGCAATTTTGCAGCAAAGTCCCGTTTGCCTGCAAAAACAATCACCAAAAGACGAAACACGTACAAACCGCAAGTCGCTACTGTATTCCACATCACTAATATCCTCTGTCCGGTTTCGTCTTGAAAAATTCTGTTTGCGGGCATTTGCGGGATTCGGCTTAGTTCAACTGTTCTGGAACCGCAAAAAACTATCACCGAAGTGTCGCATCGGGCAACACACGTCTGGCGTCAGCAAAGGCGCGCAGAACTCTGTCCTAAAGCTCTGTGTCAGCTCCTCTTAAATACCCTCGAACCGAAATGCCCAGCTATGTCACGTAACTGCTTTCCATTGATCACCACTTTTGTGCGTAATTTCTTACATAGAAGATCAATGTTAATTCAGTTTGCGCCGCTATATGCGCTCTCAAATTCTCATCAAAAAACATCTATTAACCAGGTTCGTAGCTGAAGCGTTTCTCCAGAATTAACGTTCCAATATTTTGCAAATATCCTTGGAGAGTGCGAAAATAGTTTTGGCTATTTGTGCCACTGAATAACATTATAGTTCTTTATAAGGTACCAATTTCCATACAGATTTGAAGCGCTCTTTCTGATACACTGATCAGAATTTACGTATATTCAAAGGTTAAACAGAGATGGGCAAAACTATACAAAACTTATTACTAAACATAGACAAAACATCGTAATAATTACAAATATCACCAACAGATTATGTTGAAATGTGCATGACGACACCCCTATCAAACACTGCCTTGCTGTTCGTGTATGCGTCCTCTATTATTAGTTTTAATTAATTATTGTCAACAAATTAATAAAATTGGTCTTTTGCCAGTGAAATATTATTGCTGCAAATTATTCGAGTATGTCGGTCGTTGTGTTTCGACGAGACCTTCGAAATTCAGTGAATTGCACATACTGCAGATTTGTTTATTTGACATCTTTTGATATAAAATTTGTATAAATCGTACCAGCGTTTCGGCTGATTAGTCTCAACTCCTCTCTCATTTGCAGTATTGTACTCTGTCGTACTAATTTGCGTTTATGTGTAATCAACGCAAACGTGGATAAATCATTGTCTTAAAGCCGTGAGCTGGAACGGGGTAAAAGGGACCATGCACCTGACGCCATCCGTTGGAAACCGACGCCCCGGCGCGTTATAGTGACGTCAGCATCTCGGATGGATTTCTTGTGTGTCTCGTGTTAGCTGTTGAGTGGGCTGTTTGTGAGTTTTATGTGAGCAAAGCTCTATAGTGTAAGTTATTTTCGTTCAAATTTTTGTAATGTGAAATCATTCAACGCGTATTGTACAATTTTTAATAATGAAACAGGTGTATGTGAAAGTATAATATTCAGAAGTGTGCATAACTTCAACTACGTTGAGTTTGCTTAACCGTCTAATTTCTTTCAGTGAGGGTTTTGTAATAAGTACATCGTTTTGTGCAAGCCACTAATATAGTGACTGTCCAAGTGTGCACATGGGTCAACAGGTTTTCTTGATTTTATACTGAAGTGTTTGGAAGTAAATACTTATATCAAGAAGATGTGTAACACCAAAGTTTAGGTTAGAGTGCTCCAGTTTCAGTGTATTGATAAACTGTAGCACTACAAATTAATTGTGACAGGTACTTCGAAATTCATTTCATTTTGTTTATAGATTTTGTGGAACACCGATATGCCACGCAAGAGCTGTGTAGTTGGATGCAGATCGAATTACAAATCAGAGACTGAGAAGAAAATAATATTTTCACTGCCATCCGTTGAAAATCGCCGTAATGCATGGCTTCGTCACGTCCCAAGCGACTTCTCTAAACTCAAACAGACAGGTGTATATGTGAAACATTTGAAAGAATCACACGTAATTCGAGTAGACAGAATTATGGACAAAGCTGTACTAAGAGTGTATCCACGAATAATCCCGAAGGGAACAGAAGATGCCGTGGCAACTATATTTCCAAACTCGCCATCCTATTGTTCTAAAACCGTCACAAAAGCAAAACCACTTGTTGATGTAGAAGAAGACAACCTGCGAAAACCCATTCAGGATAGTATTGAATCCAATAAGAACCACCTTGCACAGGACGCACTAAAGGGTTTAAATCACATACTATCACGCTTAAAGACAAGAAAAATTAGTAGTAATAAGTGGTTAGTGATTAATGATAGCGATAAACTGCGAATTTGTCTGTTGGGAGTTTATAGGAGAGTGCCTTGTGTCACTTCCTTCAGCACAGTAAATTGTGATTTGAGTTACAGTTTAGATGTTAATACAACGAGTAATCTCTTTGTTCATGCTCCTTCAAGTAACTAAAAGAGACTCAATTCTGTAAACAATTTAAACAGCGTTATGTTGCAAATGGAAGAAAAGAAGGTAGTATCAGATGTCAGAAGTAAGTTAGACTGTGCCATCCAATGTCTGCAAACTACACCTAACTATGATGTCATTGAATATATAAATTTTTTTGTTGACTAACACTGTAACAGATATCAAAAAACAATAGGCAGTATGATAACAAAACCTTGATCTTAGCATGTTGTTTGTATGTGCATCCACTCTCTGCTTACAATACCCAGAGAAAATGCATTTTATGTTTCTGCCACAACCTCGTTCCTTACAGAAGTTTATTTGTAATTACCACTGAGACAGTTCCTCACTTGAAAGTAGGAAGTATATGAAAACTAGGATACAGTATTTAATACTACATGAACTGTTAGTGTCTCTTTTAATGGATGAGATTGATGAGCAGTCACAGCTTTCATTTAAGTGTGAGATATATGGAAGTGATATTTTTGATGCTGAGACATTTGTAATACAGCCCAGACTGTTGTGATTTCTTCTGTTCTATTCAAATATGTTGATCTAGTGGATATTATACCTGTTGCAAGTATGCCAGCTGAACAGTTAAAATCTTTAATCAGTAATGTTCTGTATATGGAAGAAGAGATTTTCAAAAGTTGCCAGACTTATTGCTGATAATAACAGTGTGAACAGAAAGGCTTTTGAACTCTTCAGTCCAAATAAAATACTACAGCCCAGTGTTGTACAGTGTACTGTGTTGTACATCTGGATGCTCCTAAAAAATCGTTTTTCATGTTTGATGCATTCCATATATTAAAATCTATGAGGAGTAACTGGAAGTCAAAGAGAAATGTAAGTAAGACACTGCATTTTTCTGACATTGATAACAATTCATTCATTTTGTCAGTACAATATACTCATCTAGAACTACTATTTTAAAAAGAGAAAACTCATTACTTAATTATGATCAGATGCTTTCATTCAAACTTTTGCACTCATCTTCCATAAAAAAGCAGAATGTCAAATTAGCTTCAAGACTTTTCAATGAAACTTAATTTAGTTGCATTAAAACATGCACCAATATATATTCCTGACACATCTAGAGAGATAAATCAAACTAGTGTTTTCTTCAGATTATAGTGCAATGTTGGAAAGTTGTTAATGTTAAAAGTGTGTTTGAAGGCCAGAGGTCCATACAGAGAAGCTGTTAGAACTACCTTTGGTAATCAGATTTTTTAAGTGACATGCTTCACTGGCTAAAAATTTGGAGACTGTCTGTCCCATCAAATATTGCTCTTCCACCACAGACATTTCAATCTTTGATTCTAACCATACAATGGATTCTTGAAGTAATTCAATATTTATTTGAAAAATATGGAGTGGATAACATTCTGCTAGGGAAATTTCAATCTGATAATTTGGAAAGTCAATTTGGATCATATCATCAACTGAGTGATACCAATTATTACATAAGTTACATTCAGGTATCTGAGAATGAAAGAAAGCTTAGATTTAAGAATTATGTACTGTTTGCTGCTCACAATGACACTAAACAGCTGAAAATTTTATTTCCTGTGCAGCAGAGCGATGATCAGAATATTGATATAGTACATATGTTTGCAGATATATTAAGTAAGAGTTTCAAAGTAGAGGACATTCCAAATGATATCTTACCATCACTGATTTACATAGGAGGTTATGCAGTTAGGAAAGTTTAACAGAAGCCAAAATGTTAAATATGCACTGTGGGTTTGCAGTTGGATGAAGAAATTGAAGTAGATTCTTAACAAAGACTTGAACAGAGGCAGACTATTTTTGCCTTCTGAGGAAAGAGTATTCACTGTGGCTCTGACATGGACATGGTATCTTCACTTCTGAAAAATCATCTGCAACAGTTGATGACATATGGGAAACAACTTCCAGTTGCTCATAAGTTAGAGAAGATTAGAGGACACTAACGTCATGGATGTTAGGCGCAAATGTGTGTTGGATAACTCCCTGTCAAACGAATTAAAGAATATCTTTCTGTGTACAAACAAGATTCTTCTTAATAATGATGAGAAGCTTATAATAAAAGAACAGATTTCACTGATAGTTCCAGAAAAATTAATGAATTTAAGTCTGTTCTACAACATAGACACAAAATTGTGTAACACACAATTGTACATCACCTCATCTCAAATAAATGAAATTATTTATTTTATTATTTGTTATTTTGTTATATATTTATAGTTAAATTGAACCCAGACTGTGACTTTCCAATTACTGATGATTTATTTTAAAGATGTGAGTGTCAGTGTGTGCTGGAAATACAGTCATTTTCAATTGCAGCTGTGCAACAAATATGGACATTTCGGTTTTCATGAATAGTTCTGCCCCTGAGTGTTGCAGAGAATGTAGAACCCTCAACCCCTATGAACTCCTTTAGTGATAAGTAAATTAATTATAAATGTAGCACACTGGAATAATCTCTGATACAACTTATTACTCTAAAAAAGTTCAGTACAATGTGACTTAAAACTATTTATCATTTGCTGCAAGTTAAAATTAACAATATAAATAAATATATAAATATAAATAAATAAAAAAATATAACAACTGGTTAATATTCCTGCTGTTAGTTTGTAAAGTTCGTTCATTAATTACAATTTCACCTTCATTCAGGAGTACATGTCAGTGGCTACAGTAAGTGGTTTTTGTCTTTTTCTGTCTTAGCGGTTTACATGAATACACAACATCGGTCTTCAAGTGGTTTCTATATCAAGGTGAGTGGATACCTAATATCCTGAAGTGATAGTATGTTTACTGCATTTCTCCTCTCTAATTTGTCAATAAGCAGTAACTCTGTCAGAGATTTCCGCCAGTTAATTATTTAAAGGGAGTCAACTATCAACCTCAGACACAATTTGAAATTTTTTACACAGGGCTGAATTGTTAAAGAAATGGAGGGTACTACAGAATTTTAGTTGCCTGTTACTTATTTTTGTAAATCGAGAATGTAAGCTGAATCTCCAGATTTACATAAGAAATTATATAATCTCTGTAAGAAAGTTTATTATCAAATTAATCAGCTCTGAATGACAAATATGGCCTCAGAGGCATGATTCCCAGCAGCTCCAGCTCATGTAACTTTATTAGAGTACTGACTTATTTCTTTGATGATTGGTATAATATTACCATTAAAAGAATTGGTGACTCCTCCCTTGTTGGTTTATAAATTCCAGCTTACAGTGAACAATCTTTTCTGTATTTGTTGTATTTACAGTTAAAAGACAAATAAAGTTCATACACCTGATGAGAGATGTAATTTGGTTCATACTTACGTGAGGCAGCTAATCTTCAGTGTAATACAGGCGAATAACGTTCTCTGTGAGAATCCTTTCAATAATGTGCATAAGTTTTAATTTATCTCGCACTTTTATGCAGGGAAAATTTAGAATTCCAGAGACCAATTAGTAATTAAAACGAAACAAAATTGCATAAGGCACTGCATATAGTATGAAATAAGGACTGTTCAGCAGAAGAGACTGAAAACTAAGAGCATGCGGTTATATCACTTATGTTGAGTGTATACCTTAAATTACATTATGCTGCAAAGCTGTGTTCCGTTGTGGTGAAAGGGTACAATACCACGCAACATTGAAAACAGGTACAACATTCTTCGTTATTCTTGTCAGATCAACATATCTTTTGTAATAATAACTCAATTTCACTTAATACACCATAGCCGGATACCAGTGTAGGAAAGAAGGACAATTTATTTATTTAATTGACCACATGTGCACTCCCACAAAATAAATCCCTACATCCAGTGAGGTGAGATCTGTGAAACGAATGAATGTATGGTCGTCTGCTAACAGCAGATAGTGAATGTGCAATATATGATCATCTTCGAGACGGTCCTTTGGTCACCTTTGGTGGACCCAAAGAAATGAAATTTACCTGAGCTTTGAGCGCCTGAAATGTGGCTGACCAATACGGTAGCATGATGCGCCCCCACCTCGGTGGAGGTGCGAGATGACCTGAAGAACAGCCATGTTTCAGCACTCTGGCGCTGGATCTAGTGTTGGTAAGATCTGTCTTAGGTGTGCTCCGTAAAGACAAAAGAGTAGAGATGTTATGCATGTGAAATACTTAAGAGTAGTTTGGAATAATAATTTCTCTATTTTAGGAACTTTTGGGGGGAGAATTACATGACAGGCAGGTAATATTAAGTGGATCGTAGTAATCTTCGGAAGTGACCAATGGTCACAATGAAACCACGTGTAGCAATAAGTTGAAATACTTGCGAGTGCGAAAGTTAAGCTGAATTACTGGCGTGTGTACTATAAGTTGGAAATATATTTAAGAAATGGCGTGTGTAGGACTTGAAATTAGAGACGAGCACTTCCACGTGGTGAGTACTGTGTGAGTCTCAATCTGTGTATGAGACAAAGGTTAAAGGACTAGCGCGTGTGACGAATATGATCTTAATATTACTTTGCGTGTTATGTTTCCGTGTGATGCTTGATTCAAACTCTAATACTCTGAGAGAGAACTTAGGTGAGTCAGCCGTCTATCCAGCAACGCCACTTGGCGTGCATTGCACAAGAAGATGCCCATATATCCTCCGGAGTTCGTAGTAGGAAAGAAAAGTTACGAAGTGGGGCAGTGTCATGTGAAACTGGGATGAATACTAACTGAAATGGGAGAGCTGAAAGTGAAGTGATTCTAACGTTGTGACTATTCTTTGTGATGTATAGTATGTTGCCAGCGTGATGTATTTCATGTATTTTAAGTATGTGTGGTTTGCATGGGATAGTAGCAAGATAGGTTCAGAGGCAGTGGGTTATGAATGTTCCTTTTTGAACCGCTCGGTCTGGAGGAAATTTACGTGATGATGGGTGTGAGAGTTGAAGTGTGAGACATAGCAAAAGATACACTATCCTATCCAGAAAGTGCACTGTAGGGTTAGATAATTACGAGACCATAAGACAGAGAACCACCTATGTAAAGCCATGCCCACTGGACGGAGTTTCTCATGTGTAATTGGTGTATAACATGTAATGGTGTGTTTAGGTTATCTTTGAATCATAATAGAATTTATCGGAATAAAAAAAAATAGTGAAAAGAAAAAGATTGGTGGCCTTGTTCTTCGAATAGTGTGTAGTAATGATATCCAGAATTTATAATGTGTGCGCCACTCATATTCAGTGCGATGGCCATGTGTTGGACAAAGCCGATGGGTAACAAAGAAAATGTGGTATTGCCAGTGCGTAGTGAACAATCAGAGTTGTGTAAATTACTAATAGTCAGATGTGCGTTATCCGTTTCCGTTGCGTAATATTCAAACAGGAAAATAATTTGTAGCTTAATTGTGAGTAGTAGAGCTGTAACTCTTCAGGCTTTCCCGGCGATCTAATGACATCTTGGGTTGTCGGGTGTTCTGCCGGATATCAGCGTCGTACTTGCACGATATTTCGGTCACGTAGCTCGTAACCTTCATCAGGTGCGACCTGAGACTGCTCCTCGAGTGGACCTGGTCCAGTATTTATGCCTATGGCCTTCCCCCTCCACCAACGGCTGCACGGCGCCAAACACGCATACGACCATCATTGGCACCAAGGCAGAAGCGACTCTCATCGCTGAAGACGACACGTCTCCATTCGTCCCTCCATTCACGCCTGTCGCGACACCACTGGAGGCGGGCTGCACGATGTTGGGGCGTGAGCGGAAGACGGCCTAACGGTGTGCGGGACCGTAGCCCAGCTTCATGGAGACGGTTGCGAATGGTCCTCGCCGATACCCCAGGAGCAACAGTGTCCCTAATTTGCTGGGAAGTGGCGGTGCGGTCCCCTACGGCACTGCGTAGGATCCTACGGTCTTGGCGTGCATCCGTGCGTCGCTGCGGTCCGGTTCCAGGTCGACGGGCACGTGCACCTTCCGCCGACCACTGGCGACAACATCGATGTACTGCGGAGACCTCACGCCCCACGTGTTGAGCAATTCGGCGGTACGTCCACCCGGCCTCCCGCATGCCCACTATACGCCCTCGCTCAAAGTCCGTCAACTGCACATACGGTTCACGTCCACACTGTCGCGGCATGCTACCAGTGTTAAAGACTGCGATGGAGCTCCGTATGCCACGGCAAACTGGCTGACACTGACGGCGGCGGTGCACAAATGCTGCGCAGCTAGCGCCATTCGACGGCCAACACCGCGGTTCCTGGTGTGTCCGCTGTGCCGTGCGTGTGATCATTGCTTGTACAGCCCTCTCGCAGTGTCCGGAGCAAGTATGGTGGGTCTGACACACCGGTGTCAATGTGTTCTTTTTTCCATTTCCAGGAGTGTATTTAAGATAACACAGAGAGGTGCAGAAGCTGAACTATGAATCATTGGTTTCACCAGCAGGGTTCTCAGTAAAGGTGGAGGGCTGTGTTCTGCAACGGCGGTTTGGTCGTCTAAAAAGTCCAGTCTCTACATAGATAACAAGCATCAAGCATTGTGATCATCAAACTCTAAAGTTTTAGCTCACATTTGTATTGCTTCACCAGAAAATTGCTCAATGGTCATTCTCTTTAGAAGAATATGACTACAAGATTACATCCAACACAACGATAATATGGTCGCAGGTGCCTTATCCAGAGTTTTGTAAGGATTATCTGACCACTGAAATTCGATGGAGCAGTTGTATGATTTTAAGGAGGTATTAATAAAAAGTCCTTTTCCCTGATGGTATTACCTGGAGATGTGCATGGAAGTGAGAGTTTTAGAAGACACTAATCTGAGATGGCACAAAGTTAAACAACTAATAGCACAAAATCCATGAGCCATGACACAAAATAACTCAGTGCTATAACATACATTATAAAGATATTTTCCAACTGCTAAAACCTGATTCAGATGTGTGGTGTGTAAGTATTCCTACTGGAGACCAGGACCATCTTACTATTGTACATTAATCAGACATGGGGGATTTCAGAGTAGAGAAATATAAGAGAAAGATTGCACTGCACTGCTACTTTTAAAATCTACATCGGTGGGTTCACCAATTGCTACGCACCTGTGTTGTCTGTCAGAAGGCCAAACGAATGAATGTATCTAACAATATATCCTTCCATCCAATTTTGGCCTCTAAACCAGGGGTAATCACGTGCTTTGACAAATATCTTGTAGCTGAATATCGTTTATTCTTTAAATGTTTTAGATTGCATGTTACTAAAGCTGTACAGCAGCCCCTATAGTCAAAAGAATTGGGGAAGACAATACTCCTAGAGTTGAGAAACCACAGACCAGACTTTCTAATAATTCCCCGAATTTTACCTGTAAGCCATGGGAGACCTTTCTAGAAGAGGAACACGTAAGGCAGATTTTGATCTCGAAGTATTGTCCTGAACCCAATCCCACTGAAGGTTTTTAGAGAGGTCAACCATTTCATAAGATCATACATTCCTCGCCAATAAACTAATAAACTACATCGTTTGAGTTCATGAACCTTTTTGAGCAAATGGTAAACAAATTGCTCAATGCATCCACATTCCACAGGTCTGCTAAAGTCATGCTTGAAGCGGAGAATTAGTGTGTTAACCCTCTCACATACATATTAGAATGTACCATATCAAAAGGAGAAAGAATACACCAGACATCCATGTTCATTACAGCCTCTGCACAATTAATTAAGTCAACTTATTATAATAAAAATTCAGGTAAGCTAAGATATTACAGACTGGTGAGAAAATATTGTTGAGAATGCACTGCAGTCCCTCACTTCTACAAAATACGAACAAGGGATGATACTTGTTATATGCTGACCTGTATAAGATTATCAAAATATCACATGAAGGATCCTGTCTCATTGCCTAACTTGATTCCAAGATTATAGGAGTATACTATCAGACTATCAGAGATTCAAACCATAGTACATGATGTCTTATTTATTGAATATTGCTCATTGCAAGGTGACAATCATTAAATGTTCATAATATTTTCTTTTATTGTACGCATCTATTTGTACTACTAACTGATAAACAATAAAGTTAAGCAGAATGCGGATAACTCATAATTGGTTAGGGAGAATCATGATATACTTGGTACATTTAGAATTTTCGAAGGAATAGACAATTCCTTTCAAGTTAACAGGCGATTTGTTAATATTTTGTTTAAGTGCTAAATGGGAAAATACTTTTTTAAGATTACTCTTAAAAATAGTTTTCATCCATGAACAGTGACTGTGGAAACGAAAAATGTTAGATTCACATGTTAAGGTGAGCCCTTCTCCATGTTAATTTTGGCAAATAGAAGGAACATTTTTTTAAAACCATTAAACATATTGCTCTGAAATTAGGACTACATGTTCAATGAATATTTCTCTACAAAGTTGTAATGCCATGTTAAGAAATATTTATTGGTTTTTGTTTTACAATTTTTTCAGACAGATGCTCATTTTTTCTCTAAAATTTTGGACTTTTACTTCTATAACTCTTGAATTATACAATATTCTTTTTACAATTTGTTATAAAAATAAAGGAAAAGGAGTAAACAATATTGTGTATAAATTTCATTGATATACTGTTAGCAGTTTTTGAGAAAATGGTTCTCAAAGATGAAAACTTTAAATTTATGGGAAATGGCTTCCAAAGGTTTTTAATACATTCCTGCCCCATATGGTGGATTATCAGCATCATTTTCATTTTCCAGTGTTAGTTTCCTTTTCATTGGTCTTTCCTTTCCTTTTGCTGCATTTTGTCTCTTCTTCCTGCACCTCTTAGTCTATCTTCATCAATTAGGCACATTGTAGAAATTGTGTTGTGACCTGGTTGGAAACCTAAACTTTTCATCACATCACATTTGATAATGTTTCCTTCACCGTATGTTGCCACTGCATCGTACACTTAAAAATGCAATGTTTTTATCTTTACAATCACTATTTTGGGAATCCTAACCCATATTAAATTATTTACCCTTTCATTTCAATTTTGTGTTTTCCCATGTAAACACTTTTCCAATGAACTTGGCTGTGATAAATCTCTGAATATGGGCTTAATTACATCAATAACAGCATCTGGCAAACTGGTTTTATGGGCATATTCCTTCCCTGATTGGTACTTACACCATGAGTCATCACCTGTGGGGCACAGTGCATGTTGTGAGTGCTCATTTGTTGATGCAGTATGAAAAATAAGGCCCCTACTGCTCTCCTCATGTGCTCAGTGCTTCTTGTCCTTTGCCTAATTGCACACCCATAATACCTCTGAAATCTATCAACTGCTTCATCTGTCAATCTTCCTCTTCCTGCAAGGGTCTTACCTCACTAAGCCTCTGGGATCCTAATGTCTGCTTTAGTTTGCGCAAGCGAGCCCCATGCGCTTATACACACGTCCAATGTACTCCTTTCTTTAATACGAATTTTATTGTCATAGGGCTTGAGTTCCTCTACAGCTTTATATCCCTTAGAATCGCCATCTCCTAGATAGTTAGTGTATCGTACATTATACCAATCCCGTGATCTGGAAAAATTGCTTTCATTCCTTCTACTTCCATCGCTCCACTCGTGCCATGAAAATTTGCTTCACAGCTTTCATTACGTTCATCCTTGGTATTGCCCTTACATCTACAATGTTTTGAGAGAATAGCAACATCAATTACTTTGCAACTGTCTCCACTGGTATCTGTCACAACTCCATTTAGAAATTTATGACCTCTACGTTGCCATGATCCACCTAAAGCAACAGTTCAATCTCTATAATACCCATTATGTGTCACAGCTTCTTCAACTGCTTTCTTCACTGTTGCTTGAGCAATATCTTTAGCAGAAGATCCCACCAATTCATTATAAAATCCAAACTTGGTTGGTGATTTTGGCAAGTTCATAATTCCACATAACATTGTCCCTGCAGCACTGCTCTTGCCAATGCAACGCAAGCCATACACTAGCCTAACATTTATACCATACACCTTCTTTCCACTATTACCACTACAAGGAATACTGTTAGAATTAGAAAATGAAACTTCTGCAGCACATTTGTTACACTTCAATAACATTTTACATGCCAAACAAATGGGTGAAGTTATTTTCAGTCTTCTTTCTTTGCAAACTTGGCATAATACGTTATGTTTCAAAGTATTAGAGAGCAAGGAAATGTTAATTATTTCCTTCACATCATTACTGTCACTTTCATAGTTTTCAAATTTTTCTTTGCTGTCACAAAGTTTCTTGCTGGATGAAGTTCTATCACATTCATTTGGAGTAGTCGGTGTAGCAGTCTGAGCAGCATCTCCCTTCGAAACAACAAAAGATTTCTTCTTCCACTCATTGTGCCTTTTCTTAAACACTCGACACTCGATTACTGAAACGAGGCGTATTGATATCCACAAACCAAATACGTAAAACAGGTACGAGAAAAATTCGTCAAATACGCAAAATTGAACAGCTAAACGACACAAAGGAAACTCCACAAGTCAACAAAAACGGTATAACGTTTATGTTTACCAATATGAACGGTCACTTGTCACACAGATATAGCAATACAACACTGGAAAACAAAACACTGTCTAATTCCGCAAAGATACTCTGCTTGCAGCCAGCGAGCGGCGCCGTCAGAGGTGACACACCAAGCCGCTACAACAGTTTACGCGGCGCATCAATTTTGCAGCGATAAAAAACACACTTAGAAAACACTTAGAAGGGTGAAAATTGATTTGTTTTATTCAGAAAACTCCAAATACCTTTATAATTAAAAAACCAAAAAACGTTAATTTTGTCATTTTCACCGTTCCGGCTCCCCTCAAAGCGAAGAGATCCATAATGATTACTTCAGACACAAAATGCTGCCATAGTGACACACCATGAGTTTATGTATTGAGCTGTTAATATACCACATAAGCACTGACTGGACTCTAGAACTAAAATGCATGGTCCTACTTGTACATACAATTTGTATTATAGAGAGGACAAGAAACTAGTCACATTAGTTTTAAGTCAAGCAGAAGCTAGAAAGAAATTTTTAACGAGTTGTTATGCAAGAAGAGTGTCTTGTAGTCTTCTAACTGAAGTAAAATAAACGATTAATTTGTGTTAGCAATTGTACAGAGAGTTTTCAGTTGCACAGTATGAGAGTAATACAGTGTCGTAGTACTGTATGTAATATGAGCTATGACTTGTTCAATGGGTACAGGTTGTATAGGTTAATTGACGTATTTAGCAACTGTAATAAAAGTTAAATTAAGACCAGACGCGTTTCGCTTTATTTTAAAGTATCTTCAGTGCTCATGGTAGCAATATGGTTTTTTCTCTTGCAGTTTTGTTTTGGTCATTAACAGTTCGCATGCTTTAGTTATTGGTGTAAACAGCTTTTATCTTTTATTCTTTTCGTTACTCACGGTTTTCTTATTGTTTATTCCACAACACTTTCACTGCACACAATTCATTTACACTTCTGTGCACTATCCTCTCGTCATTTTGCATGCTTTGTTTTGCGATTGGTGAATGCGTTCATGCTCTGTTTGTTTTGATAGTGGTGGAGGCGTCTGCTATAGCTCTGTTAGTGGTTATATTTTCTGACTAGGCAGTGAGTGTGTGTGAGAGAGAGACAGACAGACAGAGAGACAGAGAATTAATTTTTTTTAAATTTTGTTTATGTTATTCTATTATTTTTATTAATATACTTTTTTTAATGGGGGTATTTATCTTTGTGTGTGTGTGTGTGTGTGTGTGTGTGGGTGGGTGTGTTCAGTGCATGCACGCACGAAAGAAACGGAGAGAGATAGAGAGAGAGAGAGAGAAATGTTTTTCTGTTCAAAAATGGTTCTAACGGCTCTGAGTACTATGGGACTTAACTTCTGAGGTCATCAGTCCCCTAGAACTTAGAACTACTTAAAGCTAACTAATCTAAGGACATCACACACATCCATGCCCGAGGCAGGATTCGAACCTGCGCCCGTAGCTGTCACTCGGCTCCAGACTGTAGCGCCTAGAACCGCACGGCCACTCCGGCCGGCTGTTTTTCTGTAAAGGACTTTTCTCCTCCTTCCTGTAAAGTACCTTTACATATATTTCTGTAAAAAATAAAAAAAATGAATAAAGAAAATAAAAGAAGGTGTAGAGACAGGCCACACCGATAGTGTAACTGCTAAGACCGTCTGCCTCTAAGAAGTTTTTCATTTGTAATGCTGTGTTTCAAGTAAGGCAGTGTTCAACCTAAAGGTTGGTTTGAAGATTAAAGTGTCGTAATAGGCATGATGGTGTGTTCTTGACTTCCTCACACCTCTTTACCGACTTATACAGGCAGTTATGGGGGACCTTGTTCAGGATGGTCAGGTGCAGACAGATGAGGTTGGGGCATCGCTTCGTTTTGAAGCAAAACGTCAAGGGGAACCATACTGAAAATTTATTCACATTCGGTACACAGTGTCACCCCGAGGACGCCGCCAGTTCAGAGGTGTTGAAGCAGGGGGCCTGAGAGGAGGCCATCAGGGAGGTAAGGATAGGTGCGTCTGTTCGGTTCGGGAGCCAGCAGACAAGAGAGCATCAGCTTCATGGCTACGTATCTTCGCTGATCGCCCCAGGTTATCGCATATACATCTCCCTCTTCACGACTGGTTCCCTCTGAGTGGACTGCCGGATTAGGGGCACCAAGCACTCAGCATTGTTGCCTGTGGGTAACTGAGTGGTATTCACACGGACAGCTCGTGGTGTGGCCTTGGTGGGTAATGCCAACTCTGACCAGGGCTTTTATGTTAACTGAAGTTGAAAGGCAGATAATAAAAATTTGTTTTTTTTTTCCTACCATAAGTCCTTGTGAACTAGCAGCCCCGCCCACTCTTCCCCTTTCTTCAGGAGCAGTAATTACAATCCGAAATATTTAAAGAAGTGTGAAGTTGACCCTGAGATAGGGTGGTGTTGGGCGTAGAGGCCTTACGGACTAATAGGAGTGAAAGGCTCTACTTATTACTTTCAGTTAGTTACTTCGCAAGGGCATTCTATAATCCTAAGTTTACAGTAAATTGGTAACTGGTAATTGCTGCTGTCCGATGGATGAACCACTGGCATATTACCAATCACGAAGTGTTGATCTCAACCGCTTGTACGTTACTTTAGACAGTGCTACAGCCCTGCAAACAGAGAAAAATTCTTGGCCAGACGATTCTGTAGGAAATGTCAGCACTTTTAAATGCTTCCTGTTATCGGCATAACATCTTCGATGCAAGGTATATTACTGATATTTCGTACCATGGGTACCACTAGTGCAAAACAGTCTTAGCTGAACCGCAGTTATGGACACAGCTCACTCTTTTCCTTCACGAGACATTTAACACAGTGGGTATAGTAGCCTCATACATGTCGTCAGTTGCAACTTATACTGACGAGTGTGTTGCAAGGAGGATTGCTCAAGGACAATGCTAGGGATCTGTCAGTCTCCAACTTCCTCCTGCAAATGCGAGAATAGTCTGTGACTCTCATTCACACAGGGAAAGATGGCCAGTCGTAATCGTCACTTCTGCGCTATGGTCTGTGTGCTAGAAATATGAAGAAACCTGACTGCATCGGTATAGGACGCTGTCTGGTGTACTTCGGTGTATATTGCTGAATGGACATGCTGCACAGGCATCTATCTGCATTCGCAACCTAGTGTATTGTACTTGCAAAGTAGTGGAGGGGTGATCTAGTGATGATACAGAAACTGGAAAGCATTCTGCTGTGTCATTTTTTGGTGTTAAAATTACAAAACAACTAATAAAATTGCTAAAATTGATCACACTATCAATTGTGATGCTTCTTACTGTACATCATCCAATATCAATGGAGTCTTTCCCCTACCATCCGCCCACTGGTACGCTGTGGATAAGCGCATAATGACTGCCTGCCACCACTTGTTCGAGATGAAGAGAGCCTTGTCAGAACGCTGGATATCCGCTGTCACTGTGGAGCATGGAATTAAATGTAGAGGTCATCACCTTCAGACACTTGTTTGGAAGCATTCCTCAATGGCGCAGACTCGTCCTATTTCCATTTGCTCTGATGTCCTCGACATTTTTTTCACCAGTAAGATAACAGCACCTCTTTTATTTTTACTACCCCACATGTGTTGCGAACAGCACCTTCTGGCGATAGTTAGCACCGAAACATTAATGATGTACATGATTGAAATTGAGGAAAAAATCCTCTACAAAATGGAACACCAAGACATCTGCTGCCCCACCACTGTGGCAGATGAGATTAACTCTACAGGTCATCTCGTGCAGATAACCATTTGGAAACACTCTACTATGCCACGAACTCTTCCAGTTTCCATATGTTGTGATGTCTTGCACATTCTTGTCAATGAGAAACATCACCTCTGTGTTTTCTTTCTATTATCCCGTGTGTTGTGGAAGTTGCACAGTTTGCACCATGTGATGATCAGCTTTCTGTGAGAGCCAATGGATTGAAATGTTTTAATGTCGATTTAGCACATGACACAGACCTCGAAGTTATGGTAGAAAAGCGAAGTGTATGGTGATGCATAAAGCAACAGCCATACACTGACTGAGTGTGTTACAGCTGCAAAACAATGTATTAAACTGCTTATGAAAGAACAACTCAGGAACCCTATTTTGTGATAAATAGTCTGTTGGATATGGTCTTCCTTCAGTACAGATGACAGAACTGTTCACAGGTCTGTGCAAGCAACTCCAACAACAGGCCATCTGCTCAAATGGAGCATAATATATATGTAATATGGTCAATGTGAACACACAGATGGTATTTGTTTTTGGATGTATCGAAAGAGAGAGACACGGTAAAATCCTATAGGAAGTTCTATTACAAGGAGTAGTATTACTGGTTAAGTTTGAATGCAGATAGTTCATAGTTTTTTAGCTACTCTGGATGTTACAAAATAACGATGAGGCGTGGCCTCAGACATGCTAAATGACTGTATAGATACTGATCTGTATCGGTATTTCATGTATCTGAAGTGAATGTAATGCCCTTGTGCATGACAATTAGTAATTTCAACCCACACAATGTTCTCAAAATACACATAGTTTTCTCATAAAACTAATGGAAATCCACTATATCTATTCTTGTGGAATCATTATTGTTTTAATTATTATTGTCATGAATGTGTGTTTAAAAATAGGTATTACTGCAAATCCTGTGTCATTTCACACTTTCTAACTTCCAGTTATATAGTAGACACCACCTGATTTATAGGTCGTTGCGGAACCTAAAAATGATAGTGTTTTCCCAACGTGTGAGCAGACTGTGTGAAACAGGCTGTTCCGTGATGATCAAATTGCTTAAGAAACTAGAACGCAAAAATCTGCTGATATTGCGAATGATTGACTGCTAGATGACAAAAACTTTACACGCAAAAACTTTACTATCAGTTCAGGACAGCACCACTTTGGTAAAGCAGGACTTGCCATAGTGTACACAACAGCAACGTCCTCTTGGACTATAACTGATTGTTGTTGATTATGGTTTTTTTTGACATGTAGGGAAATGGCGTGAAAGGCTGTATTCTGTAATGTTATTTCACATGTCTGAAATGTTTGCAATACACACATACATGAAAATTAATTTACTGGCACTGGTTTGAATGTGGGGATGTTCTCAAGCCGTGTAATTTTGTCCATCAAACTGAAAGACAGCACTCCGACATCTGCAGTTTGGTCATCCATAATCGGTGGCAGCGCTCTGGTTTTGTTGCACTTGATTGGATGGCGCAATATGATGGAAGCCGGGCTGAGAGAGAGATGTGAATTATATCCTACGGTCGAACGCAAAAACTATACCGATTTTGCTCATAAAACTAAAAGAAAACGGACTGCACCTGTTTTTATGGAAAGAGAACATTTATTATCATCATGATTTGTTTTCTTTTTTTAATACATGCTCACTTGTAGGAGGTGTGTCGACATTAAATACAAGTGTTCTCCACCGCAGAACAGCCTGTGCTTGTGGGCGGGGGGGTGGTCCAGCGTGTGTGTGGCCACCCAAAGCAGGTGTGCTCCGGTCAGGGCGCAATTACATTGTGGCGTGCGTACTGTAAGACCTTCAGTACACACACCATCAGATTAAGTGACTTGTCGCTCTAACGAAGTACGCAAGTGTCAGCAGTATGTCTCGTGGTCTTATCGTGGCGTGTTTATCTTCTGCCGTTAGGTCAGACTATAGAAATGCCACTTGCACGCTTAGAGTAGCAGATTGACGGTGACCAACTTTAAACAGAACTTGATGAATTTTCACACACATTTATTAAAATAATAAAAAGCATAGACATTATGTAACTTGATTCTGGATGATGTTTACAATTGTCAATCTGAAGTTTCTTTGGTCTTGGTACGTTAATCTTATTCTCACATATCTCTGATACTTGACAAAGTGTCTATTCACTTATCTTCATGGCTATGTACAGGATTATGGTAATCTTATTAGGTGCAGACTGAAACTTGACTATAGACTGGTACAGACTAATGCAGACTGTTACAGACTGGTGCAGACAAATGCAGACTGACTAATCGGAGGTCTGTACACTCGTTATACGAGGGCAGTTCAATAAGTAACGCAACACATTTTTTTTCTGAAACAGGGGTTGTTTTATTCAACATTGAAATACACCAGGTTATTCCCCAATCTTTTAGCTACACAACACTATTTTTCAACGTAATCTCCATTCAATGCTACGGCCTTACGCCACCTTGTAATGAGGGCCTGTATGCCTGCACGGTATCATTCCACTGGTCGATGTCGGAGCCAACGTCGTACTGCATCAATAACTTCTTCATCATCCGTGTAGTGCGTCCCACGGATTGCGTCCTTCATTGGGCCAAACATATGGAAATACGACGGTGCGAGATCGGGGCTGTAGGGTGCATGAGGAAGAACAGTCCACTGAAGTTTTGTGAGCTCCTCTCGGGTGCGAAGACTTGTGTGAGGTCTTACGTTGTCATGAAGAAGGAGAAGTTCGTTCTGATTTTTGTGCCTACGAACACGCTGAAGTTTCTTCAATTTCTGAAGAGTAGCACAATACACTTCAGAGTTGATCGTTTGACCATGGGGAAGGACATCGAACAGAATAACCCCTTCAGCGTCCCAGAAGACTGTAACCGTGACTTTACCGGCTGAGGGTATGGCTTTAAACTTTCTCTTGATAGGGGAGTGGGTGTGGCGCCACTCCATTGATTGCCGTTTTGTTTCAGGTTCGAAGTGATGAACCCATGTTTCATCGCCTGTAACAATCTTTGACAAGAAATTGTCACCCTCAGCCACATGACGAGCAAGCAATTCCGCACAGATGGTTCTCCTTTGCTCTTTATGGTGTTCGGTTAGACAACGAGGGACCCAGCGGGAACAAACCTTTGAATATTCCAACTGGTGAACAATTGTGACAGCACTACCAACAGAGATGTCAAGTTGAGCACTGAGTTGTTTGATGGTGATCCGTCGATCATCTCGAACGAGTGTGTTCGCACGCTCCGCCATTGCAGGAGTCACAGCTGTGCACGGCCGGCCCGCACGCGGGAGATCAGACAGTCTTGCTTGACCTTGGGCGATGATGACACACGCTTTGCCCAACGACTCACCGTGCTTTTGTCCACTGCCAGATCACCGTAGACATTCTGCAAGCGCCTATGAATATCTGAGATGCCCTGGTTTTCCACCAAAAGAAACTCGATCACTGCCCGTTGTTTGCAACGCACATCCATTACAGACGCCATTTTAACAGCTCCGTACAGCGCTGCCACGTGTCGGAAGTCAATGAAACTATACGAGACGAAGCGGGAATGTTTGAAAATATTCCACAAGAAATTTCCGGTTTTTTCAACGAAAATTGACCGAGAAAAAAAATGTGTTGCATTACTTATTGAACTGCCCTCGTAATACCTCGCGAATTCAGGTATCACTGTGCGAGTCTGATTCGCAACGAGAAAAAGTTCTACGTTAGCAGTAATCTCATTGGCTGTGTTACATATTAATAAGCGGATCGGCGGAAGCAGAATTTGGTCCGTCTCTAAGACAGCGCCATCTCGTAGTGCGGAGACGGACGGGCGCTGCGCCTGCACTGTTGTGCTTAGCGGGGCGCGCTCTAGTGGGAAAGTTGTGTACGCGCTGACTACGCGGAACTATGTACACAACATACATTTTAGGCAAACAAGCGTGCTCCGGTCAGGGCGCAATTACGTTTTAGGCAAACAAGAAAATTGCACTCGGGGTGCCCATCAAGTATCTCGCTTTCATGCAAGCGCCTAGGCTGTGCTACCACATTCACACCAAGTTGGGCAGCCAGATGCAGATGACAAGCGCCCACTTGTCCACTGGCAGGAGGCTGCTGGGAACATAGGCACCACCCGGAAGTGGTAGCAGCTGGCTGTTTCAGGACACCTGTACTCTGACCTAAGGTGAGGAAAGAGAGGGATGCGGAAGGGTAAGGGGAGGTACAGAGGCTTTAATTTCGCTAGTTTATGACAATATAATGAGGAGAATGCTTGATCAGCTGGCTCACTCTCTCCTGTTGCTCTCTTTTGGAACTACGATTTTCCTAGTCCCCAGTACATGCGTTGCTTTATCACCCATTGAATACAAGGGCTGGTTTTTTTCACGACAGTTTCGATGTGTAATTATAACAGTGAAGCATTTTCCATCATCTGTGGTAATGTGTATTGGCACTCCTTAATTCCTGTTTCCTGGGCTGCAGAGTGATCGTTGAGTAATGTAGTGGAAGGCGTCTGTAGCGAACTCTGACGTCAAATAGCGATACAATACAGCCCTCAACTGTATGATTACAGGTAATACACTCATTAAACTCCCCCCTGTCCAACGCTAGGATCTCTTCAGTTGAACACAATTCCTGCCAATTCCTTCCACTCCAAACTCTTTCCCGCCAGATTTTAGGTGAAGGGTAGAGTTTGAATATAACTGCCACTGGTTTCGAGTGGTATTGTTTAATTCTTTCCCAGACGGGATAACACCAGTGGTATGGCATTGTCAATTTTTGACCTGTATTGCGATTTTCGGCACTCTTTGTGTAACACTGTGCAAATAGTAATTAGGACCAAACTTTATGACTAATTATGTAATTAGGACCGATCATTACTTCAGTTTCCCAAAAAAATAAATAAATTAGGCTAAACTAACCTTCCTCTCCTGCATCTGGACAGTTTCCGTGTGTTGGGGGGTGCACTTGGCCTTTCTGTACAGAAAGACTGGGGTTTGAGTCCTGGAAAGATAACCACTACTTTTAATTTCTGGCCAATTCCCGAGTGGGGGTGGGATGGGGTGAGACATCAGCACGGCCCTTGGACAACGAAATTACCGCCAAAATTCTAAATTGCCACGAAAATTCGAAATTCTTGCCAATAGGGTAGGTGGGGGAGGCGTGGGATGAGGAGGGGGTGAATACCTACATGCTGCGAGGGGAAAACACGTGACGTCATCCGGAGGTTGGGTTGGGGTAGGGGTTTGGGGACAATTATTCGATCAATTTAGTTAATTTGCATATCAATTTGACATCAAAATTACGGCAGTGCCGCCGTTATTCCACTACTGTTGGACAATAATTGCGTCTACATATTTTGAACATCCATGGCTCACGGTAAGTCACTGTGGGTGGCAGTATCACTTACTCACATGGGGGTACTTAGACAAAGGAACAATGCAAAACACTGTTGGGATGTTACAATGACTGACACAGTGCTAAAGTTTATTGTAACACCACAATGTGAAGGTATCATTTTAAAGTATTCCTAACGGATGCTCGGCAGACCGGTTTGGTGTCAGAGAGATTGGTAGAAGACATTCAGTACTCTTTTGTTATCTTCCAACTGGTTAAAATTTGGAGTTGATGCATCACTGTGTAATCTCTTGTTTCTGGAAAATACTTAGTACGTCAGGAATAAGGAACAAAGCTTATACAAAATATTTGTCTAGCTCGGAGCTCTACATAGCGTCGAAGGCGAAATACACAACATAACAACACGTAATGTTTAAAACGGAGCAATATCTCAGTAGTGATGGAATTCTTCAGCAGTAGCGGGATGCAATTACGATGGCGCGGACTGTAGCTGCAGGAACTGAAGTACATAACTCGATGAAAATGGCTTCTGGAATACGTAGAACTTGTAATACAAAAAAATACTGTAGTTTCGATAAAGGATGGCGATAGGAACAATCGAAGGTGCAGGTTAGTGAGGCTTGGGTGCTGAAAGGAAGGGTTGCTTTTGACAGATGGCCAGCAAGTAATTTCAACTCCAGTCGGCGATTTCCAGAGCAGGTTTCGCATTGCGCACTGCGGCGGTTGTCTGTTCATTCCGAAGTTAGATGGTGAAAATTACGGTATAACTAGCCTTCAAGGTATGCTTTGGACACAGGAAGGGATTAATAGGGTGGAGATAAATTGGTTGGCGGGCAGACTGGATAGCGAAATCAGAATTTAAAGTGTTCCAAGTTCTTACTCTATTTTATTCCTAGGGGATCACTGAATCGGGTATCATCCATATTAAATTTCTACAAACCAGTAGGGTTTGGTGAACGCCGAGACACAGGTATACCGATTAAACATCTAGAGCTGGATAATATGCATGTAAGGTGATAGCAAAAGTCATTGCGATGAACGAATTCAGGGCGGCGGTTGACAATATCCATCTGGTCACAAAAATCATTGATAACTTCATGTTACTCTCTTCTCTACTGTCCGAGTAAGCCTGGGTAGTGAAGTAGGGTCGCAAGTGATGACAGTGGGTTTGGCAATGATAAAGTAATTTTATGAACCGCACACTAATAAAATATTTGAAACTAGCCGTGGCATCTGCAATTCGTAAGGTACACGTGCAGTAACATCATATGAAAAAGCACATAATGTACATAATGACGAGAGCGGGGTGGGGTGGGGGGTGGGGTTGGGGGGGGGGGCAGAGATAATGAGAAAGAGAAGCAATGATGTCGTTGTGTTAACCTTGCACGTTTTATTAGGACACGAACGTCTTTTTTTAGCAAAGGTAATTGGTGTTCAGAGGCTCACGTAAGTTCTCATTCGGCGGTTTGTAATGTTGGTGAGGGCGGCAGAAACATCATTGTTCGCTGGTGTGGGGGAGTTCAAAATGAATTTCAGAGTAAAATATAATTTATCAGTTTTGCAGGTGTGTTTATTAGTGGCTGACCTCCATGTAAAGTTAGGTTCGTGCATTTCATTTTCTAATAATGGTGTAATAATAGTAAAAGCACAATCGTTGTACACGATATGATAAAAGAATTCTCAATTACATAATGAGATTTTCACTCTGCAGCGGAGTGTGCGCTGATATGAAACTTCCTGGCAGATTAAAACTGTGTGCCCGACCGAGACTCGAACTCGGGACCTTTGCAAAGGTCCCGAGTTCGAGTCTCGGTCGGGCACACAGTTTTAATCTGCCAGGAAGTTTCTCAATTACATGTCTTGTCCGTATCCTATTTTTCTATGTAGCCTCCATCACGTTCTGTGGCCGTTCACCAATGTCGTGGAAGAGCATGTATCCCCTGCTGTTAAAAGCTCTTGCCCTGTAGGCTTAGCCATGTTTTCACTGCATGACTGACACTCTCATCATCTTCAAAGTGTGTTCCCTGTAGAGAATCTTTAAGAGGTCGAAGGAGATGGAAGTCCGATGGTGCCAGGTGTGGACTGTAGGGTGCATGAGGCAAATGATGTCAACCCAATTAGGCGAGCACCTATTTGAATATCCGAGGATCTCGATCATTGCAGATTCACTTCCAATGCTGACCGACAATAGTGAGCCGTGGAGGCTCATATCGATAGTGCCACTCTGGTGGTTTATCTTTCCTGCCATGGTCAGGGTGGTATGCAGCGCCTTCTGGGGCCTACGCGAGGAGTAACGAGGCGAGGTCCGGTGGAGGGTGTGCTCCGGGACGTGGTGGAAGACGGTTGTCGTGTTGACGCAGCGAGTGTGGGACCGGACCTATCGCATGGAGATATACAAGTTGGCTCTGAACGGAAGGCGCCGTAGCAAGCAGCGGGAAGCGGGCGTCCTGTAATTTGTGTGAAGGAGTAACGATTTTTGCATTGGATGTCCCAGTGGTTCCCGAGAGTTGAGGTGGCTGCCTTCGGAGAAGAAAATTGGTAAGAGCTTGTGTCTACGCTCTTTTCCGTACGATGTTGCTGCCTGCCGTTAGAAACGGGTGAAAATCAGGCGCTTGTATTGACTATACGGGAACTGGAGATGAAAAATTACATTTGTGATTGAGTCTCACTTGTACTGTGACAATTTAGAGGCGAAAACTGTGGTCGTTTCATTACGTCTTGTTCTTTGCTGTGCAACTAAGGGAGTCAGTTATTTGCGGTAACTAAGGGAGCACCATTATGTTGGTCTAACTGATACGTTCTCCACGTTTTGTCTATGGCTTTGCGAATCGAAATCGTGGGGGAGTACACGTGTGAGTAATTTGCTATTGTATTGATGGTTACGTTGTAAAGACTGTTCTCTGGTGTGTTACATCACGCGCTGATTTGTAGCCAATCTAAGCAGAAGTTATCATTGCTACTTGCTTATGGGCTACTATCCTTATGATTGGCGTTGTTTGTCTTTTGATTGTGGGTGTGCTCACGTTTAAAAAAAATTACGGCTACTCTTCATAAGGCTTGTCTAGTAAGGAAATTGATTAAGCTTTTATCATATGCTGGTCTGTTTGCCTATCACATTGGCTTTCTATGCAGTAACTGAACGCATGTGTATGGTGGTTCAAGATTGTAGGCTGAATAATATTTGAACTGGTGTTGAGGTTAAGGGCGAGATCAGCATCCCGCAAACCCGCCCGCTGCGCGTGGTTAAATGGTCCGCTATTGGGGAGCCGGCTCTCTGTTCTCGAATTTTATAAGGATACGTGATGAGTGCATCGCTGTAGTTTTCGGCGTGCTAAAATGCGGGGTGTCGGTGCCGTCCTAGGGCTAGACTTTTGATGTATGTTATGTTGAAAGGGACTTAACTCTACCAAACTTAAGAGAGCTTTTAGTTTGTTTTAGTTCTGTACATGGAATGATGTTGATATTTTGTCGATTGCGGTAGTAACTTCCTGTGTGGGGAGATCCTCTGAGGGACTTGTACTGTTGCAGTGCAGTCCATCTGAAACGTGCTGCTTAAAACTTGGGACTCTGATGTTATATATTTCTGTTTAATCTTAAATGTCTTGGATGTAATATGGCTGTTGAGGATTATGTAATTAATTTTGATCGCTGGTTCCTTAAAGGAACTATTTCGTTTTAAAATATGTGCTCGGTCAGAGCCTATTTAAATATGATTTTAACTTATCATTCAAATTTTTTAGTCTTGCTTTCTTAAAAGGCTTTCAATTAAATGATTGCTATTTGACTGTTTAAATGTTTGAGTGACTTAAAGGAAAAGAATATTATTTTGTAATTTGTACTGATTGTTCCTTTTGGGTAATACCTGACTTACGTGTTCAATAAATGAGTGTGTAGTCAATGGTGATGCACTGTCCTATTGCTAGCCTACCCATTCCACTCCACAGCCCATTGAGCTGCTTTGTGTCGAAATTGTGTTCAGAACACCCCTCTTCCTGACACCTCAAATAGTAAAGCAAATTGTCGAGTAGTGATGCGCCGATCGGCAAGAATAATGGCATCCGGACTGTTCAGCATGCTGGAGCAGCGGCTGTGACAGGACGTCCCGAGCGTGGCTGAGAATGGAGCTCTGTTTCTGCGTTTCCTGAGGCTGTAACTGACTTATCTGTCGCCCAGTTGTACTCCCATCAACTACAGCATCGCCGTACACTGCACACAAACGTTTATGGATGTTCACCACTGTTTCCTTTTCTGCACACAAGAATACATTTGCCAGGACGGTTCTAAACTTTACCGGCGCCCAGAACAAACATCAAATGTGAAGCACCAACAAGGACGTTTGTCTATGAATATTAAAGGATTCTTTTTTTAATACAAGGGTGGGGTATTACTTACTGAACAACCCTCGTACTTCTCAACAGTGTACGGGTTCGCCAGGTGGATTCTACGATGTAGTGCAGTCAATGAATAAACAGTTCTCGTTGCTATTTCAAAGCCGCTGAGCTCCGCTTCTGCGCGTACCCGCCGGTGGCGAGTGTTCTGACGGTGAGGGCTCAAGTGCAGGGAAAGCCCGCCACGCTTCCAGCTTCCTCACCCCAGACAGCGGCGGAGCGGTGACGCGACTGCAATGAAAGTGTGGAAAATTCCGGCATGCACCCCCACTCCCTCCCCCCATTCCATACTGACTCATTTGTTCCTCTAACGTTACAACGCAATGTAAGGTGGTTAAAGTACACTACTGGCCATTAAAATTGCTACACCAAGAAGAAATGCAGATGATAAACGGGTATTCATTGGAAAAATATATTATGCTAGAACTGAGATGTGATTACATTTTCACGCAATTTGGGTGCACAGATCTTGAGAAATCAGTACCCGAAACAACCACCTCTGGCCCTAATAACGGCCTTGATACGCCTGGGCATTGAGTCAAACAGAGCTTGGATGGCGTGAACAGGTACAGCTCCCATGTAGCTTCAACACGATACCACAGTTCATCGAGCCAGTTGCTCGGTCACCATTGACCAGACGTTTTCAGTTGGTGAGATATCGGTAGAATGTGCTGGCCAGGGCGGCAGTCGAACATTTTCTGTATCCAGAAAGAGCCGTACAGGACCTGCAACATGCGGTCGTGCATTATCCTGCTGAAATGTAGGTTTTAGTATGGATCGAATGAAGGGTAGAGCCACGGGTCGTAACACACCTGAAATTTAACGTCCACTGTTCAAAGTGCCGTCAGTGCGAACAAGAGGTGACCTAGGCGTGTAACCAATGGCACCCCATACCATCAAGCCGGGTGATAACGCCAGTATGGGGATGACGATTACACGCTTCCAATGTGCGTTCACCGCGATGTCGCCAAATGCGGATACGACCATCATGATGCTGTAAACAGAACGAACCTGGATTCATCCGAAAAAATGACGTTTTGCCATTCGTGCACCCAGGTTCGCCGTTGAGTATACTATCGCAGGCGTTCCTGTCTGTGATGTAGCGTCAAGGGTAACCGCAGCCATAGTACATGCTGCTGCAAACGTCGTCGAACTGTTCGTGCAGATGGTTGTTGTCTTGCAAACGTCCCCATCTGTTGACTCAGGGATCGAGACGTAGCTGCACGATCCGTTACAGCCGTTCGGATAAGATGCCTGTCATCTCGACTGCTAGTGATACGAGGCAGTTGGGATCCAGCACGGAGTTCCGTATTACCCTCCTGAACCCACCGATTCCATATTCTGCTAACAGTCATTGGATCTCGACCAACGCGAGCAGCAATGTCACGATACGATAAACCGCAATCGCGATAGGCTACAATCCGAACTTTATCAAAGTCGGAAAAATGATGGTACGCATTTCTCCACCTTACGCGAGGCATTACAACAACGTTTCACCAGACAACTCCAGTCAACTGCTGTTTGTGTATGAGAAATCGGATGTAAACTTTCCTCATGTCAGCACGTTGTAGGTGTCGCCACCGGCGCCAACCTTTTGTGAATGCTCTGAAAAGCTAATCATTTGCATATCACAGCATCTTCTTCCTGTCGGTTAAATTTCGCGTCTGTAGCACATCATCTTCGTGGTGTAGCAATTTCAATGGCCATTAGGGTAAATAGTTCTGTGTAGAGATTACACACATCAAAAATAGTTTTGTATCACCTCGATTCCGAGAGTTCAGGAAACTGTACAGAAAATTGAAATAGAGATCAACATATACATCATTTCCTCCCTTTCTATTGCTCATGAAAACCACACATTGCATGTTCTGCCACCATACAGCGGGACATTCAGAAATGGAGGTCCATATTGCTGTACACACCGGTACGTCTGATACCCTGTAGCACGTCCTCTTGCACTGATGCATGCCTGTATTCGTCGTGGCATACTATCCACAAGTTCATCGAGGCGCTGTTGGTCCAGATTGTCCAACTCCTCAACGACGATTCGGTGGAGATCCCCCAGAGTGGTTGGTGGTTCACGTCGTCCATAAACAGCCCTATTCAATCTATCCCAGGCATCTTCGATAGGATTCATGTCTGGAGATCATGCTGGCCACTCTAGTCGAGCGATATCGTTACCCTGAAGGAAGTCATTCACAAGATGTGCACGATGGAGCCGCGAATTGTCGTCCATGAAGACCAATGTCTCGCCAATATGGTGCCGATATGGTTGCACTATCGGTCGGAGGATGGCATTCACGTATCGTACAGCCATTAAGGCGCTTTCCATGACCACCAGCGGCGTAGGTCGGCCCCACATAATTCCACCCCAAAACAACAGGGCATCTCCACCTTGCTGCACTCGCTGGAGAGTGTGTCTAAGGCGTTCAGCCTGACCGGGTTACCTCCAAACGCGTCTCCGACGATTGTCTGGTTGAGGGCACATGTGACACTCATCGGTGAAGAGAACGTGATGCCAATCATGAGCGGTCCATTCGGCATGTTGTTGGGCCCATCGGTACCGCACAGTATGGTATCGTTGTTGCAAAGATGGACTTTCCTATGTACGTCGGGACTGAAGTTGCGCATTATGCAGCCAACTGTGCACAGTTTGAGTCGTAACACGACGTCCTGTGGCAGCAACTTGTTCGCGTTGTTGTCAGGGTTCCTCCGAGCCATAATCCGTAGGTAGTGGTCATCTATTTCAGTAGTAGGCTTTGGGCGGCCTGAGCGAAGCATGTCATCGTCAGTTCCTGCGTCTCTGTATCTTCACCATGTCCGAACATGGACAACATAGCCTTGGTTCCCTCCGAGGCGCCTGGACACTGCTTTTGTTGAGAGCCTTTCCTGGCACAAAGTAACAATGCGGACGCGATCGAACCGCGGTATTGACCGACTAGGCATGGTTGAACAGACAATATGAACCGTGTACCTCGTGGAATGATTGGAACTGATCGGCTGTCGGACCCCCTACGTCTAATAGGCGCTGCTCATGCATGGGTGTTTACATCTTCGGGCGGGTTTAGTGACACCTATGAACAGTCAAAGGGACTGTCCCTGTAGAATAACCACATTCAACGTCTATCTTTAGCACTTCTGGGAACTGCGTGATGCAAAACTTTTTTTATGCGTGTAATTATGATTTCCCTAAGGAGGTCTGTGTAGACTTGTGGGCCTGCAAAAGAGTAAATGCATAACAGTTGCTTTCTACCTTCTTGATCTGAC
Source organism: Schistocerca nitens (assembly GCF_023898315.1). Lineage (NCBI taxonomy): Eukaryota > Metazoa > Arthropoda > Insecta > Orthoptera > Acrididae > Schistocerca > Schistocerca nitens. The sequence goes on along the minus strand of NC_064621.1, from coordinate 39,134,618 downwards.
AGGTCACAATCTGCGATTTCTAGATTGCTATCTTTCCAACATATGTGTCCTAGCTGCTAGCAAAATTGTCGTTTCCCTCGGTGTGATGGTGACAGTTGTTGATGATGATGGTCTCGGATGTAGACATGTAGCAGCGGTGTTAATTCATTGTTGGATCAAACTTACCTTCGGTTGTATTTACCTGAAAATTGCATGCAACGGGAATTGAGCCATGGCTGGCTCGTTTTACGCTTTGCATTGAACCCTGATTGCTATTCTGTGATTAGTCAAAATGATTCAAATGGTTCTGAGCACTATGGGACTTAACTTCTGAGGTCAACAGTCCCCTAGAACTTAGGACTACTTAAACCTAACTAACCTAAGGACATCACACACATCCATGCCCGAGGCAGGATTCGAACCTGCGACCGTAGCGGTCGCGCGGTTCCAGACTGAAGCGCCTAGAACCGCTCGGCCACTCCGGCCTGCCTGTGATTAGTCTCCCTCATTTATCGCGATTATGCTGTTATCCTCTCTCTCCGCAAGTCGCAGCAGCAGCGTGTATCGATATTCGCACCCTTGTACTATGTTTGGCCTTGTGCTTGTAGTTTCCGGCTGTGCCGTGTGTGGCCAGTTGGTTGGTTGGCGTGGAGCAGTGAGGGAGTCTCTGTGGCACGTGTCTGGCTAGGCCTGCTGGCGGCGTCCACGTGCGGTCGGAGTGTGAGGGGCTGCTCCCATTGCTACGAGGTCCGTGGCTCACCGATCCCGGACACGAAAGTTTAGTCTTTACTTAATCTACCAGCCAGCCCCAACTGTTCACATTGTGTCGTTTGAATTTCGTTGTGGGCTGTTGGGACATTCCCGCGAGCAATAACGTGTGTTTTCAAGTTGGCGAAATTCTAGCCGCCTCCTGTGGAGTTTAACGTAACTTTATTATATTTGAAGTGCACCAGCGGAATCTTCTGCCTTGTGGCCGTTAACGTTCCGGTTAGCTACCCTGGGTGTTGACGTAAATTCAGGAAGTGTATTTTCCTCGTGATGTTGTGTCTGTCCAACACGGCGTGTAGTTAGACAGCTGAATGTGTAATTTGTTGTGGCCGCCGATACCTTCTGCTTTGTTCCATTGAATTCCCTTTTGTGTGCTGGTCGGGTGGAGCGGAAGTTATCCTGTCGCTTGGTCCACAGACTGTCTGTCAATTGGGTTGCCGCCGGAATGAGAATTATTGGACAGACTGACTGTCTCGTCTAAATGAGTGTTAGTGTTTGAATCCCAGGCCGACCCTTGGAAACTTCTGAGGGCCGTTTGATGTGCTCCCGTTTCTTATTTGTCCTTATTGTTTGTTTGTGTATGGGTTCTAGCCGATTTTGAATTAAACTTGTTTCGCCCTTAAGGCGTGAGATTGTTTGGGCCTTCAGCCTAATTCAGAGAAATATTTTAAGATGAGTCCTTCTGCCTTTTAAAATTCAAATTCTTGTTTTTGAGTCTTAAGTGGTTGGCCTTCAGCCGGTTTTAAATTAAAGTTGTTTTGCCCTTGAGGCGTGAGATTGAATGGCGTATTTAGCCTGGAATTAAGTTCTAAAATTAATGTTTGGCTTGCTCTGTTTGTAATGTTTTCTTTACTCTTGTAATGATGGTCAATTGAATAAAGTAGTATTTTCAAGTGTAACTGACAGCCACTCATTTTGGCCTTTTTCCACAAATTAAACTATCTGTCCTGTCCTGCGAGTATAGCAGGGGATTTCAGGAATGCAGGACATAACGGGGCTCTATTTGTTACGTACGTAAAGGCTCATTGTTTGTTTCAGTGAATTATTGCTACCTGGGTAAATATAGTACGAACATGGTAACACCATTCTGCGGAAGCTAATGGTGTATTATAGGTACAGGGTGACGGATCACAAGGTGAAAGAGTGTTTGTTGTGTGCACAGGAAGAGGGGTACACTGATTTGGGCTTGGCCTGCTTTGACGAAAATAATCATGATGCGTGAAACATCTAATTCGGCTGAGCGTGACCTTTCACTGCAGAAAGCTTGCGAACACCTGTTGATACCTGGCGACGTTGGCCCCAATCGCTTCCCTGTATTTGTATAAGATCTCTGCGATCGACTCTGTATCGCGAGGCCGTGGTCTTACTCTTTGGTCGCTTTTCGCCTATTTAAGCGCTCAACGATGTGGGGAGAGGGCTGGTTTTGGTCGGATGGTTGGCGCTCCCGTCTGTAGTCTGGTGGTCGGAGGTCGGTCTTTGCCCATGCTCCGCCTCTTTCTGTCACGTGAGCAGAGGGCCTGTGGCCGGAGGTGTGGGTGCGCTCGACGAGCGTGTACTGCGTCTAGTGAGAGGGCGATGGTCTAGTCTGTGCAGCTAAACGATGTGAACCGGTGAAAGAGCCTTTGAAGTCTATCAGTTCACAACTGGATAAGCTACAGAATCAAACGGAGGGATTATCTAGGAACTTACAGTCCAGCTATAATTGTATGTTGAATCTACATCTACATCTACATCCATACTCCGCAAGCCACCTGACGGTGTGTGGCGGAGGGTACCTTGAGTACCTCTATCGGTTTTCCCTTCTAGTCCAGTCTCGTATTGTTCGTGGAAACAAGGTTTGTCGGTATGCCTCTGTGTGGGCTCTAATCTCTCTGATTTTATCCTCATGGTCTCTTCGCGAGATATACGTAGGAGGGAGCAGTATACTGCTTGACTCCTCAGTGAAGGTATGGTCTCGAAACTTCGACAAAAGCCAGTGCCGAGCTACTGAGCGTCTCTCCTGCAGAGTCTTCCACTGGAGTTTATCTATCATCTCCGTAACGCTTTCGCGATTACTAAATGATCCTGTAGCGAAGCGCGTCGCTTTCCGTTGGATCTTCTCTATCTCTTCTATCAACCCTATCTAGTACGGATCCCACACTGCTGAGCAGTATTCAAGCAGTGGGCGAACAAGCGTACTGTAACCTATTTCCTTTGTTTTCTGATTGCATTTCCTTAGGATTCTTCCAATGAATCTCAGTCTGGCATCTGCTTTACCGAAGAGGCTGAGTGCACCCCGAAAAACGGCAATAGCACACGGCGCCCCGGATGGTCACCCATCCAAGTGCTGGCCACGCCCGACAGCGCTTAACTTCGGTGATCTGACGTGAACCGGTGTATCCACTGCGGCAAGGCAGTTGCCTCCGATGTCATCCACAAGGTCATTTATGTATAGTGTGAATAGCAACGGTCCTACGACACTCCCCAGGCGGCACACCAGAAATCACTCTTACTTTGGAAGACTTCCGTCCATTGAGAATGACATGCTGCGTTCTGTTATCTAGGAATTCTTCAATACAATCACACAATTGGTCTCATAGTCCGTATGCTCTTACTTTGTTCATTAATCGACTGTAGGGAACTGCCGGCCGAAGTGGCCGCGCGGTTCTGGCGCTGCAGTCTGGAACCGCGAGACCGCTACGGTCGCAGGTTCGAAGCCTGCCTTGGGCATGGATGTGTGTGATGTCCTTAGGTTAGTTAGGTTTAACTAGTTCTTAGTTCTAGGGGACTAATGACCACAGCAGTTGAGTCCCATCGTGCTCAGAGCCATTTGTAGGGAACTGTATCAATCCCCTTGCGGAAGTCAAGAAACACGGCATCTACCTAGGAACCCGTGTCTATGGCCCTCTGAGTCTTGTGGACGAACAGCGCGAGCTGGGTTTCACACGACCTTCTTTTTCGAAGCCCATGCTGATTCCTACAGAGTAGATTTCTAGTCTTGATTAAACATTTCCTCATTGATACGTACGATCTCGTATTCTCTTTTGATCTGCATTACTGTTCGCTTGAGTGGTAGGCAGTAACGGGGTGGGCTGCCAGTTCTTCCACCTCTGTACCCAGCTGGTATAACAGGTGGTGAGGAAAAGCTTCCCTTACAGTTTTGCCTTGGAATGGTGCCTTTGGGATTGTTTTGGTTGCCACGATCCGTATTCCTGTTAGTACTAGAACCCTGGCCTAGTTTCTTCGGAGATTAACCGGGGGAGACTGCGTTTACCTCACTTGTGTGTTTCTGATTTGGCTTGTTTACGGGTACAGTCCCGCGACCGAAACTTCATCGGTCCTGTATCTGGCGACAGCGCCTCCTCATATGACGGAGAACAGGAGCCAGTCGACGGTCAGCGACCTGACCGGTCTGGACACATCGGCGGCAATTGGCCACTTCCGCAAACACATGGCGTTGCTCACCTCTCCTTGGAGGCGGGGCTACGAATTTATAAGCCTCGTCCCATAGGAAGGCAACGCTGACGGCTCGGCTTCATTCAGGGAAGGCGGGGCCTGGGGCAGGCAACTTCAACCTGTGTCCGTATGTGTGGGTTTATCCCTTTTGATATAGACATCTATTGCTCGATACTCTGCTTCCTCTCTGAGCGCACCATTTCGTGCGGCATCTGGCCCTAATACATAGGTGCAACACGAAACATCCCGAATTCTGACAGTAAAAGCCTCAAACTCCTCATTCGGTATTCGCCGCATAGTAGACAACTGATCCCGGTAATAACTCATTCCTCTTTTGTCACAGTGGCGCTCTACTAGTCCACGTTCCACGACGTCAAACTTCCCTCGTTCTTTAACTCTTCTACGGATTCCACATAAATCCCTGCATTGCCCACGAACTTCATACAGGTGATGTTAGGCATAAAATCTTCGAGCAACGCACGTATTTTACGTGTCCTGAACGTTTCGAACAAATATGTTTACGTTTTCATTTGGTTTTCCATAAAAAAAGAGGGTGTAAATTTCATAGTGGGAAGGGTGCGGTATGGATGTAGTTATGGCTAGTGTGGTTGATGTTTCTGTGAGTCCGCTGCAAGAACTCCGGTCCTATCCAGCAGTCTGCCTAGGCTAGTCTTACTATCGGCCTCGCAGGTGGTGTCGACAGCGGGAAAGTTAATCACGTCTGCACTCGTGTGCACTCAGGGGAGGGGCCGGAGGTGAGCGTGGATTTTCTGTTGTAGCTCCTCAAGCTGTTTCACCGCTTCTACATTCTGAATTAAAAACTGTTCATGATCAAGAACGGCCTGAAGGTCGATTTCTATCCTTACATTATCATTCGAGTTAATGGTGGCTGTCTGTGCACAAAGTCCCCCATTTTGTTTGACTCTAACATTCTAGTCAACTATTTTTCTAGCCTTTGGTTCTTTTGGATTAACCGCTCTACTTGTTTTTGAAATGCTTCTACTGGATTGAGGAGGGAGCTTTCCGTGCTGCTTCTTGACCTCCTTCTCGTTTTTGGAGGATTGGTTGTAAAAATGAACGCAACTAGACAAGCAATATAATGAAAACAAAGACACTGTGCACGTAAGCACTCGCCAAAAGACAAATTGCAGATGGCACTTACAGTTTGAAGGATCGGCGGCATGCATGCGTCGGCGGTGGTGGAGGCGACGCCGGAGGCGTTGGAGGCGGCGTGGAGGTGGCAGCGACGGAGGTGGAGCGTGGAAGACCCAGGCGTCGATCCTGGACCCTCAGGGTGTCGACGGTGAGTGCGATGGCGACGGTGGTGACTTTTGCAGCCCTCAGGGGCTCAGCATTCGTTAGCTGGGTACGGGCTTGGTGATCCCAGGGTACCTCTGTTAGGGTCTGGTAAAAGCTGCTGGTCCTCTAAGAACAGTTAATGTTTCAGTGACCACTTTGTGGCACAGCGGTGGAACATTGTGTCATAGGTAACGGGGATCTTGGCTCGACCGTCCGGATTGCGATGAGAGTAAAAACCTCTATAAAGAAACTCCTCAGTCGCAAGGTCTAGTGGGAACTGATGAGATATACGGCTGTTGAGGTGGGACAGTCGTTAGCGGGCAACATCTGGGGAACCTGCCGCACCTCGAATGAGATTTTCACTCTGCAGCGGAGTGTGCGCTGATATGAAACTTTCTGGCAGATTAAAACTGTGTGCAGGACCGAGACTCGAACTCGGGACCTTTGCCTTTCGCGGGCAAGTGCTCCAGCAACTGAGCTACCCAGGCACGACTCACACGCCCCCTCCTCACAGCTTTACGTCTGCCAGTACCTCGTCTCCTACCTTCCAAACTTTACAGAAGCTCTCCTGCGAAACTTGCAGAACTAGCACTCCTGAAAGAAAGGATATTGCGGAGACATGGCTTAGCCACAGCCTGGGGGATGTTTCCAGAATGAGATTTTCACTCTGCAGCGGAGCTTCTGTAAAGTTTGGATGGTAGGAGACGCGGTACTGGCAGAAGTAAGGCTGTGAGGACGGGGCGTCAGTCGTGCTTGGGTAGCTCAGATTGTAGAGCACTTGCCCGCGAAAGGCAAAGGTCCCGAGTTCGAGTCTCGGTCGGGCACACAGTTTTAATCTGCCAAGAAGTTTCTGCCACACCTCATTTGTGTAAGGCTAACTGAGTTACACAGGTCGCACGTCATGGCAAGCGGCTGTAATTTTTTTGAATATTTTGCTTGCGAAGAGAGCAAACGGTGGGGAAGCATCCCACGCGGCTGACACCAAATTGTTCAGGACGGTCAGGAGCGAACAGGCGAGGCTGGGGCGTCCCTACGTTTTGAAGCAAAATGTCAGGTTAAACCATAATGAAAATTTATTCAGAGGACGTGCCAGTTGAGTGGTGTCGAAAAAGGGGGGGGGGGGGGGTGAGAGGAGGCCATGAGGGAGACCAGGCTAGGTAAGTAAGTTAGTGTCGTGTGACTAGGGCCTCTCGTCGGGTGGAAGTCTATCAATTTGACGCCACGTCGGCGACTTGCACGTCGATGGGGCGAAATGATGAACACAACACCCATTCCCTGAGCGGAGAAAATCTCCGACCCAGCTGGGAATCGGACCGGGACCCTTAAGAGTGTCATTCTGTCGCGCTGACCACTCAGCTACCGGGGGCGGAGACAAGGCTCGGTACGGGAGCCAATCTTTGTGGCTACGTCTCTTCGCCGATCGTCCGAGAGCCTCACGTCAGACATCCTTCGCACACTTTTGGTTCCCTGTGCGCGGACCGCGAGAGTAGTGGTGCCACGCACTCAGCATCGGTAGCTGAGTGGTGTTCAGGTGGACAGCTCGTGGCGTGGCAGGGGTGGGTACCCAGGCCAAGACAGCTCCGAGCAGGGCTTTTACGCTAACTAAAGTTGATAGGCAGATAATAAAAGTTTTAAAAATTTTGTTTTCCTTCTATCATACTCACTTCTTAACTAGCGACCCTTCACACCTACATTTCATGTAGTACAAAACCTGGTGCAACTTGATTTGGTATTTTTCTCAAGGCTGGATGTGAAAGAAGCGATAAAAAACAGAAAATCACCTAAGCTTGGTCAAATCCCAGGCCTGTAGTTTTGCAGTGTGGAGCTTAACCCAATGAGCCACATGACATATCTGTGTAGAAAGAATTCATAAAGTATTTTTCAAAGAGGAACTGCACTGAGCCAAGGGTACAAACAGTATTTATATAATTCTGTAGAAATTTTTCGTTTGTTTTGTACAAACTGCCCGGACAGAAAAAATCTGAACAGGGAAAATTGTTAATGTAGGGTAATGAAATTTTGGGAATACGTTTGTGTGTGTAACATATTTAAGTGATTAACATTGGAAGATCACTAGTTAGTGTATGTGCAACACAAGTCATAGCAAATATGAAATGCTGGTACATTAATAACCGGTATAACCGCCAGAATGTTGAATGCAAACGTGTATACATTGTGGTGTACTGATGCCGGATGTCAGTTCCATTCCTATTGCATTTGGTCCGTCAATACAGGGACGGTTAATGGTGTTAGTGGATGGCGCTCGGATTGTCCAATGATGTGCCGTATGTGCTCGACTCTAGACAGATACACTCCTGGAAATGGAAAAAAGAACACATTGACACCGGTGTGTCAGACCCACCATACTTGCTCCGGACACTGCGAGAGGGCTGTACAAGCAATGATCACACGCACGGCACAGCGGACACACCAGGAACCGCGGTGTTGGCCGTCGAATGGCGCTAGCTGCGCAGCATTTGTGCACCGCCGCCGTCAGTGTCAGCCAGTTTGCCGTGGCATACGGAGCTCCATCGCAGTCTTTAACACTGGTAGCATGCCGCGACAGCGTGGACGTGAACCGTATGTGCAGTTGACGGACTTTGAGCGAGGGCGTATAGTGGGCATGCGGGAGGCCGGGTGGACGTACCGCCGAATTGCTCAACACGTGGGGCGTGAGGTCTCCACAGTACATCGATGTTGTCGCCAGGGGTCGGCGGAAGGTGCACGTGCCCGTCGACCTGGGACCGGACCGCAGCGACGCACGGATGCACGCCAAGACCGTAGGATCCTACGCAGTGCCGTAGGGGACCGCACCGCCACTTCCCAGCAAATTAGGGACACTGTTGCTCCTGGGGTATCGGCGAGGACCATTCGCAACCGTTTCCATGAAGCTGGGCTACGGTCCCGCACACCGTTAGGCCGTCTTCCGCTCACGCCCCAACATCGTGCAGCCCGCCTCCAGTGGTGTCGCGACAGGCGTGAATGGAGGGACGAATGGAGACGTGCCGTCTTCAGCGATGAGAGTCGCTTCTGCCTTGGTGCCAATGATGGTCGTATGCGTGTTTGGCGCCGTGCAGGTGAGCGCCACAATCAGGACTGCATACGACCGAGGCACACAGGGCCAACACCCGGCATCATGGTGTGGGGAGCGATCTCCTACACTGGCCGTACACCACTGGTGATCGTCGAGGGGACACTGAATAGTGCACGGTACATCCAAACCGTCATCGAACCCATCGTTCTACCATTCCTAGACCGGCAAGGGAACTTGCTGTTCCAACAGGACAATGCACGTCCGCATGTATCCCGTGCCACCCAACGTGCTCTAGAAGGTGTAAGTCAACTACCCTGGCCAGCTAGATCTCCGGATCTGTCCCCCATTGAGCATGTTTGGGACTGGATGAAGCGTCGTCTCACGCGGTCTGCACGTCCAGCACGAACGCTGGTCCAACTGAGGCGCCAGGTGGAAATGGCATGGCAAGCCGTTCCACAGGACTACATCCAGCATCTCTATGATCGTCTCCATGGGAGAATAGCAGCCTGCATTGCTGCGAAAGGTGGATATACACTGTACTAGAGCCGACATTGTGCATGCTCTGTTGCCTGTGTCTATGTGCCTGTGGTTCTGTCAGTGTGATCATGTGATGTATCTGACCCCAGGAATGTGTCAATAAAGTTTCCCCTTCCTGGGACAATGAATTCACGGTGTTCTTATTTCAATTTCCAGGAGTGTATGTTGATGAAGCAGGTCAAGGCGACACGCCGACACTCTGTACAGCATTTTGGGTTACAAAAACTGTACGTGGGCGAGCATTGTCTTGTTGGAGAATATCTTCTGCAATGCTGTTCATGAATGGTAGTACAACAAGCCGAATCACGAGGCTGATGTAGAAATTTGTATTCAGGGTGCGTGGACAACCACCAGAGTGCTCCCGCCGTCATTTGAAGTCGCACCGCAGACCATAACTCCAAGTATGAGTCGAGCGTGTCTGACACGCAGGCTGGTCCCAGGATCCCAGGATGCCGTCACTGGCACCGAGGCACAAACAGCTTTCATCAGCAGACCGCCAGCCTCCACACTAGTGAGCTCTCCCTTCACACCACTAAAGTCTCAAATGGGGGTGGTGTGGAGTCAGGGGAACGCACGCAACAGGGCATCTGTCACTGTGGTTCCAAGTGCTGCTCAAACTGTTGCTGCAGATACAATGCGCCGGTCCAGAGCTATACAACAAACATGCTAGTCTTCACCCCCGTTAGCGCCAGGTGGCCGCCCGGAGCCCAGTATTCTTGCGAACGGTCATTCTGTAGGCCACCGCTGCCAGCAGCTACGTACGTTTCTACCAAGTCTTTCTGCAGTTTGGCAAATGGAACATCCAGCTTCTCTTGACCCTATTAAACGACCTCGTTCAAACTCAGTGACGTGTTGATAATGGCGTCGCTATCACCTTAAACACATTTTTGACTAACGTGAACTCACCACATACAGTCTCAAAGGTAACTACCACTAACGATCGCTACAGCGTGTGTTTTAGAGCGAACGTGATTTGCATCCTCATTTTTCCGAGACACTATCTTACATCTCGAAATTTCCATGAACTCAGACGCCTAAAACGGATTATAGTTCCAAATAACAAACAAAACTCTGAGTATACAATTGAAGAAATGTTTTGTATCAAAACTGCATACCGCCGTAGTGGTTTCAATTCGAAACCACTCAAACAATCGGTAGTTCAAACTCAAATTTACGTTAAAATAACCTTAGGTATACTAGAAATAAAAATTTTGAGGTTCGCAGATGACATTGTAATTCTGCCAGAGACTGCAAAGGACTTAGAAGAGCAGTTGAACGGAATGGACAGTGTCTTGAAAGGAGGATATAAGATGAACATCAACAAAAGCAAAACGAGGATAATGGAATGTAGTCGAATTAAGTCGGGTGATGCTGACGGAATTAGATTAAGAAATGAGACACTTAAAGTTGTAAAGGAGTTTTGCTATTTGGGGAGCAAAATATCTGATGATGGTCGAAGTAGAGAGGATATAAAATGTAGACTGGCAATGGCAAGGAAAGCGTTTCTGAAGAAGAGAAATTTGTTAACATCGAGTATAGATTTAAGTGTCAGCAAGTCGTTTCTGAAAGTATTTGTATGGAGGGTAGCCATGTATGGAAGTGAAACATGGACGATAAATAGTTTGGACAAGAAGAGAATAGAAGCTTTCGAAATGTGGTGCTACAGAAGAATGCTGAAGATTAGATGGGTAGATCACATTACTAATGAGGAAGTATTGAATAGGATTGGGGAGAAGAGAAGTTTGTGGCACAACTTGACCAGAAGAAGGGATCGGTTGGTAGGACATGTTCTGAGGCATAAAGGGATCACCAATTTAGTATTGGAGGGCAGCGTGGAGGGTAAAAATCGTAGAGGGAGACCAAGAGAAGAATACACTAAGCAGATTCTGAAGGATGTAGGTTGCAGTAGGTACTGGGAGATGAAGAAGCTTGCACAGGATAGAGTTGCATGTAGAGCTGCATCAAACCAGTCTCAGGACTGAAGACCACAACAACAACATACTTACTTCACTGTCAGTGATCTCCTCAATGTGGCCACTTTAACAAAAAAACTCATGTCACCATACCCTACAATCTTGTACCACAACCTCTGCGCCGATTGTTGCTTTGAACGCTGTAACTTCTACAATGCACATCATTCGTACAAGTACCTCAGTGTAGCACTAGATGTCGCTGTCATTCAACAGTGTCCGTGGTTTGATGCTAAACGCATGCGTACTTCTAAACAAAATTAATAAAATAGTAGGCTCAGGCAGAAACCACTGGCAGTCAAATGGTTAAATCAACGAAATTCACTGACATTCAGTACTCAATTATCACTTTACCTTTTGTTATACTTCATTGTATGAAGTCGCAGTATTTTCATTTCGTTAATCTCTGGTGTATAACATCTACTTTCTCAGTAAAAAGCATAGAAAATCGAAAACCAGAAGAAATTCTAATTGTAAGAGCGTGCAAACGCTTGCCGGGCCCATAATTGCCACGGAATTGGGACAAAGCGGGGAGTTCGTGCTTCTTTAGCTGCATAGCAGGAGCACGCGACTACTGTCTCTCACTCACAGGGTGAGCTCCACGTGATGGTGATCTAAATCGTCTGAGAGCGAGTGCGGGAACTGCCCGGCGCGTGCTCCAGCGACGCCTGCGAAGCGAGTTACAGGCAACCAGCGCTACATACTCGTTTTCGCCACACTGTTGTTCTAGAGCGGTGCGTGACCTTCGGTAGCTGCCACACCTCCATGTTATGGGTGTAGGTCGACGCGTGGTGCAGTTCCTGCCAAGACAGACAACAGAAGTTTAGAGAGCCCTAGTGCTTTCCTCAGCTCCACACAGTGCAGATGTTTGGCACGTTTGCCGCCAGCTGGCTGTTGTCTATGGGTGGGAGGTAGATGTCTTGTCTGCCCGATATGTTACAATGTTAGCGCAAGGCTTCCTCCACTTTGAAAATAACTTACGCGATACTATCGTCACAGGCTCTACATGGGAGGACCATTTAGAAAATCTCTACACAAAACACATATGAGGCAGATGTGGTTTCTTTTATGAGTCAACAAGGAAGGATTATGACCTACTCCACAACGTAGTTAAGCATTCGTTCGACTAAGAACTTCTACAGATTTCAAATATCATTGTTTCCCTTGGGGAACGGTTCCCTGAATGCAGTACACATTTTTTTTATCTTCTAAATCAAAAAGAAAGAGGATCTTGCAAGGTCATCACTCCAATTTGAATAGTTACCTTTCAATTAAAGTAGGTTTCAAATGGGGAGAAACATAAATTAAAAATATTGGACAGAAAGATAAAGATATGAAGGGTCAAAGTGGCAAACTTTCCAAGTGCTAATGTGAAATTTTTGAGAAGAATGGAAAGATTCTGTACATCTATACATAACTGATTTGTGTCCAAATTAGACACAGGTTATTCTGATACCACAGAATAATGCTGCACACCGCATCACCACAAAAAAAGAAACATTAGAAAGTATATACACTCCTGGAAATTGAAATAAGAACACCGTGAATTCATTGTCCCAGGAAGGGGAAACTTTATTGACACATTCCTGGGGTCAGATACATCACATGATCACACTGACAGAACCACAGGCACATAGACACAGGCAACAGAGCATGCACAATGTCGGCTCTAGTACAGTGTATATCCACCTTTCGCAGCAATGCAGGCTGCTATTCTCCCATGGAGACGATCGTAGAGATGCTGGATGTAGTCCTGTGGAACGGCTTGCCATGCCATTTCCACCTGGCGCCTCAGTGGGACCAGCGTTCGTGCTGGACGTGCAGATCGCGTGAGACGACGCTTCATCCAGTCCCAAACATGCTCAATGGGGGACAGATCCGGAGATCTAGCTGGCCAGGGTAGTTGACTTACACCTTCTAGAGCACGTTGGGTGGCACGGGATACATGCGGACGTGCATTGTCCTGTTGGAACAGCAAGTTCCCTTGCCGGTCTAGGAATGGTAGAACGATGGGTTCGATGACGGTTTGGATGTACCGTGCACTATTCAGTGTCCCCTCGACGATCACCAGTGGTGTACGGCCAGTGTAGGAGATCGCTCCCCACACCATGATGCCGGGTGTTGGCCCTGTGTGCCTCGGTCGTATGCAGTCCTGATTGTGGCGCTCACCTGCACGGCGCCAAACACGCATACGACCATCATTGGCACCAAGGCAGAAGCGACTCTCATCGCTGAAGACGACACGTCTCCATTCGTCCCTCCATTCACGCCTGTCGCGACACCACTGGAGGCGGGCTGCACGATGTTGGGGCGTGAGCGGAAGACGGCCTAACGGTGCGCCGGACCGTAGCCCAGCTTCATGGAGACGGTTGCGAATGGTCCTCGCCGATACCCCAGGAGCAACAATGTCCCTAATTTGCTGGGAAGTGGCGGTGCGGTCCCCTACGGCACTGCGTAGGATCCTACGGTCTTGGCGTGCATCCGTGCGTCGCTGCGGTCCGGTCCCAGGTCGACGGGCACGTGCACCTTCCGCCGACCACTGGCGACAACATCGATGTACTGTGGAGACCTCACGCCCCACGTGTTGAGCAATTCGGCGGTACGTCCACCCGGCCTCCCGCATGCCCACTATACGCCCTCGCTCAGAGTCCGTCAACTGCACATACGGTTCACGTCCACGCTGTCGCGGCATGCTACCAGTGTTAAAGACTGCGATGGAGCTCCGTATGCCACGGCAAACTGGCTGACACTGACGGCGGCGGTGCACAAATGCTGCGCAGCTAGCGCCATACGACGGCCAACACCGCGGTTCCTTGTGTGTCCGCTGTGCCGTGCGTGTGATCATTGCTTGTACAGCCCTCTCGCAGTGTCCGGAGCAAGTATGGTGGGTCTGACACACCGGTGTCAATGTGTTCTTTTTTCCATTTCCAGGAGTGTATTTTGTTAAGGACTTGCAAGTGTCATACTGGGTAAGCGATTGGTTCCAAGCGCCAGTAAGAAAGTTTCTAAAATTTGATCCTCCACAGATGAAGAGAGCAGTCACTTTTAATAATGCTGTTTATTTTCTCTAATAGCGCCGTTCCTGGTACCGAACTGACGGTGTCATTCTCAGACACCTGTTAGGGTTTAACGTCCCATCGACACTAAGGTCATTAGATACGGTTCACACATTCGATACAGAATGCAACATCACTCAATGTAAGAGCTTCACGTAAAGCGCACTTTGTAAGATGATTTGCCTGTAGTAATCATTTATACTAGACTGACGATATCTAAGTAAACAGGCAGCCTACATTCCTTCAATTAAGCTGACGATTTGGTAATGACCTTGGCAGTATCTATCACTGTGAAGCAACGATATCGCGTTTTAATTGGTCATTACGTAAAGAAACTGGAATGGAATAATTGAGTTTTCTTTGTATACTGATTTCGATGAGGGCTGCTTTTCCTGGGTACTGCTGCATGTGGAGAATTGAAAGATATGTTAAATACCGGGACTTCACTAACAGCGTGCTGTCGACGCTGATGAAGAATCTACTCTTTTTATTTCTCTGTCCGCGGCGCCCTTTAGATGTGCTGCTGGATGCTTTTCTAATGTAATCAATGTAAAATATAAGTTATTGAATCCCTGAGCTGGATGCCATATGTTCACTGTACGATTATTGGCACATACGTGTGTGCCTGCATATTCTAGTATATTTTTAGTTTTTATTCATCCCTCTCAAGAACCAAATGTTGCGCAACATGTGTAAGTTTTACCACTGAGATCAAAATAGTGGCCATTCTTTAGCTATGTTTACATTTACTGACTTTATACATACCCAACTCTGGAGTTCCGAAATGATGTAGAAGTTCTGAACGTTTACCGCTCCTCTTCGTAAATTTCCATTACACTGAAGCGTGTTCGACTATCCAATTTATTAATCAAACGCAGTCTTCTAGAGTACTGGTTTCTTTTTTCATTATGTCAACAGAATCAGAATAACCTTGGATTATCGTGAGTGCATTAAGCAGAGCAATTCAACCACTGGCTTTCTGTTCTCGGTAGTACCAAATTCGGTATATTTTAAGACTTTTTACAAGCAGCGGGATACGAATACACATGCAAACGCTCGAACACAGACGTACACGCGCGCGCGCGTGCATACACAAACACACACACACACACACACACACACACCCACACGCACGCACTCAGACACTGTACTGATAACACTTTAATCTTACCAGTGCTGCAGTGCTGTGGATAATCCAGATAGCGTGGTTATCTACTTCACTTTTCATTATCATGTTTCAGTGAATATTTTTGTGGCAGCTCGTGTATAACACAGTAAATCGTGGCCATTTTTCGATCGTTTATAACACTACTTAGCATTTCCTCTTAAATTATATTTGATCAATCAGCAGAAAAAGTTGTGCCGAGTATAATACGAAGCACAACTTTCTCATGGAAAATTTCTAGTCAGCCAGCAACATTAAGTATCAGGATAATTAATTAGAACGCTAGTTATATCTCCACCTCTGTCTCATCCAAACTTATGCTCCTTCGCTTATGACGTCACCGTCAAAGTGGTGGTTCAAATGGTTCAAATGGCTCTGAGCACTATGGGACTCAACTGCTGAGGTCATTAGTCCCCTAGAACTTAGAACTAGTTAAACCTAACTAACCTAAGGACATCACAAACATCCATGCCCGAGGCAGGATTCGAACCTGCGACCGTAGCGGTCTTGCGGTTCCAGACTGCAGCGCCTTTAACCGCACGGCCACTTCGGCCGGCAAAGTGGTGGTAAACCCCCATTTTTCTTTCTTTCTTACATGGACCTCAGCTTGACTCGGCCATTTCTGACATCGTGTGGATGATATTACGATACAGTAGTGACCAGTCCGTAATTATGGATGACGCTTGAGTGATTTCCTGTTTTGTGTTTCTTATGTTTTCTCTAAATAAGTGTTATTGAGAGCCGGGATAGTTCCTTTGAAAAGAGCATCGCCAGTTTCCATCCTCATTCTTATTCGCCTGGAGCGTGTTCTCTCTTTTTATTAACTTTATCACTGACAGGATGTAAAATCCGTATATTCCTTACATGTAGTGGTGTAAGAAAAGTATCGCCAACTTCGATTGAAAGAAAGTATAATGAAAGTTACACAGTTGAAATGATTCGTCGTTGTCTCTATTTTCAGACTGGGCTGATTACTAAAACGTCTGATGTTCAGTTGTCAGTCAGCCTGGGATGTTTCTTCATTCTCTCTTGTTCCACGTTCTGAAGTGATCTCTTTACTTGGTCTATGGTTTTGAGACAACTTTAAACTGTAGCTCTCTCGGTAAGTCGTTCAAAGATCGGAGGAAGGCAAGAATATGGCACCTGCAGTAGCAGCAAGCACAGTGTGGGGTACTATTGCGTTGAAACCAAACTTCAAGTTGAGGACAACTGTACACTATTCTTCACGGTGCAAGTTCACAAGCTGTGATCAGAATTATTGATACCAAGCAACTCCATATTGCTGCTTTGTAATGTAATGATTGATTTGAATTAATTCCATTCCTTTTAATTTTTTTTGGCCCATATACAGGGTGTCCCAAAAAAACACCGACAAACTTTATGGACCGGTTCGTTATACCAATACAAGAAAGACTTGTCTAGCAAACAAGGGCTCTACAATGCATACCATAAGGGCTATGAACACTTGTTCATCTTCGCTAGTGTGAATCCCATCACTTCTGCTCAACAAATCCTCAAGCTCTTCAGGCATGCATTTTAGAGCCCATGTTTATTTACTAGAGATGGTTTTTCTTGTTTCTGTCCGTACTGCCTCCTCCCAAATTATGGAAAGCAAAGTCCTCGCAGTAGAACAGACCTGTTTCATAGTATCTAAGATGAAAAAGTGCTCATAGCTCTTAAGACATGCATTTTTAGAGCCCATGTTTACTGGTCGTTTTTTCCCTTTCGTTTTGGTGTTAGGAACCTATATGTAAAGCTTGTCAGAGTTTTTTTTGGGACAACCTGCATATTGCTCATTCATGTCAGCATCACTACAATGAAGGAAGTTTTAATTCTTTGATACCTAGTTAGAGATGGCTGTTATCAGTATCCTGCTGTTTCATACGTAACATTTCTGTTTCATATGAACACTGTAGTACAGTCTCTCCTATACGTCTCACATGTCGTGGAGGGGGAAATTTCTGAGAATGTGTGTTTGGAGCACAGCACTGTATACAATGTGTTACAAAAAGGTACAGCCAAACTTTCAGGAAACATTCCTCACACACAAAGAAAGAACATATGTTATGTGGACATGTGTCCGGAAACGCTTACTTTCCATGTTAGAGCTCATTTTATTACTTCTCTTCAATTCACATTACTCATGGAATGGAAGCACACACCAACAGAACGTACCAGCGTGACATCAAACACTTTGTTACAAGAAATATTCAAAATGTCCTCCGTTAGCGAGGATACATGCATCCACCCTCCGTCGCATGGAATCCCTGATGCGCTGATGCAGCCCTGGAGAATGGCGTATTGTTTCACAGCCGTCCACAATACGAGCACGAAGAGTCTCTACATTTGGTACCGGGGTTGAGTAGACAAGAGCTTTCAAATGCCCCCATAAACGAAAGTCAAGAGGGTTGAGGTCAGGAGAGCGTAGAGGCCATGGAATTGGTCCGCCTCTACCAATCCATCGGTCACCGAATCTGTTGTTGAGAAGCGTACGAACACTTCGACTGAAATGTGCAGGAGCTCCATCGTGCATGAACCACATGTTGTGTCGTACTTGTAAAGGCACATGTTCTAGAAGCACAGGTAGAGTATCCCGTATGAAATCGTGATAACGTGCTCCATTGAGCGTAGGTGGAAGAACATGGGGCCCAATCAAGACATCACAAACAATGCCTGCCCAAACGTTCACAGAAAATATGTGTTGATGACGTGATTGCACAATTGCGTGCGGATTCTCGTCAGTCCACACATGTTGATTGTGAAAATTTACAATTTGATCACTTTGGAATGAAGCCTCATCCGTAAAGAGAACATTTGCACTGAAATGAGAACATGTTGTTGGATGAACCATTCGCAGAAGTGTACCCGTGGAGGTCAATCAGCTGCTGATAGTGCCTGCACACGCTGTACATGGTACGGAAACAACTGGTTCTCCCGTAGCGCTCTCCATACAGTGACGTGGTCAACGTTATCGTGTACAGCAGCAACTTCTCTGACGCTGACATTAGGGTTATCGTCAACTGCAAGAAGAATTGCCTCGTCCATTGCAGGTGTCCTCGTCGTTCTAGGTCTTCCCCAGTCGCGAGTCATAGGCTGGAATGTTCCGTGCTCCCTAAGACGCCTATCAATTGCTTCGAACGTCTTCCTGTCGGGACATCTTCGTTGTGGAAATCTGTCTCTATACAAACGTACCGCGCCACGACTATTGCCCCGTGCTAATCCATACATCAAATGGGCATCTGCCAACTCCGCATTTGTAAACATTGCACTGAGTGCAAAACCACGTTCGTGATGAACACTAACCTGTTGATGCTACGAACTGATATGCTTGATGCTAGTACTGTAGAGCAATGAGTCGCATGTCAACACAAGCACCGAAGTCAACATTACCTTCCTTCAATTGGGCCAACTGGCGGTGAATCGAGGAAGTGCAGTACATACTGACGAAACTAAAATGAGCTCTAACATGGAAATTAAGCGTTTCCGGACACATGTCCACATAACATCTTTTCTTTATTTGTGTGTGAGGAATGTCTCCTGAAAGTTTGGCCGTACCTTTTTGTAACACCCTGTAGATGTGAATAATGGAAAACAGGAAAAGAAGAGAATCGGAGCGTTTGAGATGCGTTGATGTAAGGGGATGTTGTAAATTAGGAAAACTGATAGGATAAGCGATGAAGAGGTTCTGCGCAGAACTGGGGAAGAAACGAACATGTGGAAAACTTGGACAAGAATATGGGTAGGGATGATGGGCCTTGTGTCACGACGAGTAGTAACTGCCATGGTACTTGAAAGAGCTGTAGAGGGTAAAGACTGTAGGGGGAGACAGAGGTTGAAATACATGCAACAAACAACTGAGGGCGGCTGGTGCAAGTGCTACTCTGAGGTGAACAAACTGGCGCAGGAGTGGACCTCGTGCCATCAAAACCAACGAGAGACTCGACGACAGAACAAAAAGCGTCGTATTAGTTTCCTGAGATTGCAAATTGAAAATTAGTGTGTTTCATATTTAACTTATTTTGTTTTGCTGTGTTTAGACTGTTTTTACAAATTAGGCAGTTTTCAATGTGTCTTCTGTGCAGACTATTTTCCCCACCAGCTTTAAGTGTTTATTTTGATTTGTTTTGCAGCAGATCACATTTCATTTCGTTGATTTTACTTGCGATAATCCACTCTCTGTTAGCTAATGCTAACACTAATACTAACAGGGGAGAGTGTTGCAACAGTTTTCATACTTTTGACTCTAGGCAGCCTTTAACAGAAGTTTAATGTATTTTCTTATTCCATTTTCAAAGAAGAGCATTCACTTCATGTGCATTGCAGTATTTTTCTTAAATCACCAACAAGCAAGGAAAATATATGTGAGGTACTCCTCCATGGTACAGTATCGTTATGCACTTACGATCAAATTTTCTATTCAAATTTAAAAGTATAGCAGTGGAGAAAGTCATGTGAGTACGGTACTTAATTGCCCACATGTTACATTATTGTACTGCTACATAGAGACCGCCAAAACCAGCTTTTGATATTTCTTACATGATTTCTTTTTGTGACACCCGAGACATTATTTTGTGCAGCACTTGTAAATATCACAAATTTTACGCGTCTGAGTGCTGTATAATATATTAAAGCAATTCTCAAGACTTTTAATTCATTAGCTATACAATTTTGTGTTGAGTGAAATTCTGTATGCTTTAAAATGTAGGTAGGTAATCTGTGGACGTTTAAGCCATACGTCGTCGGACGTGGACCATATTGTACCTTCAGAGAGGTTTTTTGCACCATGGAAAACGTGATATTTGCAAATTAACTGATATTATTTACTTACTTAAAAACGTTTCTTGTCTCGAAAATGGAAATTTATGTACATTGCCAAGAGGTTCTGTTTCAAAATGTTCGCATTTCGTAACTGATCTTTGATACGTTTCATCTCAATTTGGCAAATATTAAGTTTTCCATATTACAAAAAACCTATTTGGAGATACAACACGGTCCACTACTGATGAAGTGTGGCTTTAACGTCCACACATTATGTACCTACATTTTAAAATATACAGAATTTCACTCACCACAAAATTGTACAGCTAATGAAGTAAAAACCCTGAGAATTGCTTTATTATATTTTACGCCACTCAAATATGTAAAATTTATTATATTTGCAAATGCCGAACAAAATAGTGTCTCGGGAGTCACAAAAAAAAAAAAAAAAAAATACCGAAAGCTGCTTTTGGCGGTCTCAGGTGATTGTTGTTTCAGTGATTCTAAAGCTCGTGAATAGAACGAAACAGAGACCAGGAAGCATCATTCTTTCCTAGGAACAAGCTACGGAAACATTAGCCACTGGACGGGGAGAATGCTAATAGCTATTGTAAACGTGAAAGACCTGCCAACAATTAATCAAAGAATTCTGTTTTCAGAACATCATTTAGAATGAATCGAGGGAGGATGCTATGATAAGCCCGCCCGGCTAGCCGCGCGGTCTAACGCGCTGCTTCCCGAGCGGGAAGGCATGCCGGTCCCCGGCACGAATCCGCCCTGCGGATTAGTGTCGAGGTCCGGTGTGCCGGCCAGCCTGTGGATGGTTTTTAAAGCGGTTTTCCGTCTGTCTCGGCTGGTTCCCCTCAGTTACATTATGTCGGCGATTGCTGCGCAGACGCGGGCCGGAGTGGCCGAGCGGTTCTAGGCGCTACAGTCTGGAACCGCGAGACCGCTACGGTCGCAGGTTCGAATCCTGCCTCGGGCATGGATCTGTGTGATGTCCTTAGGTTTAAGTAGTTCTAAGTTCTAGGGGACTGATGACCTCAGTAGTTAAGTCCCATAGTGCTCAGAGCCATTTTTTTTTTTTTTTTTGCTGCGCAAACACTGTCTCCACGTACGCGTACATTATCATTACTCTACCACGCAAACATGTGGGGTTATAGTAGTCTGGTGTGAGACGTTCCCGGGGGGGCCGAACCGCACAATATAATCCTGGGTTCGGTGTTTGAACCGCTAAGGGCTACGGCAGGACGAAGCCTCTCCGTCGTTTCTAGGTCCCCAGTTTAAATACACAATACAGTGCTACGATGGCAGTTCACTGATGTTATTTCACTACGCCAAGAGAGCACGGCACCCAGGTGTCCACTGCTTCCTTGAGTTCAAGTCTCGAGGGGGAAGCGGTAGGTGCAGTTGTAAAGAATATTTCTCGTCTTTAGGCGCGAAAAAGCTGTGATATGTATTAAAACGTACGCTGTAATATAGTTGCAGATATACAGGATGTTTGGCAATTCATGTTACACACTTCTAGAGGTTGTAGAGGGGACTTAGTAGGTCACGTTTTACTTAGGCACCCGTGTTCAGAAACGTCATCCAACGACGGTACAGAGCGTCAGGTCCACAGGAGCCAGGCCCTGTAAACGTGTTAATATACAGGGTGATTTGGTGATGATAAAAAATTTGTAAAATGAAGGAAAAGGATAAATGTTTCAATTTGAGGCCACGACTGAGTCTTCAGTTTAACGCGAAAATCGTTCTGATGCCTCTGACAGTGGGATACATGTACCGATACTTTTGTTGCTGAGGTTGCAGGGTATGCAACTTACAAAGGTGGTAGTGTGGACACTCGCAATATCTTTTTTGTACATGTATTTATTTGCACACGTTGTCCAGGGAATATGTAGAAGTATACTAATTGAACAAATATTCATGGTGATCTGATAATTCAGAACCCAACAATCCTTATAAATCTGTCAGCGCAGATATTGCGCCTAACGCAATTGTTGGAGCTAAAGCCAGGACCTCTACCTTGTCCGACCCGGAAGAACTCGTGCTAACTGTGGAATCATCAGTGAAAAGGAAGAAGAAAAGTGCATCGGTATTGACATACCAGGGAACCCCACACAGTCAGAAGGCAGTGAAACAGACAAGGACTGACACAAAAAAGGTGCTCCAGCTACTAAACCAGGGAGGAAAGTAAAATCAGCTGTTAAAAGCAATTAATGTGTTGTGTGTAAAAGTACCATCAAAAAATCGGACAGCAAGCGGATCGGATTCAGTGCATTCTCTGTAAGAAGTGGCGTCATAAAAGATGCACAGATGCACAGATGAAGAAGATCTGTGCAACGACAGAGCGGAAAAACAGCAAAGACAAGCCCCAGAATAATCGCTAATTGCAATAAAATCTTTTATTTTACATTACTTGGCAATAAAATATACACTACTGGCCATTAAAATTGCTACACCACGAAGATGACTTGCTACAGACGCGAAAACGCGAAATTTAACCGACAGGAAGAAGATGCTGTGATATGCAAATTATTAGCTTTTCAGAGCATTCACACAAGGTTGGCGCCGGTGGCGACACCTACAACGTGCTGACATGAGGAAAGTTTCCAACCGATTTCTACATCTACATCTACATTTATACTCCGCAAGCCACCCAACGGTGTGTGGCGGAGGGCACTTTACGTGCCACTGTCATTACCTCCCTTTCCTGTTCCAGTCGCGTATGGTTCGCGGGAAGAACGACTGTCTGAAAGCCTCCGTGCGCGCTCTATTCTCTCTAATTTTACATTCGTGATCTCCTCGGGAGGTATAAGTAGGGGGAAGCAATATATTCGATACCTCATCCAGAAACACACCCTCTCGAAACCTGGCGAGCAAGCTACACCGCGATGCAGAGCGCCTCTCTTGCAGAGTCTGCCACTTGAGTTTGTTAAACATCTCCGTAACGCTATCACCCTGTGACGAAACGCGCCGCTCTTCTTTGGATCTTCTCTATCTCCTCCGTGATCCCAAACTGGTACGGATCCCACACTGATGAGCAATACTCAAGTATAGGTCGAACGAGTGTTTTGTAAGCCACCTCCTTTGTTGATGGACTACATTTTTTAAGGACTCTCCCAATGAATCTCAACCTGGTACCCGCCTTACCAACAATTAATTTTATATGATCATTCCACTTCAAATCGTTCCGCACGCATACTCCCAGATATTTTACAGAAGTAACTGCTACCAGTGTTTGTTCCGCTATCACATAATCATACAATAAAGGATCCTTCTTTCTATGTATTCGCAATACATTACATTTGTCTATGTTAAGGGTCAGTTGCCACTTCCTGCACCAAGTGCCTATCCGCTGCAGATCTTCCTGCATTTCGCTACAATTTTCTAATGCTGCAACTTCTCTGTATACTACAGCATCATCCGCGAAAAGCCGCATGGAACTTCCGACACTATCTACTAGGTCATTTATATATATTGTGAAAAGCAATGGTCCCATAACACTCCCCTGTGGCACGCCAGAGGTTACTTTAACGTCTGTGGACGTCTCTCCATTGATAACAACATGCTGTGTTCTGTTTGCTAAAAACTCTTCAATCCAGCCACACAGCTGGTCTGATATTCCGTAGGCTCTTACTTTGTTTATCAGGCGACAGTGCGGAACTGTATCGAACGCCTTCCGGAAGTCAAGGAAAATAGCATCTACCTGGGAGCCTGTATCTAATATTTTCTGGGTCTCATGAACAAATAAAGCGAGTTGGGTCTCACACGATCGCTATTTCCGGAATCCATGTTGATTCCTACATAGTAGATTCTGGGTTTCCAAAAACGACATGATACTCGAGCAAAAAACATGTTCTAAAATTCTACAACAGATCGACGTCAGAGATATAGTTCTATAGTTTTGCGCATCTGCTCGACGACCCTTCTTGAAGAGTGGGACTACCTGTGCTCTTTTCCAATCATTTGGAACCTTCCGTTCTTCTAGAGACTTGCGGTACACGGCTGTTAGAAGGGGGGCAAGTTCTTTCGCGTACTCTGTGTAGAATCGAATTGGTATCCCGTCAGGTCCAGTGGACTTTCCTCTGTTGAGTGATTCCAGTTGCTTTTCTATTCCTTGGACACTTATTTCGATGTCAGCCATGTTTTCGTTTGTGCGAGGATTTAGAGAAGGAACTGCAGTGCGGTCTTCCTCTGTGAAACAGCTTTGGAAAAAGGTGTTTAGTATTTCAGCTTTACGCGTGTCATCCTCTGTTTCAATGCCATCATCATCCCGGAGTGTCTGGATATGCTATTTCGAGCCACTTACTGATTTAACGTAAGACCAGAACTTCCTAGGATTTTCTGTCAAGTCGGTACATAGAATTTTACTTTCGAATTCACTGAACGCTTCACGCATAGCCCTCCCTACGCTAACTTTGACATCGTTTAGCTTCTGTTTGTCTGAGAGGTTTTGGCTGCGTTTAAACTTGGAGTGAAGATCTCTTTGCTTTCGCAGTAGTTTCCTAACTTTGTTGTTGTACCACGGTAGGTTTTTCCCGTCCCTCACAGTTTTACTCGGCACGTACCTGTCTAAAACGCATTTTACGATTGCCTTGTACTTTTTCCATAAACACTCAACATTGTCAGTGTCGGAACAGAAATTTTCGTTTTGATCTGTAAGGTAGTCTGAAATCTGCCTTCTATTACTCTTGCTACACAGATAAACCTTCCTCCCTTTTTTTATATTCCTATTAACTTCCACATTCAGGGATGCTGCAACGGCCTTATGATCACTGATTCCCTGTTCTGCACATACAGAGTCGAAAAGTTCGGGACTGTTTGTTATCAGTAGATCCAAGATGTTATCTCCACGAGTCGGTTCTCTGTTTAATTGCTCGAGGTAATTTTCGGATAGTGCACTCAGTATAATGTCACTCGATGCTCTGTCCCTACCACCCGTCCTAAACATCTGAGTGTCCCAGACTATATCTGGTGAATTGAAATCTCCACCTAAGACTATAACATGCTGAGAAAATTTATGTGAAATGTATTCCAAATTTTCTCTCAGTTGTTCTGCCACTAATGCTGCTGAGTCGGGAGGTCGGTAAAAGGAGCCAATTATTAACCTAGCTCGGTTGTTGAGTGTAACCTCCACCCATAATAATTCACAGGAACTATCCACTTCTACTTCACTACAGGATAAACTACTACTAACAGCGACGAACACTCCACCACCGGTTGCATGCAATCTATCCTTTCTAAACACCATCTGTACCTTTGTAAAAATTTCGGCAGAATTTATCTCTGGCTTCAGCCAGCTTTCTGTACCTATAACGATTTCAGCTTCGGTGCTTTCTATCAGCGCTTGAAGTTCCGGTACTTTACCAACGTAGCTTCGACAGTTTACAATTACAATACCCATTGCTGCTTGATCCCCGCATGTCCTGACTTTGCCCTGCACCCGTTGAGGCTGTTGCCCTTTCAGTACTTGCCCAAGGCCATCTAACCTAAAAAAACCGCCCAGCCCACGCCACACAACCCCTGCTACCCGTGTAGCCGCTTCTTGCGTGTAGTGGACTCCTGACCTATCCAGCGGAACCTGAAACCCCACCACCATATGGCGCAAGTCGAGGAATCTGCAGCCCACACGGTCGCAGAACCGTCTCAGCCTCTGATTCAGACCCTCCACTCGACTCTGTCCCAAAGATCCGCAGTCAGTCCTGTCGACGATGCTGCAGATGGTGAGCTCTGCTTTCATCCCGCTAGCGAGACTGGCAGTCTTCACCAAATAAGATAGCCGCCGGAAGCCAGAGGGGATTTCCTCCGATCCATAGCGACACACTTCATTGGTGCCGACATGAGCGACCACCTGCAGATGGGTGCACCCTGTACCCTTCATGGCATCCGAAAGGACCCTTTCCACATCTGGAATGACTCCCCCCGGTATGCACACGGAGTGCACATTGGTTTTCTTCCCCTCTCTTGCTGCCATATCCCTAAGGGGTCCCATTACGCGCCTGACGTTGGAGCTCCAAACTACCAGTAAGCCCACCCTCTGCGACCGCCCGGATCTTGCAGACGGAGGGGCAACCTCTGGAACAGGACAAGCAGCCATGTCAGGCCGAAGATCAGTATCAGCCTGAGACAGAGCCTGAAACCGGTTCGTCAGACAAACTGGAGAGGCCTTCCGTTCAGCCCTCCGGAATGTCTTTCGCCCCCTGCCACACCTTGAGACGACCTCCCACTCTACCACAGGTGAGGGATGAGTCTCAATGCGGGCAGTATCCCGGGCAACCACAGCTGTAGCCCGATCGGGGTTGCGTGGGACGAGCTGGCTGTACCCGACAAACCCCCATCTGGACCCCCACAGTGATGCCCATTGGCAACAGCCTCAAGCTGTGCGACGGAAGCCAACACTGCCTGAAGTGGGAGCGAAGGGATGCCAACTCAGCCTGCATCCGAACACAGCAGTTGCAGTCCGTATCCATGCTAAAAACTGTTGTGCAAAGAACGTCTGAACTAATCTACAGAGAGCGCAAACAAATCGACACAAAATTTAAACGGTTATTAAAATAAAAGATTGCCTAGTAAATGCAATAACGCTGCTACTTGCGCACTGCTGACACACTGCTCGGCGGCGGAAGGAGATTACGCGATTTTACACTATTCAGGTACTAAAACGCGATGCTACAACTCTCAAATACTATAATACGCCCGAAATTTATGAATTAAACAATGCAAGTACCAAAAACACGCAAAGAAATTAAGAATTAAACTATGTAACAAATGAGTGAGGTAGGAGTATACGACTTGCTGCGGCAGCTGCTTATCCAACGGCGGCAGGGAGCACACTACACATGTTTCTCATACACAAACAGCAGTTGACCGGCGTTGCCCGGTGAAACGCTGTTGTGATGCCTCGTGTAAGGAGGAGAAATGCGTACCATCACGTTTCCGACTTTGATAAAGGTCGGACTGTAGCCTATCGCGATTGCGATTTATCGCATCGCGACATTGCTGCTCGCGTTGGTCGAAATCCAATGACTGTAAGCAGAATATGGAATCGGTGGGTTCAGGAGGGTAATACGGAACGCCGTTCTGGATCCCAGCGGCCTCGTATCACTAGCAGTCGAGATGACAGGCATCTTATCCGCATGGTTGTAACGGATCGTGCAGCCACGTCTCGATCCCTGAGTCAACAGATGGGGACGTTTGCAAGACAACAACCATCTGCACGAACAGCTGGACAACGTTTGCAGCAGCATGGACTATCAGCTCGGAGACAATGGCTGCTGTTACACTTGGCGCTGTATCACAGAGAGGAGCGCCTGCGATGGTGTACTCAACGACGAACCTGGGTGCACGAATGGCAAAACGTCATTTCTTCGGATGAATCCAGGTTCGTCCTGTTTACAGCATCATGATGGTCGCATCCGTGTTTGGCGACATCGCGGTGAACGCACATTGGAAGCGTGTATTCGTCATCATCATGCTGGAGTATCACCCGGCGTGATGGTATGGGATGCCATTGGTTACACGTCTCGGTCACTTCTTGTTTGCTTTGACGGCACTTGAACAGTGGACGTTACATTTCAGATGTGTTAGGACCCGTGGCTCGACCCTTCATTCGAGCCCTGCGAAACTCTACTTTTCCGCAGGATAATGCATGACCGCATGTTGCAGGTCCTGTACGGGCCTTTTTGGATGCAGAAAATGTTCTCCAGATCTCTCACCAATTGAAAACGTCTGGTCAATGGTGGCCGAGCAACTGGCTCGTCACAATACGCCAGTCACTACTCTTGATGAACTGTGGTATTGTGTTGAAGCTGCATGGGCAGCTGTACCCGTACACGCCATCCAAGCTCTGTTTGACTCAATGCCCAAGCGTATGAAGGCCGTTATTACGGCCAGAGGTGGTTGTTCTGGGTACTGATTTCTCAGGATCTATGCACCCAAGTTGCGTGAAAATGTAATCACATGTCAGTTCTAGTATAAGCTATTTGTCCAATGAATACCCGTTTATCATCTGCATTTCTTCTTGGTGTAGCAATTTTAATGGCCAGTAGTGTATAATAAAACTTTTGAGAGTATCAAATTTATTTTGTGATCTTATCCTTATCTTCAGGATGAGATATATACATTCTATGGGACAATTACGATTTTATCATAATCATCGGTTTTCAATCAGAGGAAACATTTCAAACGAGTTGTCTTAATTTCGTTTTGAAAGTCTGAAAATTTCCTGCTTTAACTTCGTGTAGAAGTAATGGTGTATATCATCTTCCTTCGACGTACTTTAATCAACATTTAAATGAAGGCCTTTCCTGTGACTATGAAACGTTGAGGCTCTACAGTCTTGTATATATGTTTAATACCTGTTTCATTTTCTGTTTTGAATATTGAAGAGTTTCTCAAATAATAATACATGTTGATGTTACAGATCCATAGCTGAGAACGAGTTACTGAATTCAGATTTCTTTAAAACAAATTTTAGCCACCTTGCTAACTGGTAATAATTTTTTACAGTACATTAGATTTATTAAGTAGGAAGTTAGAGCTTACGTGCTGTAAAATTTCCCAAAGAAACCATACATAGTGATGTCGCGTTTACGTTCTTAACATGTTCTTACTGAACTCTGGATGCGTTAAGGAGGATGGTAGTCACTGTGTTAATGTGGTATCAGTGATATTCACATATGATATGGGAAATTGAAGTGTAGTTGAACACACTGATTATACATAATCTCATTTACTTGCGGATTAGGTTCAATAACAGCTATGATACGTCCAAAACTGTTGTCTTCGGTATATTTTTACTAAGCTGAGACATTGTTATACGTTGAATATATTCACTATGTTCGCATTAGTGTTGCGGAAATTGTTTTGTAGCCATCGGTTTAGAATAATAAATGTGTAGTGAAGAAAAAAAAAAGAGAAATACCTTTGTGAACACTTGTGCTTTAGTACGTCAGTCACGCGGTTCCCCGACACCGAAAACTGCGCAGTCCTCTACAAGCAGTCACGCCAACAGCAGTGAAGCTAAGAATGGCACCGTTTTCTTATCGCTTGAGATGTCACAGAGCACAGGAGTTTGCTTATCAAGTAGGAGCAATCACTGATGATATCTTTCTGAATTATCGCGCTTCACCGCTACGGGTGTAGCTTTGAATTCGACGGCTGCTGCGCGCGCGCTCATGTGTGTGTGTGTGTGTGTGTGTGTGTGTGTGTGTGTGTGTTGCGTACAAACCACAAAAATAATTATAACCGAAAATGATGTAATGAATATGCAGGGAGTACCAGAGCTATGACCCCAACCCATTTCACGAGGGTTTTACAAGCGAGTTGTTTCGGGTGAAGTGCATTTTAGACAAAGTAACAACGTCAAATTGCGTGACGCACCACCTATTAACTGGAAACATGTGAAAACTTGAGGTTATAAGGCCGACTTGATAATGTGGTACGAAACAATTATCGTTAGACGCAATTGTGAGAGCCTAGCATTTCTTATCAGAGAGGTTCTCTAGTATCTTGCGCCATTTCGAAATGTCTTGTAATCAGTCCTTTTAGTCCTCCATTATAAGCTCTTATAAGAGGTCTTATATCCTTGGTGAGCAGTTTTATGGCCATTAGACCACGGTCTAGGACACCTTTCCGCTTCGTCTCCTACCGTGGCAGACATCAGAAATGCTATAAAGACGTAGTTCGTCAATTTCCAAAGTTAAAAGAACTCAGTTCCTGTTTATAGCTAGTAGCGCAACGGTCGGCAGGTGAAGTAATCCGAGCGCGGTCAAAGACAGAGGTGTGAAGCCGGCGTTTGCGCGCGCGCTTGTGACAGAACACAAAGGAACCACGTCGCCGGCTGCGAACGAGGACGGCTCTCTGTGCCTGTACGTGCACGCGCAGAACACGAGCCTACTACGCCAGCCGAGCAACACGACTATCAGTGCATTGCCTTCTGTGCAATTTTTTTCACACGATTTTAAAGAAAGTTTATGGCAAAAATTGTTTCTTTAGCATTTTATAGTCCAGTACGACAGGTCCACGGTGAACAGCCTTTCTTCTCCTTAATGGCCATGGGTATTACGAAATTTCTAAATTCAGTAATCCACCACACGAAATTTCAATAGCTTGCTTTGAAAAATACGTATTGCTACAAGTGTACATTTGGTACATCGTTCTGTGCATGAAACGTAGCTAACATATTGAATTTCTTTTTAAACTTTGAAGGAGATCTATATCTACCTCCAGTCTCAAGAAAATTCATTGTGCGAGGGTCATTCTAAATGAAAGGGTCATTTGTTCCCCCAAAACCAGAAATTAAAAAATATAACTTATTTTCAATATTTTTTGATATCTTTGCTGTCTTTCCATGTGTTCGACATTCAGATTGCAATAGACTTTCCTACACTTCCGTTGTACTCATGTGTCTCTGATTCGTTGACACTGTCACTGACACTTTTTCAGTTCTTTGTCTTTTCCCAAGTGCTTTCCACAAAAAAAAGTTCTTCTGCTAGGGGAAAAGATGGCAATGAAATGGTTCAAATGACTCTGAGCACTATGGGACTTAACTGCTGTGGTCATCAGTCCCCTAGAACTTAGAACTATTTAAACCTGTCCGAGGCAGGATTCGAACCTGCGACCGTAGTTGTCGCGCGGTTCCAGACTGTAGTGCCTAGAACCTCTTGGACACCCCGGCCGGCGATGGTAATCACTCAGGGCCAAGTCCGAGCTATAAGTTGTGTTATGACCAGGCGAAACGACAGTTGTCTGGCCATAAATATGGATTCTTGGATTGCTCTGATACATGAACATCTGAGTTACAAGATATGAAATCTTAGTTCACATTTTTACTTGCATGATAAAGAGATTTACTTCAATTAATACAACCCTTTGCCACAGGAGTGCTTGACAATTTGCAACTGTCATTGACTATTGAAACATCACTATATGCATCCAGCTGTAACTCTTCTTTTGTAATACAATGTTCAACACCTACAAAATTAGGTTTCCATTTGAGAGTTGTATAACTCTTTAGTTCTACTCGACGACGGTGGCTGCTTCATGTGAGGATAACAACTGGGCAGAATACTTCCGTACTCGGCTCTGTATTGACCTATGTGCGGGGACACTGCTGTGCTAAGGGAGAGGCCGTGTCGCCCGTTGCGCCTCCTATTTGTCGCTGCGCATTGCTGCGAGACGTCGCTCATATCTGTCCATCGATGTGCGTTGTATACTTTGGTACGCTGCGAGATCACAGGACTGTATCACAAGGTCGATTTATCCTGCCCAAGCAAATCCTACCTGAGTGCATCAGGGTGCAGGCGAGAAGCGTTATTGTGAAGAAGCACAATGCAGATGAACAACAACACATGCCGTATGCTTTTGCAAGGCGTGACGTAGTGGGTGACCAGTCACGTCGACTCATTTATGGCCTGTCCACCAGGCGTAAAGTCGATTCCAAAACACTGTGGCCACAACGCTTTACTTTCTCAGGTATTATCCGGCTTCTTCGGTTTTGTTGGTGTTGTGTCGGCTACTCTGGGAGTCAGCACTGACACAAACAAGGAAGGAGAGCAGTTCCGATGGCCGGTGGCAGGAAGCCAAACTCATCTGTACATAACACAGATTAATGGAACACTTTATTCCTAAAAAGGAAATAAACATAACTTAACTTCTCTTTATGAGGTGGCTTGACCTGCTACATGCATGTACTTTGACAATCTACAGTGACAAAGAAAATCGTATAGGAATGCGTATTCAGAAACAGACATATGTTAACAGCCAGAATAAGGCGATGCGGCCGGTACCACAACAAGTTCAAAAATGGTTCAAAGGGCTCTGAGCACTATGAGATGGTTCAAATGGCTCTGAGCACTATGCGACTTCTGAGTTCATGAGTCCCCTACAACTTAGAACTACTTAAACCTAACTAACCCAAGGACATCACACACATCCATGCCCGAGGCAGGATTCGAACCTGCGACCGTAGCGGTTCCAGACTGTAGCGCCTAGAACCGCTCGGCCACTCCAGCCGGCCACAACAAGTGTCTGGCGCAGTTGTAAGATCGGTCGCTGCTGCTACGATGGCAGATTACCAAAATTTCTGTGTGTTTGAACGTGGTGTTACAGTCGGGGCACGAGCGATGGGACACAGCGTTTCAGAGGTAGCGATGAAGTGGGGATTTTTCCGTACGACCATTTCACAAGTGTGCCTCGAATATCAAGATTCCGGTAAAACATCAAATCTCCGACATCACTGCTGCTGGAAAAAGATCCTGCAGGAACGAGACTAACGAAGACTCAAGAGAATCGTTCAATGTGACGGAAGTGTAACCCTTCCACAAACTGCTGCAGATTTCAAAACTCGGAACATTACTTTTCAGCACGTCCATTAGCATGTTAGTAATGTAATTTGTGTACACCATACAATGTTTTGGCGAAAGAAACGACTCGTTGCCCTGTTGCTTTTACTGCAGTTTCATTAACTATGTAAATTAGCTCTCTCACAGTAACCAGTCGACACACTGAATCACTGACTTCTTTTTGAAGTGATCCTCATGTTTCTGAGAAATCCACTTTACCCTTTTCTTTTAGTCACCCTGCCAGAAATGCAGCTCCGATCTCGCTTATAGCTTTCACGCTTCAAATTAAGCTCATTGGACATAAAACTAGTCACTCCAGTACGCACAGTGTGCACAAATGAATCGTTAAGTCTTTACAGATGGCGCAGCGATCGAGTCATGTTCGCAACGCGCACTGCCTCTACGTGAGGCAGTAGCGCTCAATGAGACATTTACGTTTCAAGTGGAGGTTTTACATAAACGCGGGTAAGGGTAAGGACGTGAAAGAGGTGGCAAAAAGGCGCATCCGTGTTTGGCAGTTCACACGGTGCGGAAAGTTGCGGGATTTATTGGTGTTTCGCGGCGGACTATTCAACGTGTCTACAAGCAGTGCTGAAACACCCGTAGCCACGAAACACGGCGTCATAGTTCTGGTCGAGGTAAGATCCCGACTGAGAGGGACTGGAGACGCGTTTCACGGATTGTAAGACGAAATCATTCCCAAGCCGACGGGAACTGCTGCAGGCGGTGAATGAATGTCCATTCCAACCTGCCAGAGGGAGAACGATATGACAGGAACTGCATGCAATGAACATTTGGAATGGTCACTCGCAAGAGGCCATTTTTCACACGGGCACATCAAGACGACAACAGCAAAGTTCACTGGGCTGCAAGAAAATGCGACTAGTTTTCTGAACGCTCCCCCACCCTATTAACTCTCGTTTGGCCGTTGTCAGTGACAACGGGGCACAATTTTCTTCCAAGCTATTTTGTGAAATCATCTGCATTTCACACTCCACGGCAGATGTGTTTCCATGTTCACCGAACGTCACCGTCAACTATAAATGCAGTGGGCACCACATCGTCGAGGTTTGACTGTGGATCATTGGTGATGTTCACCTTGTCAGACGAATCACTTTTCTCGTTGGACCAGATATCGAAGGTCGTGACCGGACTCCAGATACGCCGTCATCTGGGCGACCGGCTTCCCGAAACATGCACTGCGCCTCACACGTAGGTAGGTACGGAGAGTTTTAAGCTATACAGGACATTCGCCTGTACTTGCATGCGTCCTGTGGTTGCAGCTGAACCCACCATGACTGCTGCGAACATTACTGCATATCATGCTTGAAGTCCTTCACGTGGACTAACGCGCTATTGAGGAGGTGGTCTAAGCGTTTTGGTTGATCAGGGAATTGCTTCCCCAAACGAACACTTCGCATCATCACCACAATATAAGCTAGAACGGTTTGGGCTAAGAAAAAGTGGTGTGTACAGCATACTTCCTTGTGTTGCATCCGCCAGTGTGGACCGAAGAGGTGCGCCATCTACTCTACATCACAAAACACGCAATAGTTTCCGGCGTACTGAATAGAAATAGATTTCTACACGAATAAACTGGAAGCAGTCTTGATCGCTTAATTTTTTAATAGTGACCGGTTTCGATCTTTTTATCAGATCATCTTCGGACCGTCAATGTCTGCCGGAGGCGGTGGCGCATGGCAATCCTCTTGTTTGTGGCTGGTGGTGTATGCGCCACCGCCTCCGTAGACATTTATGGTCCGAAGATGATCTGATAAAAAGATCGAAACCGGTCACCATTAAAAAAGTTAAGCGATCAAGACAGCTTCCAGTTTATTCATAATAATTACAGATCACTGTTTTCCTATATAAGAACTATGTTCTTTAAAAAGTTATGTTTCTACATATTGCGATACTACAGTAGCAAAGACTCTCAATTACTGTACATACAGGGTGACAGTTACTGAACTGTATGAAAAAACGTTAATTAGTTACAAACTACAGCGTGCACACTCTTTATTCAACATGTAAACTACACTACAGGTATTCGGATTTGTGTTTTGAGATGTTCGATAGCCGGCCGAGGTGGCCGAGCGGTTCTAGGCGCTACAGTCTGGAACCGCGACCGCTAAGGTCGCAGGTTCGAATCCTGCCTCGGGCATGGATGTATGTGATGTCCTTCGGTTAGTTAGGTTTAAGTAGTTCCAAGTTCTAGGGGACCGATGACCTTAGAAGTTAAGTCCCATAGTGCTCAGAGCCATTTGAACCATTTTGAACATGTTCTATACGCCTGCCATCATTGGCGATGATGTGGCGCAGACGAATAGCGAAATTCTGCATGACTCGCTGAAGTGTCGGATCGTCGATGCTATCTATGACCTCCTCGATGGCTGTTTTCAGCGCAGCTATAGTTTTGGGGTTACTGCTGTACACCTTGTCTTCAACGTGGCCCCACAAAAAGCAGTCGCACGTGTTCAGATCCGGAGAATATGGCGCCAATCGAGGCCCATGCCAGTAGCTTCTACGTACCCCACAGCCAGAATGCGATCCCAAAGTGCTCCTTCAGGACATACTCTCCTTCTTCGGTTGGGTCGAGCTCCGTCTTGCATGAGCCACATCTTGTCGAAATCAGGGTCACTTTGGATAATGGGGATGAAATCATCTTCCAAAACCTTCACGTACCGTTCAGTAACCACCGTGCCATCGAGGAATATCGCACCGATTATTCCATGAGTGGACATTGCACACCACACAGTCACCTGTAGAGGGTGAAGAGTCGGCCGTTGTGACCGAGCGGTTCTAGGCGCTTCAGCCCGGAACCGCGCTGCTGCTGCAGTCGCAGGTTCGAATTTTGCCACGGGCATGCATGTGTGTGATGTCTTTAGGTTAGTTAGGTTTAAGTGGTTCTGAGTCTAGGGGACTCATGACCTCAGATGTTAAGTCTCATAGTGCTCAGAGGCATTTGAAACATTTTTTGAGGGTGAAGAGACTTCTCGATCGCGAAATACGGATTCTAGTCCCCCAAATCCGCGAGTTTTGCTCATTGACGAACCCATCCAAACTGAAAATGGGCTTCGTCGCTAAACCATACATACGCAAACTAATTCCTAAAATTCCCCGCGGCCAACCTTGCAGTTTGAACGTCCTAACGCAAACCGTTAAGAAGTTATGACAATTTTGTTTCACATAGTTCAATAATTGTCACCCTGTAAGTCGTGGGTTATATTTTATCAGCTGCAGTCGATACAACTTTAAGCTGTTTCTGGTTCTCCCTTGCTACAGGAATATCTCTGAATTTCGTTTAGATGAGGAAAAGATGCTTCGCCTCACAAGGCTTTGTAGGTTATTACAGGATAAATTTTTTGACATAGCTTTGCTCTAAATCAATGCACTCTGCCCTACCTTTTACTTATCAGTTGTTTATGAAGTTACATTCTGAAAGGAATGTGGAAATCCGATCTATGATTTCCTTGTTCGTCTGAAAACGTTTCTCAGCAACGAATTTATTTGGATGTGGGTATTGATGGAGATCAAATGGTAATAATCTGTCGAATACCGGGTATAGTCCACAAATTTCGACTTTCGATATCTTCCAGAACGAATTTGTATTCTGCAGTGGAGTTTGCGCTGGACTGAAATTTCCTGTCAGATTAAAACTGTGTGTCACACAGGGACTCTAACCTCGTATTTCTCCCTTTCACGGGCAAGTGCTCTACCGACTGAGCTATCCACGCACGAATTACTCTCACAGCTTAACTTCCTCCAGGACCTCCTCTCCCACCTTCCAAACTGCTACAAGCTTTCGGGCATCATTTAACAAACAATTTTCATTCATTTAGTCCAGAACACTTGCACAATAGTTGCAAGTTACGGGTTTAACACTGTGACAACACTTCCTAATGTGAAAAATGCTATGGAATGGAACTGGGTTAATTTTTTTGATCTGCTGCTGCTACCTAATAAAATAAGCGATCTGATTTTTTCCTGGCATACTTCTAGCTTCTCGAATTCTCGGATAGCCAGCCGGTGTGGCCGAGCGGTTCTAGGCGCTTCAGTCTGGAGCCGCGCGATCGCAGGTTCGAATCCTGCCTCGGGCATGGATGTGTGTGACGTCGTTAGTTTAGTTAGTTTAAGTAGTTCTAAGTTCTAGGGAACTGATGACCTCAGCTGTTAAGTCCCATAGTGCTCAGAGACATTTGAACCAATTCTCGGCCGGCCGAAGTGGCCGTGCGCTTAAAGGCGCTGCAGTCTGGAACCGCAAGACCGCTACGGTCGCAGGTTCGAATCCTGCCTCGGGCATGGATGTTTGTGATGTCCTTAGGTTAGTTAGGTTTAACTAGTTATAAGTTCTAGGGGACTAATGACCTCAGCAGTTGAGTCCCATAGTGCTCAGAGCCACTTGAACCAATTCTCGGATAACCGGAAGGGTGGCGTCGCAAATACTCCACGATATTTCAGCAAAGACATTTGTTCCCATCTTCATGAGGTCCCTGATGAATGATGCTCCGCTTATGTCGGCGCCTTGCATATGCTGACCATTGCTCCGTCCGCCAGTCCACTCCTATTCCCATGCGCGCTGCCGCCGTGGTGGGTGCTGGCGGTGGTGGAGGGAGGGGCGTCCGGCTCCGAACAATGGTCTCCAGTGTCCACATTATGACTGTCGAGCGCGGAACTCACTGTACGGGAACGCCTTTCTTTTTCTAGGCTCAGTACTGGGTTTCACGCTTGATTTGTTGTAGGCTGTTGTCTTCATTAATTAGACCATCTTGGACCGCGATTCCTTTGGCGACTTTAATCACGCAGTCCAAGAAGGAGGAATATTGCCGAAGTATTTTCGTTTTGTTTTAGTCCATGTTTAATCATCTCGCGTGATTCAGTGTGGCATCTATGTGCACGGCACCTCACTTCTACCGTGCGTACAGTTTCGCCAATGTGTCCTTTGCAGCGCTGACAGGGGATTTGTAAGGCTCATGATTTCCTAAGGCCTAGTCTAGATTGTCCTTCACTGGGGCTCGTAGTGTCAATGTTTTAGAAGGTGGACGAAATACGTATTTAACATTATGTCACTCCAAGATCCTGCATATTTTTCTGGAAGTATTGGTGCCAAAGGGACGCAAGCTAGTGATCTGTGCCCCTCTTTCTCTTCCTGCTGTCGTGTGGGTACAGTTTGTCTAAACGCACGCCTTATCTGCTTGTTGCTGCAGCCGTTTCGTCGGAATGTCGTCTCGAGAAGCATCAGCGCAGTTGGAAGGGTGTCTTGGTCGCAGATGTATCGAGCCCTGTGAACAAGAGTTTGTGAAACGCCTTCACGTTGGGGGTTGTGGTGACTACTGGAGCCATGCAAATACAAATCAGTGTGTGTCGGTTTTCTACACACATTGTGTCCCAGATTGCCACGCGTCATCCGTTTCACTATGAAACTGGAGATCGCCGTCCTGTTCCATTTCCGTAGTAAACTGTACGTTCGGCTGTAGAGAATTGAGGTGATTAAGAAATTCACTTAAGCTGTCCCCTCCATGTGACCAGACGACAAACGTGTCATCCACGTAATGATAGCTGGTTTTTCTCTGTAGGTGACATATCGGATCTCTTATTCAGGGTGTTACATAAAGGTACGGCCAAACTTTCAGGAAACATTCCTCACACACAAATAAAGGAAAGATGTTATGTGGACATGTGTCCGGAAACGCTTAATTTCCATGTTAGAGCTCAGTTTAGTTTCGTCAGTATGTACTGTACCTCCTCAATTCACCGCCAGTTGGCCCAATTGAAGAAAGGTAATGTTGACTTCGGTGCTTGTGTTGACATGCGACTCATTGCTCTACAGTACTAGCATCAAGCACATCAGTACCTAGCATCAACAAATGGCTCTGAGCACTGTGGGACTTAACATCTGTGGTCATCAGTCCCCTAGAACTTAGAACTACTTAAATCTAACTAACCTAAGGACATCACACACATCCATGCCCGAAGCAGGAGTCGAACCTGCGACCGTAGCGGTCACGCAGTTCCAGACTGAAGCGCCTAGAACCGCACGTCCACAACGGCCGGCTAGCATCAACAGGTTAGTGTTCATCACGAACGTGGTTTTCAGTCAGTGCAATGTTTACAAATGCGGAGTTGGCAGATGCCCATTTGATGTATGGATTAGCACGGGGCAATAGCCGTGGCGCGGTACGTTTGTATCGAGACAGATTTCCGGAACGAAGGTGTCCCGACAGGAAGACGTTCGAAGCAATTGATCGGCGTCTTAGGGAGCACGGAACATTCCAGCCTATGACTCGCGACTGGGGAAGACCTAGAACGACGAGGACACCTGCAATGGACGAGGCAATTCTTCGTGCAGTTGACGATAACCGTAATGTCAGCGTCAGAGAAGTTGCTGCTGTACAAGGTAACGTCGACCACGTCACTGTATGGAGAGTGCTACGGGAGAACCAGTTGTTTCCGTACCATGTACAGCGTGTGCAGGCACTATCAGCAGCTGATTGGCCTCCACGGGTACACTTCTGCGAATGGTTCATCCAACAATGTGTCAATCCTCATTTCAGTGCAAATGTTCTCCTTGCGGATGACGCTTCATTCCAAGGTGATCAAATTGTAAATTTTCACAATCAAGATGTGTGGGCTGACGAGAATCCGCACGCAATTGTGCAATCACGTCATCAACACAGATTTTCTGTGAACGTTTGGGCAGGCATTGTTGGTGATGTCTTGATTGGGCCCCGTGTTCTTCCACCTACGCTCAATGGAGCACGTTATCATGATTTCATACGGGATACTCTACCTGTGCTGCTAGAACATGTGCCTTTACAAGTACGACACAACATGTGGTTCGTGCACGATGGAGCTCCTGCACATTTCAGTCGAAGTGTTCGTGCGCTTCTCAACAACAGATTCGGTGACCGATGGATTGGTAGAGGCGGACCAATTCCATGGCCTCTACGCTCTCCTGACCTCAACCCTCTTGACTTTCATTTATGGGGCATTTGAAAGCTCTTGTCTACGCAACCCCGGTAACAAATGTAGAGACTCTTCGTGCTCGTATTGTGGACGGCTCTGATACAATACGCCAATTCCAGGGCTGCATCAGCGCATCAGGGATTCCATGAAATCACGCTGGTACGTACTGTTACTGTGTGTTTCCATTCCATGATTAATGTGATTTGAAGAGAAGTAATAAAATGAGCTCTAACATGGAAAGTAAGCGTTTCCGGACACATGTCCACATAACGTATTTTCTTTCTTTGTGTGTGAGGAATGTTTCCTTTTTGTAACACCCTGTATTCAGGTATGCTGCGTGGCCGAGACGTCCATACATTTTCTGGTTATGTTCAGACCACCGTATCGTTTTCCTTACCAGCGGGCAGGACGACCAACTCAGGCTTCACACGTTGGCCGAGGATGGTCACTCTTTCCGTCTTTGAAATGTCGCTCTTCGGTGGTGTGTCCCTGGTGAGCGCACGCCACGTTACCCGGCTATTTCTGCGGCCTCATTGGCTGATAACACGTAGGTGGCCTGTTCCACACAGACTCTGATGTCCAGAATCGGTAGTGATAAACGGGTCGGGGCGAAGTTGAGCCCTTTCCCGAGCACCGACACTACTGCATCGTCGATCGTTCCCCCTGTAAAGTTGATCACCGTTCACTTAGGTGGCTCTTGCGTGGTTTTCCGCCGTGCAGCAAGACGGTCATACTGCGTGGTCTCTGTTTAGTTGTAGAATTTCTCGGAGCACTGTCTGCTTGTCGTCGTGTGACACCACACATCCACTCCCATTAGGTAGGAGAGAGAGCAGACGCTATCTTGACATGGACAGCAGGCGGAAGTGTCCGAGCGGTTCTAGGCGCTACAGTCTGGAACCGTGCGACCGCTACGGTCGCAGGTTCGAATCCTGCCCCGGGCATGGGTGTGTGTGATGTCCTTAGGTTAGTTAGGTTCTAGGGGACTGATGACCTCAGAAGTTAAGTCCCATGGTGCTCAGAGCCATTTGAGATGGACATACGGAAGTTTTTCGAGAAGGAATCCAGGCAGCGACGAATGTAGTGGATTCTCTCTCTTACCAGCGCCACGCCGGCTCGTCTTGGCATGCGAGTTGCTGCTGCAGTTCTTATTTGGTAAGTTTTAGAAATTGACGTCAAAAACTAAATCTTAATACAAGGTTTCAATTACAGCCGTGTCAAGTAACTTTTTTTTTTCCTTGGCGCCCTAGCTGAGAATATAATTCTTACTGCTTGGTGTTGCCTCATAAATGCTTATTTGCTCTGTGGGTATTCATCACATGATCAGTAGCGTTGTACACAGTTAAGGAACTTCACAGCTCTTATAATAACGCACTCATGCTTCAACCCAGCTGTAAGTGCTATATGAAAAGTGTATTGTGATATACGAGGGGTAGTCAAACGAAAAAGAGACAGATGAAAAAAAGTACGTAAAATGCTTATTATTCCAAAAGTAATCGCCATAACTTATAGTGAGGCAAGACGCCAAAGCCTTCACGGAAAAATATTTGCGGCTGTCTGCAGAACCATGATTGTACCCCTGCTTCAGGACTCAAAAAATATGGAAATTTCATGGAGAGAGATCTGTATTGTTTGGGAGACGTGTAAGGGCTACCCATCGAAACTTCTGCAGAATTCTGGAAGCAAAGTTGACGATCAACATATGTAAAGAAAAAAGTTAACAAAACCATATTGCAAAATGGAAATTATTACTGAATCATAAGTTAATTTTTACATCAATATTATTATTTACAAAAGAACCTGATTCTGTCACTACAGACTACAAAATGACTACGCTCCAGAAATTAATTGTATCATTCACAAGAAATCTTTTCCTCTTAGTATAGTGAACGGAACTCGAATGAAGAGACTCATGCAAGTGAACTGGTAATAGCAGTAGCAGGTGGAGGATTTTTGTTCCATTTCAGTGCGTTCCCATTAGTGCAAAGAGAAAGGGGGCGAGGAGGGGAGGAATTTCCCGCCAATTTTATGTCACGTAATTGCCCGAAATGTATTCTCATGATGTAGGTTACATCCTGACCTTGAATGTAGCACACACAAATGCCCTAAAATCTTGGGGGGCCACGTGACTGGTATCGGGATACACCCTGCCCTTGAAAAGAATTAGTACAATTGCCTCAGGTGTAACATGACATCCCGTAAGTCTTATCTGATCAGTGACATTAATTTCGATCCTGAACTGCCCCTGCTATAGTAACTGGCACTGTGATTTCTAACTTCAAGGGCTGTGGGCGCCTACGTTCCATGAACGTAGGTTGAGAAATAGTTTTAGGACGAAAAGGACACTTTACTGTATATGTGAAAATGTTAAG
Source organism: Schistocerca nitens (assembly GCF_023898315.1). Taxonomy (NCBI): domain Eukaryota; kingdom Metazoa; phylum Arthropoda; class Insecta; order Orthoptera; family Acrididae; genus Schistocerca; species Schistocerca nitens. The sequence goes on along the minus strand of NC_064621.1, from coordinate 39,092,938 downwards.
CTTCACATATATTCGATCTGAAGTTTTCCCGGCGTATTTCCAGTTTGAACAATTCTCGGGTATCCGACTGGGTAGCGTCGTAATTTCTTCACAATATTTCGGCAGACGTACACGCTGTCATCTTCAGGTGATTTCTTACGAATGCTGTGCTGTTCCTTTCCGTGCCCTATATCTACTAGCAGCTACCCCCTCCACCGTTCCTCTCGTGGTGTCTTCGGTGCGGCCGGCGCGGCGGCTACTGGAGGTGGTGGGGGAAGCGGCGCCTGGGTTTGAACTGACGTCTGCAGTCTCCCAGCTGCCGCCGTCGGGGGCGGTCCTCGATCTCTGGGACCGCATCTTTCTCTCCAGGCTGAGTGCAGGGTTCCAAGCCTGACTAAGGCCGCTGTCTTTATTAATTAGATCTAATTAATAAAGACAGCGGCCTTCAACTTAGTCAGGCTTGGAACCCTGCACTCAGCCTGGAGAGAATTAGATACCTCTAGTGACAAGAATCTGCTACTGGACAGCAGGGCAGGGACACGTTGAGGTGGTCAGGTGGCGGCCCAAACAACAGTGATGACACCGTTTATAAAGGCTACCCAAAATGGGTGTAGTTTAAGGGTTTGGTAACTGCTGTATTCAATACAGGGCGCGAACGAAAATCGTGTGAGTGAACAGAAATATCGCAAGCACTGCCTGTGTACACTCAGTGCGTGCAGCCAGGGATAGTGCTTTATGAACACACGAGACTACGTTTGCTTATCGCTGTAGAGGTACGCGATAAGACATCTAGCGAGGCTCCGTTGAAGCACAGGACAGTGCATCGCAGCACGTAATGCGCTGCCTCGTTTTCGTGTGATAAAACTGCTGTGGCGAAACACGCGAAGTTATATACGACCACCATTGTTGCTGAGGTCTTCAGTCCGAAGGGTGATTTGATGCATCCCTCCAAGCTACTCTAACCTGCACAAGCGTCTTTATCAACTGCTGCAACCTACGTTCTTTTCAAGGTGCATATTTTATTAATCTCTTGGTCTTCCTCTACAATTTTGACACCAAAACACTTCCTCCAATAACAAATTTCTGATCTCTCGATGTCTGAACCTATCTGAAAGATCGCAATCACCCGAATGTGAAAATCAAGAAGACAGTGTAGTCGTTTATATCCTGGGTGTTAAGTCGTTGATTCGTTGAATGTTAGCATTTCTGCTCTAGCCCTACTATACACCTCCCCCCCCCCCCCCCTCTTTAAACGCCCAGGAAAGGTAAGAAGCACAAGAAAAAAACAGAGCGTAAAAAGAAAAGTGGAAGAAATTGAGAAATGTTTTACGCAAGCAACATCTACAAAACTTTGCGAAGTGTGTAGAACCTGAAGATAGTGATATGTGCACGAAACGTGATGCGTGGTTTCGAAACCTAGATACTGCTATCTCAGCAGCCACCTGTACTGAGAAGCTACAGCTACTGATACTGATAGCAGGTAGCTACTGTAAGCAGCAGATACAGAAATACATAGCCACGTCCTCACATTATTTGACTTCAGAAGCTCGTAAAATAAAGAACAAGAAAGGTATTTGGGCATGCTCAGAAGCGTACTGTGCGCATCCGTTGCAAGACGACGCGCTTGCTGTTGTTCTGGAATGTTCGCTAACCCATGACGAAGACTGCAGCAGGCAAAGTACTAACCAGGCTGAAAATGGCGAAGAAGTTAAAAAGGTAAGAAGATATATGACAAGATGAATAAGAGAAGTATATCTCCTAATGAAAAAAGAGAGAGTTTAAAAACTGGACTCACAAAATTCTACCCCTTACGACCAAAATGGTTAAAATGGCAGCCAGTGAAGGAAGTATACACATGTATTTTCTGCACTTATTTGAAACTTATTTGTTTCGTCATAAGCAGTGCCATACGAAAGAAGTACACAGAGATGGACCTGATGCTTTTGTGTATATGTTAAGAGCCGTGAGACAAATGTTGGTTGCAGGAGTGTGCAAGGTGTCCTGGTGCTGAAGCGATTACGCATTCAGGTTACTGACAATGACGTAAACTATGCATTGTCGGAGGGAAGAGAGCTGGTGAAGATGAAGGGGACACAGAGAAGTTTGTTACAGACGTTAGGTATTGAGTCGTGAAAGAAATAGCTCACCATCATGCCCGAAGGATTCAGGAGCAAGCCCTAGCAGAAATAAAATCAGGCACAACCCAGAATACTGACACATTAGTTCTTCATTTCGACTTTGCTGAGAACTAATCTGTTACTTAGCAGAACGCAACTCAAATTTACCATGGGCACGCGTCACATGTATCAATATCATGTGTTGCTCACTTCCTTGGAACATCACACTGTTTTGTTATTGTCTTTGGAAAGCTAGTGTAAAAGGAGGCGTAAAACTTACTAAGTCGTAAATCCGCAAGACTGAAACATTTACTTACCTATATTTATACGTTTAGGACGACTCCCGCTATTTCCATTGTGTCCAATCAAAATCACATATATAAGATAAAATTGCCTCGAAAACTTAGGTCGAAAGCTTGCATTAAAATTTGACATAAAATATAAACGTGTATTTCATGTTGACTGTAGCAGAACTTGTACCTGTGTCATGACGTATTTTTTAATATTATATCGTCATTTGTAAACATGACATTTTGTCCATAATATCCTCCTTCAAAACCAGCAGTTCCTTAATTTCATTATACATTTACGCGAAAAAAGTATATTTCGAGAATTTACGGTTTTCTTTCCGTGTTAATTGCTTCAAAACTCATGAAGCAATTAACACGGAAATCAAACTGAAAATTCTTATCTTGCACTATGACGTCAATTGCAAAATTTATCTGTGTCCTTTAGAACCTTCTGGACATAATATCTTCGTCAAAAGCCAACATTTCCCTAATTTAACTATCGTATTTGCCAGCGTATAAGATGCACTTCCGTAAAATATGCACCCCAGTTTTTAAGACTTTCTTTTTCAGTGGAAAAACGTCTTACGTAATCCGTTTACTGCAAAAAAACGATAACACATACTGTATGTGCATGTACATAAAATACCTAGGCAATATAAGCAAGATAAAGTGCTCGCCTTTTAATTTTCGTCACTCCAAGTACCCCTGAGAAAGAGATGGTGGGAGGCACCGTCAAAACATCCTTAACCCGCTACATTCTTTGTTCCAAATAAAAGGTACCCCTTTTTCAATAACTTGGTCAAAGGTTCACAGTGGCATAATTTTCGACAAATCTGCATTAATAAGTAGCCAAACTGAGGAATAGCTGTAATTCCTTCATGTTTGTGCATGCAGGGAAATTACCGTCTGCTTCCATAAGACAAGAGGCTGCTTTCACCTTAGAAGAACTTAGAATATGGCATAGATACTGTACACGAGACTCCACATAACAACATTTTCCAGTTTTAAACTTAAGTGTACCCCTTGTATACATGATAAAATGATCTTTATCCATATGCTTCTCAATTGTCTTTGAAAAATCTACGATATCATCACGATAAACCAAACACGTAGCAGACTTCAACTCTTGTAATAAAAGATCTGAAATCTGCTGAAATGCAGCAGATACATTTCTCTAACCAAAAGGCATTGAGGAGAGACGGAAGGCAATTTTCGTCCCTATTCTGCCAATGCTATTTTAACCTCAGTTTCTGATTGTTTGGTGATTCTCAATTTAATTGAAGTAACTTATTACCATCTGTAGTACAAATTGACCAAATTTCATGTTTCTATCCACATTAGTTTATGAAATAATGGTATCTCAAAGTAAAAAATATAGTTTTGAGAAAAATCCATTTAAAATTTAATATTGTGATTCTATTATAGTTTTTCGTGAGAATTACTTACCACTAACATTTTCCTGCCCCATACTGAGCATCATCTGAATCATACTGATCTTCTTTTCTTCTCTTGGTCCCTCTTCTTTCCTGTCTGGCTTCTTTTGTGCATTTTAAATTAGTAATATTCTCTATCTATTTGCGCCAAGGATTTTGCAGTATTTCCACTAGATTTTATGTCCAGTAATTGCAAAAGATCCAGTTTTCTAGTTACACCATAATTGAAGCATAGAATAGCATAAACAATTTTGAGGGTTGTAAGCTGAATAAATATAATTTTCGGTAACTGGTTCCAAATGACAGAATTGACACTTTCATTTAAATTTTGGGTCTTTCCGTGGAGACATTTCTTCAACAAAGTATCTTCTCCAATATCTCTAAATATGAGTTTAATTTCATTCATTACTGATGCAGGTAAAGAACGTTTGTGGTCATATCTGTCACTTCTCCTGTGCTTGCACCAAGTGTCAGGATCATTCAGGTAAAGACCGTGCATTGGATTTTCATTTGGAAAGCTTATGAAAAAAGATAGCCCTTACAGATTTTTTCATGTTTTCTAAATTCCCTACATTTCTTCTTATGGTCAAGCCATAATAATCCTGTAATCTATCTATTTCAACATTTGTCAGGCGACCTTTACCACAAATCTTCTTACCATCTTCCAACACTATTGTTTACTTTTCTTTCAATAATCTTCTCAAACTGGACCCCATTCTCTTCTGAACGTGCCTAATGCACTCTAATTTAGAAATTGTAACATTAGGACCATAGGGTTGTTCTGCACATATTCGGTCATAAACCTTGCTGTCACCATCCCTTAACTACTCTGTGTATGTGACACCTGTGTTTGCCACTGAAAGATTAAAAATCCTGTGAACTCCTGCTACTTCCATCCCACCACTTGAACCAGTATAATTCATCTTTCCACTGCCAGAAGTTTTACAGTACTTGCTTAGAATCGCTACATCAATTACCTTGCCGGTATCAAATGATGTAGCTGTCACCATGTAGTGAAGCGTGTCCACGTTTCTGCCAGCTGCCATCAAAACATGCACTAATATCACCACTTTCACTGTCATCACTTTCCTTGAGTGCTTCATCAGCTGCTTCCTTCATTGAGGAACAGCAGTACCAATAACTTTATTATTAGTCACAAATTTTGCAAGAGGGTTTGGAATGTCAAGTCATGCACTCAAGAGTTTGCCTGCCTCCATCCTTTACCAATACATCCGAGACCATAAACTAGCCTTACGTTGTTCTCATATAAATTATTATTTGCCATTTTTGATGTCATTGTTGTAGCAAATGAACCACATTTTGTGCAAATCAATGTCTGGTTTGACACAGTCCCTTTACGAAGACGCTGATTCTCGCCCAAAAGATATGTCACCACCATATATTCTGCAAACAGTATTTTTGGAAATGAAATCACAGAGCATGCTAAGGTTCACCATGATATCTCCAGACGAATGTTCCTCTCCACAAGCTGACTGGGAGGAAATGCCTTGAAGACACTGCAGTTTCTTTCTTGATGTGCTGATTTCCTTTATGGCTAACATTCTTACGTCCTTTGACCCACTAACCTCATTTATCTTTACGTATTTATTTCCTCTAACTTTTAATTCAGGCGAGAATTTCTTTATTCGCGGCATTTTTATGAAAACAGGCGGAACCAAAGAAAATACAAATCAACACTCACTCACAAGAAACTTCACAAAGTACAAACGCCGGCCGCGGTGGTCTAGCGGTTCTAGGCGCGCAGTCCGGAACCGCGCGACTGCTACGGTCGCAGGTTCGAATCCTGCCTCGGGCATGGCTGTGTGTGATGTCCTTAGGTTAGTTAGGTTTAAGTAGTTCTAAGTTCTAGGGGACTGATGACCTCAGATGTTTAGTCCCATAGTGCTCAGAGTCATTTGAACCGAAGTACAAACATTAACGCTCGAACACAATAACAAATACGATCGGAAATACGAGTATCGATAGTAGATACAGGGTAGGAAACATTGAAGCGTTAAAACAATAGAAACATGGAATAATATACAAGGGGTAAAGGAATGCTGTTCATTATCTCTGCATGGCGCAACAGGAAGGCGTGGCATTTAAATGCCAGATTGCACAGAATGTCAGGGAAACCATCATATCTCACGAAAAAATTGTCGTATTTATATAAAAAAACTGTTTCACGCAGGAAAGACCAGGCATTTCAAATATGCTAAAATCAAAAAATCGAATTTTTGAAGCCCACTTGCCTTCCGTCTCCCCTTGCCATATAGCCCTGAAGACACAACGAATGTTGTCTTTTTTTTTTTTTTTTTTTTTTTTTTTTTTTTTTTTTTTTTTTTTTTTGGCGCTATAGGAATCTGATGATACCCTCATTTCATGTCCAAAGTAGCGAAATAGTTGCAGTTTCCTAACTTATCGAAATGTTTCTCTATATGTAGCATGATTACCCTGTCCACCGCTGGCATTTACATAAAAGGTGACATATTTTCCCACTGTCGATAACTTCTTGGGTACTAGTACCATATATGATGACGAAGGGCTGGATGATGATTTAATTATTCCTACGTCTATTTCTTGCTAGTTACTTCGTTCCATGACTGACTGAAAACAGTAGTACAGTTGACAGCGTCTTTTCACCATTGGTATTGCAATACCATGTTGGGATATAGGGATATGTTAAATCTGTGGCTGGCTACTATTCCCTACATTCAAATAACCAATTAAATCTGTCTAGCACTGGATATAACAGGTTTCTCTCTGATTCCGACAAATGTTTCATTTCCTCTGCAAATTATTTCGAAGAAGTGGTGTGATTGTTTATACACTACTGGCCATTAAAATTGCTAGAAAGCGAAGATGACGTTCTACAGACGCGAAATTTAACCTACAAGAAGAAGATGCTGTGATATTCAAATGATTAACTTTTCAGAGCATTCACACAAGGTTGGCGCCAGTGGCGACACCTACAACGTGCTGACATGAGGAAAGTTTCCAACCGATTTCACATACACAAACAGCACTTGACCGGCGTTGCCTGGTGAAACGTTGTTGTGATGCCTCGTGTAAGGAGGAGAAATGCGTACCATCACGTTTCCGACTTTGATAAAGGTCGGATTGTAGCCTATCACGATTGCGGTTTGTCGTATCGCGACATTGCTGCTCGCGTTGGTCGAGATCGAATGACTGTTAGCAGAATATGGAATCGGTGGGTTCAGGAGGGTAATACGAAACGCCGTGCTGGATCCCAACGGAGTAGTAACACTAGCAGTCGAAATGACTGGCATCTTATCCGCATGGATGTAACGGATAGTGTAGCCACGTCTCGATCCCTGAGTCAACAGATCGGGACGTTTGCAAGACAACAACCATCTGCACGAACAGTTCGACGACGTTTGCAGCAGCATGGACTATCAACTCGGAGACTATGGCTGCGGTTACCCTTGACGCTGCATCACAGACAGGAGCGCCTGCGATGGTGTACTCAACGACGAACCTGGGTGCACGAATAGTTAAACGTCATTTTTTCCTATGAATTCTGGTTCTGTTTACATCGTGGTGAACGCACACTGGAAGAGTGTATTCGTCATCGCCATACTGGCGTATCATCCGGCGTGATGGTATGGGGTGCCCTTGGTTACACGTCTCGGTCACCTCTTGTTCGCATTGACGGCACTTTGAACTGTAGACGTTACATTTCAGATGAGTTACGACCAGTGGCTCTACCTTTCATTCTATCCCTGCGAAACCCTACATTTCAGCAGCATAATGCACGACCGCATGTTGCAGGTCCTGTACGGGTCTTTCTGGTTCAAATGGCTCTGAGCACTATGGGACTCAACTGCTGTGGTTATCAGTCCCCTAGAACTTAGAACTACTTAAACCCAAGTAACCTAAGGACATCACACACATCCATGCCCGAGGCAGGATTCGAACCTGCGACCGTAGCAGTCGCACGGTTCCGGACTGCGCGCCTAGAACCGCGAGACCACCGCGGCCGGCTGGTCTTTCTGGATACAGAAAATGTTCGACTGCTGCCTGGCCAGCACATTCTCCAGATCTCTCACCAATTGAAAACGTCTGGTCAGTGGTGGCCGAGCAACTGGCTCGTCACAATACGCCAGTCACTACTCGTGATGAACTGTGGTATCGTGTTGAAGCTGCATGGGCAGCTGTACCTGTTTGGCTCAATGCCCAGGCGTATGAAGGCCGTTATTACGGCCAGAGGTGGTTTTTCTGGATACTGATTTCTCAGGATCTATGAACCCAAATTGCGTGAAAATGTAATGACATGTCAATTGTAGTATAATATATTTGTCCAATGACTACACGTTTATCATCTGCATTTCTTCTTGGTGTAGAAATTTTAACGGCCAGTAGTGTACTTCTCTCACTTCTGCCTACTGTTCTTCTGTAATTGCATTCCTCTCAGTGAAGGTTGTTCCGCAGCCATTATCTGTTGTGTGGATACCAAAATGGCCAAACTCCCTACAACGAATACAGCCAAGGGCCCTGCACTTGTCGGCAGTGTGGCCTGGCCACTTACGTCACCTACAGTTTGACTCACTTACAGATAAACTGCAGGTGTTGTTAGCAGACGAGTGCAACGAGATAAAATGGTAAGCCTCATCTCTTAAAAAACTACTAGATGTGGAGATGAGGGAGTGGCAACCTCATGTTCACTCCCCGCCCCCCCCCCCCCCAATCCGTGAGTTTATACCTCTGACAAATACATTTATAGCCAGTGCTTCTGCTTCTTCCAGTAAGACATCAGTATTCTTGTCATCTCTTGCACGCCTAAAGAGTATGTACTTCACGAAAATGTACGAAAACGGTCGGTTGAAGCCTCAGAACCTTCTCCCAGACACTGCCTAAGCAGACACAACATGACCCTATAGTAATTCCTCTTTCCTCTGAGCATCTCTCTGCTAATCCCTTAGCCAGTACCACGAAGCTTGCCCCATTTCTTAGGATGTCTACTGGTTCCACATACGTTCAAGTATTTTACAACAACTAAAATCATGCTACATTCATTTGAAATGAGCAGACACAGCCAAGGTCTCATACATTGTGCAGAAAATGTGGATACATTCGCACTAGGTTTTTTTTAAGACAAGGTAATAAAAGTGGCCACAAGAAAACTGTTCCTTACTCTAATGTATAAGATGCCTTACCCACCTGGATTATTAGGTGTAATTCAATAATACTTTATTTAGATTCTGAAAGTTTTCTTTAACGTTTTTGTGTCCAGCAAGGGTTCCGCAGTGCCTACAAGCTTGGAAGAACTGTGGCATCATCATCATCTCTGGCATCGACTGGACACCAGCTAATGAATAAGTTTCTCTCTCTCTCTCCCTATTCCTGTATTCATCACAATCGGTGGATGCCTAAACAATCTGGCCGACGAGCCCTTATATAACCGGTGATTTCAGAGTACGGTCAGTCTTAAGTTCATGTTACACTTTTATTTCGAATCTCTCCCTTCCAACGCTCTCCTCTACCATTCTGACCAGGCCACTACTTCTTACGCCTCTACACTAGACTCTGGCTCAGCGGATGTGCAAGAACAGCAGATGTTCAGGTTCCCTAGACCCTTTGGGAGTAGGCTGGAGACTGAGATCATTTTTCACAATGACTTCTAACCAAACTGCGCGCCCATGGAATATCGCCACCGTTGTGAGACTGGATTCGTGATTTTCTGTCAGAAAGGTCACAGTTCGTAGTAACAGACGGAAAGTCATTGTGTAAAATAGAATTAATATGCGGCGTTCCAGGAAGTGTTATAAACCGGCCTGGGTGGCCGAGAGTTTCTAGGCGCTTCAGTCCGGAACCGCGCGACCGCTACGGTCGCATGTTCGAATCCCACCTCGGACATGGATATGTGTGATGTCCTTAGGTTAGTTAGGTTTACGTAGTTCTAAGTTCTAGGGGACTGATGACCTCAGTCTCATAGTGCTCAGAGCCATTTGAACCATTTTTTAAAAGTGTTATAAGCCCTCTACTGTTCCTGATCTATATTAACGACATAGGAGACAATCTGAGTAGCCATCTTAAATTGTTTTCAGATGATGCTGTCATTTACCATCTTGTAAAGTCATCAGATGATCAAAACGAATTGCAAAATGATTTAGATAAAGTATCTGTATGGTGCTTAAAGTGGCAATTGACCCTGAATAAAGAAAAGTGTGGAGTTATTCACATGAGTACTAAAAGAAATTCGCTAAATTTCGATTACGCGATAAGTCACACAAATATGTAAATTCAACTAAATGCTTTGGAATTACAATTACAAATAACCTAAATTGGAACGATCACATAGATAATGTTGTGGGTAGAGCAAACCAAAGACTGCGATTCATTGGCAGAACACTTAGAAGGTGCAACAGATCTACTGAAGAGACTGCTTACACCACGGTTGTCCGCCGTGTGCTGGAGTACTGCTACGCGGTGTAGATCCGCCTCAACTGGGACTGACAGATGACATCGAAAAGTACAATGTAGGGCAGCTCGTTTTGTATTATCGTGAAATAGGGGAGATAGTGCCACAGACATGATACGTGAATTAGAGTGGCAATCATTAAAACAAAGGGATCTTCTCATGAAATTTCAATAACCAATTTTTTTCCTCCGATTACGAAAACAATCTGTTGGCACCCATCTACATAGGGAGAAATGATCATCACGATAAAATAAGAGAAACATTTTATTGCTCGTTTTTCACGTTCGCAGTTCGAGAGTGGAACGGTAGAGAGACAGCTTGAAGGTGATTCATTGATCCCTCTGTGCCAGGCACTTCTTTGTGAATAGCAAGGTAATCACGTAGACGTAGACGTAGATGTAGACTGTAGTGACTGCACTCGTTCTAATTTTTCGCATACTCCAAGTTTATGAAGAAAAGTATCTGTATCTGATACTGTAATTATTTAGATCCACACTACTAGCCTCTGCTCCACTCTCTAGGTGTGAACTTATGATAGAAATATTCAATACAGAATGAGATCAACTTGTAGTTGAACAAAGCAAAAGAGAAACCGGCACCTCTCCTCATCACCATATAAGTAAGGATAAACAGCTGTTTTCCTGTTGTCCATGATGTCCTTGATGTTATCCACAGGCAGTTCGGCGGCAGGACGGCTGGAGTGCATTGCTAGACGACACTTGTACTATGTGATCAAAAGTATCCGGACACCTGGCTGGAAGCGACTTACAAGTTCGTGGCGCCCTCTATCAGTAATGCTGGAATTCATTATGGTATTGGCCCACCCTTAGCCTTGATGACAGTTTCCACTCTCGCGGGCATACGTTCAATCAGGTGGTGGAAGGTTCCTTGGGGAATGGCAGTCCATTCTGATGTGTCGGCAGCTGGGCCAACACCTTGTAGATAGAGGTGGCTTAAAAAGGCACGCTAGACTAACGCAGACGGGCGTGAAGTACTGGAACAGGATACGTAATTAATGCTATGAAGAAAAGTACGTAGCTGGTAGAATACTTATCTTAAATCACTCATTGTGGTACATCGCACAAAGGAGACTTTAATTACAATCACTGTAAGGCTAATGGCGCCTTGCTAGTTCGTAGCCATTAACTTAGCTGAAGGCTATTCTGTCTCTCGGCTAATGAGAGAGAAAGGCTTCGTACGTCTAGTCGCTAGCTCTGTCGTCCGTACAACTGGGCTGAGTTCGAGTCAGTCTCTCGAGACCTGCCTTGTGGTGGCGCTAGGTTTGCGATCACACAGTGGCGACACGCGGGTCCGACATGTACTACAGGACCGCGGCCGATTTAAGCTACCACCTAGCACGTGTGGTGTCTGGCTGTGACACCACACATTCTTCACGGAGTGCTGCACTAAGGAGAGGTATCGATGTCGGTCGCTGAGGCCTGACATGAAGTCGGCTTTCCAAAACATCCCAAAGGTGTTCTATAGGATCTACCTCAGGACTCTATTCAGGGATGTTATTATCGTGTAACTACTCCGCCACAGGCCGTCCATTGTGAACAGGTGCTCGATCGTGATGGAAGATGCGATCGCCATCCCCGAATTGCTCTTCGACAGTGGGAAGCAAGAAGGTGCTTAAAACATCATTCTAGGCCTCTGCTGTGATAGTGCCACGCAAAACAATAAGGGATACCAGACCCCTCCATGAAAAACACGACGACACTATAACACCACCTCGCGTGACCGCTACGGTCGCAGGTTCGAATCCCGCCTCGGGCATGGATGTGTGTGATGTCCTTAGGTTAGTTAGGTTTAAAGCAGTTCTAAGTTCTAGGGGACTGATGACCACAGATGTTAAGTCCCATAGTGCTCAGAGATTTGAACCATTTTTTTTTTATAACACCACCTCCTCCGATATTTACTGTTGGCACTACACACGCAGGCAGATGATGTTGACCGGGCATTCGCCATACCCACACCCTGCCTTCGGATCGCCACGGCGTGTACCGTGATTCGTCACTCAACACAACGTTTTCCCACTGTTCAATCGTCCAGTGTTTACGCTCCTTACACCAAGCGAGGCGTCGTTTGGCATTTACCGGCGCGATGTGTGGCTTATGAGCAGCCGCTCGACTATGAAATCCAAGTTTTCTCACCTACCGCCTAACTATCATAGTCCTTGCAGTGGATTCTAATGCAATTTGGAATTCCTGTGTGATGGTCTGGATAGACAACTGTCGATGGTCTCTGTCAGTCAACAGACCAGGTTGACCTCTACGCTTTTGTGTTGTCTGTCTCCCTTCACGTTTCCACTTCTCTATCACATCGGAAATAGTGGAATTAGTGATGTTTAGGTGTGTGGAAATGTCGCGTACAGACGAATGACACAAGTGACACCCAATCACCTGACCACGTTCGAAGTCCGTGTGTTGTGCGGAGCGCCCCGTTCTACATCTACATCCATACTCCGCAAGCCACCTGACGGTGTGTGGCGGAGGGTACCTTGAGTACCTCTATCGGTTCTCCCTTCTATTCCAGTCTCGTATTGTTCGTGGAAAGAAGGATTGTCGGTATGCCTCTGTGTGGGCTCTAATCTCCCTGATTTTATCCTCATTGTCTCTTCGCGAGATATACGTAGGAGGGAGCAATGTACTGCTGACTCCTCGGTGAAGGTATGCTCTCGAAAGTTCAACAAAATCCCGTACCGAGCTACTGAACGTCTCTCCTGCAGAGTCTTCTACTGGAGTTTATCTAACATCTCCGTAACGCTTTCGCGAGTACTAAATGATGCTGTACGAAGCGCGCTGCTCTCCGTTGGATCTTCTCTATCTCTTCTATCAACCCTATCTGGTACGGATCCCACACTGGTGAGCAGCATTCAAGCAGCGGGCGAACAAGTGTACTGTAACCTACTCCCTTTGTTTTCGGATTGCATTGCCTTTGGATTCTTCCTTTGAATCTCTGTCTGGGATCTGCTTTACCGACGATCAACTTTATGTGATCATTCCATTTTAAATCCCTCCTAATGCCTACTCCCAGATAATTTATGGTATTAACTGCTTCCAGTTGCTGACCTGCTATATTGTAGCTAAATGATAACTTTCAAAACGACTCTGAGCACTATGGGAAGCAGGCAGGCTCACACCCCACAGTGACGATGGACATAAGCCAGACACGCTGAGCCGCACCCATTCCTTTTTCAGTTCCGAGCGCATCACAGCGTTCAGTCATGGAAGTGCGGTCTTGTTAATGGACTGAAAGGTGGGGGATGCCACTTCACTGACACCATATTTGTTCATCGAATGGGACCTTGTGAGGAGAAATTATTGGTCTTCTAAGGACGTGCCATCCGTAGGAGTTTTGAAATGAGAAGTCAGGTTTGACAGGAAAAACCTTGTTTACAATCTAACATGAGGTGCACCTATGGATGATGTCCATACCACCAATCACTCAGAGGAGCCTTCATGGCTAATCTCAGGTGGAATGAAGTCCAAAAATTGGAAAAGAGCAGTAAGCAGGTGTGCCGTCGGTTCGAAGGGAGGAGAGAGAGCGTCGCCATTCCGGCTCACACTCTGCATGCTCCCCCCCCCCCTCCCCCCTCCATCACCATCCCAACACCACCAACATCCAACACTGCAGCACCACATGTAAGTCTTCTCCAGCATGTTCTGCTGGTCACGGCAGACACCATCAAACAAAGTTTGTCCTGTCAGCAGCCCTAAGTGGAAACAACCACTTCTAGCCTGAAATACAGGCCGAGTGTGGCACGTAGGAGATGAAAAGCATACGGAGTACAGACGGTAATACTCACCGTTCAAGAAAATCTTTAATGGGCAGTAACTTGCCAATAAAATGCTCCCATTAACACTCCAAACGCATGGTAGCCTGCAAAGTTATTGTATTATTTACTATTCCTTAGATTTAATAAAAGATGGAAAATTGAATTGAATTTAACATTTAAATCTAGAATTCGCGCAATTGGAAGCTAGTATAAGAAAGGGAGTTTAGAAACCTTGTTTGGTTTATTAAAAGTATACATATGTTTCCTGATAACACGTATTTTCAGCAGTACCGGCTCTCTCACTACCTTGACAGTATGTAAAGCTCCGGAGTCTACAACATAAAAATTATTTTCCGTTAAGAACTCTTATGCAAAGGCTAAATCTGTCGCACATTGTCTTCAGTTTCTTGGATGTTCTGCAATTCTAATTGTAGCCCCTCTGCCAGTCTGAACAAAATATTATTTTCTACACAATTTACAGGAGGTTTTATACATGCTAGTGTGTGTGAAATGTCATGTATTGCATTTACTATTGAATAAAATTTGAGTTTTATTGTTGCTAATGAATAACATAGGTTTGTAGTCGCAAAGCTTCAAATTCTTTCCAGAGCTATCAGAAATTTTGCCAGCATCAGATTTCGTAACTACTGAATAACATAAAAAGTTAATAGTTAGCGTTACACCAATCAGTATATCTTCCTTTGTACTCATCTGGGTCCGCTGCATCGTAAATGCCAAATAAGGAGATTATGTATAACGTTATGAGACCAAGACGTTGCTCTGTTTGATTATATTGTTTGTTATTATAGCTATTTCGGTGTGATTGTTACGTTCAGGTTATATCAGCTGGTTGTGATATCCACATGACATCGATGTTTCAGTTACTATCGCGTTACAGAATAAATTTGCTCCTTTGATGTTGTTGGAGATGTAGCAGATGTTAAACTTTGGCTGGAACATTTATTTGCGTAGTTTTCGAACTGCGAAAGTTTATTTCATAAGAATGTTTCGTTATGGCTGAAGATGCGAATAACGGCGAAATAGGCCTGTAGTAATATACAATATAATGAAACACAGCAGTGTTTTGGTCTCATAACATAATACTCTATACAGGGTGTTACAAAAAGGTACGGCCAAACTTTCAGGATACATTCCTCATGCACAAATAAAGAAAAGATGTTATGTGGACATGTTTCCGGAACCGCTTAATTTCCATGTTAGAGCTCATTTTAGTTTCGTCAGTATGTACTGTACTTCCTCGATTCACCGCCAGTTGGCCCAACTGAAGGAAGGTAATCTGGACTTCGGTGCTTGTGTTGACATGCGACTCATTGCTCTACAGTATTAGCATCAAGTACATCAGTACGTAGCATCAACAGGTTAGTGTTCATCACGAACGTGGTTTTGCAGTCAGTGCAATGTTTACAAATGCGGAGTTGGCAGATGCCCATTTGATGTACGGATTAGCACGGGGCAATAGTCGTGGCGCGGTACGTTTGTATCGAGACAGATTTCCAGAACGAAGGTGTCCCAATAGGAAGACGTTCGAAGCAATTGATTGGCGTCTTAGGGAGCACGGAACATTCCAGCCTATGACTCGCGACTGGGGAAGACCTAGAACGACGAGGACACCTGCAATGGACTAGGCAATTCTTCGTGCAGTTGACGATAACCCTAATGTCAGCGTCAGAGAAGTTGCTGCTGTACAAGGTAACGTTGACCACGTCACTGTATGGAGAGTGCTACGGGAGAACCAGTTGTTTCCGTACCATGTACAGCGTGTGCCGGCACTATCAGCAGCTGATTGGCCTCCACGGGTACACTTCTGCGAATGGTTCATCCAACAACGTGTTCTCATTTCAGTGCAGATGTTCTCTTTGCGGATGAGGCTTCATTCCAACGTGATCAATTTGTAAATTTTCACAATGAACATGTGTGGGCTGACGAGAATCCGCACGCAATTGTGCAATCACGTCATCAACACAGATTTTCTGTGAACGTTTGGGCAGGCATTGTTTGTGATGTCTTGATTGGGCCCCATGTTCTTCCACCTACGCTCAATGGAGCACGTTATCATGATTTCATACGGGATACTCTACCTGTGCTGCTAGCACTTGTTCCTTTATAAGTACGACACAACATGTGGTTCATGTACGATGGAGTTCCTGCACATTTCAGTCGAAGTGTTCGTAAGCTTCTCAACAACAGATTCGGTGACCGATGGATTAGTAGAGGCGGACCAATTCCATGGCCTCCACGCTCTCCTGACCTGAACCCTCTTGACTTTCATTTATGGAGGCATCTTAAATCTCTTGTCTACGCAACCCCGGTACCAAATGTAGAGACTCTTCGTGCTCGTACTGTGGACGGCTGTGGTACAATACGCCATTCTCCAGGGCTGCATCAGCGCATCAGGGATTCCATGCGACGGAGGGTGGATGCATGTATCCTCGCGAACGGAGGACATTTTGAACATTTCCTGTAACAAAGTGTTTGAAGTCACGCTGGTACGTTCTGTTGCTGTGCGTTTCCATTCCATGATTAATGTGATTTGAAGAGAAGTAATAAAATGAGCTCTAACATGGAAAGTAAGCGTTTCCGGACACATGTCCACATAACATATTTTCTTTCTTTGTGTGTGAGGAATGTTTCCTGAACGTTTGCCCGTACCTTTTTGTAACACCCTGTATATTTTCATCATTTGAAATATCTCCTGTATCTTATCAGCAACATCTGTTCAAGTCGCACGTTACTTTATCTCACCCGTGATTGCAATGTGAAATTGTCACCTGATGATAGTCTGAGGCTCTTGTTTTGTCTCCTGCATAAAGATACGATTGTAGCTTTCAGTGAAGAAGGAGAAGGCCCTCTGAAATCATTTAGAAGTATTGTATAAGAAACTGACAGGTACAGTTGGCGTTGTTGTGGTCTTCATTGTGATGCAGCTCTCCCCACAAGAGTTTCCTGTTCCAAATCTTTGCATCTCCGAACAACAGCTCCAACATTCATTGCTCTGAACCTGCTGACAGTGTTCAAGTCTTGATCACGCTCTTGAGATTCTACGTCCCACACTTTTCTCCATTACCACATTAACTACCCCTTGGTGCTTCAGAACGTGTGCTAACAACCAGTCCTTTTCTGTTTCCATGCTTTGCCATAATTGCTTTTTGCCCCAGTTCACCCTGGTACCACTTCGTTAATTATTCGATGTGCCCATCTGATCTTCATCATTCTTCTCTAGTACAACACTTCAGAAGAACCTAATGTCTTTTCGTCATCGTAGACATTTCACTTTACTGTCAACAGTGGCATGTTTGTTAATACGAATCCTATAGCTCCTAGATTCTACAGCCTGCATAAAAAACATAAATATAGCACGCCAATATGCTCATTATAGTCAACAATCTCTGCCGCTATCTGCTTACTAGCAGCAAAGATTACATCATAAAAGCGAAAGTTAAACGTAAGTTGGGTTTATGAAAGTCCATGGATTTCGCTGATACAATTTAAGACATATAGGTCCCAATCTGTTTAAAATTAGTATCGTTTTAACTCAGTAACTTATTTATGAAAGCTCCCACTGACGAATATATCATCTTGCTCACATCATATAATCGTCTGCACAGATCTGAAATAAATGTATAATAATTACATGAAACAGCCGTTGCTACTCAAACACTTATAAAACATAATTATTTCCCTTTTGAGAACGCTTATTATAGACTGTCTGATGGTCTAGTTATTGATACCCTCTTCGTCCCCTACTATCTCAATGTCCTAGTACAATTTAGAAAACAATTGCGTTCTGAATGAGCACTAAGTTGCAGAATTAAGTACTGGATCAAAGTATGAGGACGAAAGTGCTGTATTAAAGATCAGGCATTGCTACACAATTGATACATTTCGTCATTCAGTTCCAACATTATTTATATCTACAAGGTGTTTCCCAGTTCAAGTTACATATATCTAGTGGTTGTGTAGGGGATTAGTTTTACATAGGCACCCGTGTCCGGGAACGTCATCCAACGATGCTACAAAGTGCCGGTGTTTGTAAATACCTAAATATAAAGGGTGATTCCCTGATGGTTCTAAAAACTATCAGCGATAATGGAGACAGATAAATGTATCAATTTAGGGTTAGTGTCCCTGATTAGGAAACGAACGAATCGAAACTTATAACCAAAACCTTTCTGATACCTATGAAAGTGGAATAGATGTACCGGTACTGTTGTTACTAAGAATGTAGGTTAGTCAATTGTCAGAGGTGGTAGTATGGACCAAGACAAGAAAAAGAGTTTAGTAAACATTAGCTGTAAAATATATGCCTGAGAAGTTATAAGCACTTGTTCATCTTGGCTAGCGTGAAACATTTCCTCTATAGAACAAGTTGTACATTTTAGATCTAATGTGTACTAAAGTTTTTTTTATTTTGGTCCATACTACCACCTCTGGAAGTTGCATACCCTACATTCTTAGTAATAACTGCACAGGTACATGTGTTCCATTGTCAGAGGTATCGGAATGATATTTGGTTATACTCGTAAGTTCTGATTCGTTCGTTTCCGAACCAGAGATCCTTACCTTAAATGGAAACATTTTTCCCTCTCCGTTATCCGTGAAAGCTCGTAACACCATCACGGAATCGCCCTGTATAGGCACACGTTTACAGACGCCGGCGCCTATAAGTTTGAAGCCCTTTAACATCGTTGGATAACGTTTGCGGACAGGGGTTCCTATGTAAAACTTGATCTGCTACGTCCCCTCTACAACCACTGCAAGTGAGTTACATGAATTGTGAAAACCCTCTACATCTACATCACTACAAGCCAAGCTTTAGTTCGTAGGTGAAGGTATCTATTATTTGTCACGCTATTTCTCTATCCTTCCGCACTCGAATATTGCGTGGGAAAATCGAACGCTTAAATCTTTCCGTGCGAGTTCTGATTTAATTTATCTTATTACGAAGATCATTTCTCCCTTTGTAGTACGTCAACCAAATATTTTCCTATTCGAAAGAGATAGTAGGTTATTGAAATTTCGCGGAAAGATCTCGCCGCAACGAATAACGCCTCTGTTGTAACAATTGTCACTCCAACTCGTAGGTCATACCCGAGATACTCCTGCCCCACTTCGCGATAATCCAAAACGAACTGTCCTCCTTTGGAAGTTGTCGATGTCCTCCATCAATCCTCTCTGGTAAGGATACCGTACCGCACAGCAGTACTCTAGCAGACCAGTCTTTTTGTGGCTCTGTTGCATCTTCTAAGTGTTCTGTCAATAAAACGCAGTCTTGGGTTCACCTTACCAACACCATTACCAGTTAGATCGTCCCAATTTAATGTGTTCGTAATTGTGATCCCTAGGTATTTAGCAGTACTGACAACCTTTGTATTTATGCGATAAATCCTGTAACCTAAATGTAACGGATTGTGTTTAGCCCTTATGTGGTCGGCCCCACACTTCTCAATATCTGGTGTCAAAAAGAAAATGGCTCTGAGCACTATGGGACTTAACATCTGTGGTCATCAGTCCCCTAGAACTTAGAACTACTTAAAACTAACTAACCTAAGGACATCACACCCATCCATGCCCGAGGCAGGATTCGAACCTGCGACCGTAGCATATCTGGTGTCAATTTCCGCTTTTCACACTATGCAGATACATTGTCTGAAACATTTCGAAATCAGTTTTGATCTTCTGATGACTTTACTAGACGATAAATGAGACCATCCCCTGCAAACTGTCGAAGAGGGGTACTCAGGTTGTCTCTAAATTATTTACATAGATTAGGAACAGTACAGGGCCTATAACAGCTCCTTGGAGAAAGCCACATATCGCTTCGGTTTTACTCGATGGGTTTCCGTCAGTTACTCCGAGATGTGACTATTCTGACAGGAAATCACGAACCCAGGCGCTCAACTCAGACGATGCGGTACAGCATTGTCATGCAATTTGCTTAGAAGCTGCTTGTCAGCGTTGGTAACGGAACCCTTCTTGAGACTTACATAAATGGGATGCATTTGAGATGCCCTATCAGTAGCACTCAGTACTTTATGAGAATAAAGCGCTACTAGGCATGCTGAAAAATAAGGACACAGATTCAATTCTGTTGACAATTATTACTATATTATCATAACGCAACTACAGTCAAGTCCGAATGCGAAAGATGGGTCGTCAGTGAAATACACTTATGACTGATGTCACGTTCATTACGAGGACCAAGCGTACAGTCAGAACAGAACTGACCTAATGGACCTGGAGGGTAGTCATTCATAGAAACTTTGAAAATTCCAGAATTCAAGTATTCAGACTTGCATGGAATATTCCACAATATACAAACACTACAAACATAAGATTTTCAAGTACCTTCCAGAAGTGATGAACACTAATCAACTGATTTTTGGGTTTGATGTCACCATGCTAGCAACACTAGCCTCTACACCAGACTTCATGTACCACAGGTCGCGGCAGTATTATAAATTTATTGGACCCATTTAGTGTTTACAGAGAAACAACAGCTATGGAAACTGTAAACATTGCCACGTCCCAGCACCCACATACTCACAAACATACGTGTACAGATTTGCATCCTAAGGTGCGTCGTTTTATGTAAGTTCCGTTGTCTGACTCTTCACTTCACACTGTAGTACACACTACAAAACCAACCGCTTTCAGTAGTAGCGTTGTAGCCGGCCGGAGTGGCCGAGCGGTTCTAGGCGCTACAGTCTGGAACCGCGCGAACGCTACGGTCGCAGGTTCGAATCCTGCCTCGGGCATGGATGTGTGTGATGTTCTTAGGTTAGTTAGGTTTAAGTAGTTCTAAGTTCTAGGGGACTGATGAGCTCAGAAGTTAAGTCCCATAGTGCTCATAGCCATTTGAACCATTTTAGTAACGTTGTACGAAAAAAATATTGTAATGCTACACCACTTCTTCACGTTGGCTGACAGGAATCAATCAGAAGTTACAAAAACTTGTTCATTATCCCGTATGTCGTAAAATTTCTGACAGGCTTGGAAAAAATTAGAAATCTTCAGAATTATGAGCTACGTTTTACATTAACAGTATCAAAGTTACAAATCTGTTCAATAACAGAGATAAAATCAAATCTTTGTCACAGAATTTATGTATAAGATAACCTCCAAACGCCGAGTAAATCTGTTGGTCAATGAGAACTGTAGAAATTAAGTTATCGGAACGTGAGAGAGCCTGGAAACTACGAGATACACATTCAAAGTATTCGGAACGTCTTTTAACGGAAAAGCATCCATACGACGAGTTTGTGACATTTTACATAGCGTTAGGAATATCATAAATACGACAATATTGGGAAAAATTAAACATATAATACAGAGTACCTTTAATGGAGTAATCAAAATTTTCTTTTTTCCTTTTCTTAAATTTAGTTTCAACTGTGCAGAAGTTATTTCCTACGTCTCAAATGATTAAAATGGCTCTGAGCACTATGGGACTTAACATCTGAGGTCATCAGTCCCCTAGAACTTAGAACTAGTTAAACATAACTAACCTAAGGACATCACACACATCCTTGCCCGAGGCAGGATTCGAACCTGCGACCGCAGCAGTCGCGAGGTTCCGGACTCAAACGCCTAGAACCGCTCGACCACAGCGGCCGGCTCGTACGTTTCGTTAAATGTAACAGATTCTAGGTAACATAATAAATAAAGTTTTTGTTTTTTCAAAGGCAGCTTTTCTTCTAAGAAAACAAAGCAGTACTATGGTTTGTAACCAATCTTTGACTTAACACTTTATTTCTGTATCAGTGGTTCCGACTTTCAGCTTTCAACTGATGATGACCAATGAACCTGGTACGTGATAAAATAATACTTATTTGCAGAACACCGCGATTGTCTTTCCTGTTTAATATTACGCATGATAACAGGACTTTTGTTTAGTGGAACTATAAGTATAAAAAAGTAAGTAGGCTGTTGTCGTAGACCAAACCTGAAAGCACTAGCGCAAGGGAGCTATTGGTTTCAGTGACAATTTTACTTACTTTGAAAAGTGATTGTGCTAGGTGGTATATTAATATTGTGCGTCGAACAACCTCCCTGCAATTGTGTGGTTCTGATATAACTGTTGTCGGGTTATCGCGTAGCTAGTTAATGTTATTTACACGTAATTAAGGCGAAGAATTGGTCACGAGATTTTTAGGAAAAGTAGGTTTCAAACTGGCAGTAGTGGTATAAGGTTTTCTCGTGGTTACGAGGAAGATTGCGCCTTTTGGGAGTTTCTGATCAGAATAACGCATTAATACACTTTCCTCTAGTCAAGTTATTTATGAAACAGTTTGACATTCTGCAGGCAAAACTAAGTTCAAAGTGAAGCTGTTTCGAAAAAAGTTTATTTCCTTCTTAACACACTGCACTGGTACCATTGCAAACATAACTTTATTGATATAGACACCAGATTGTATTTTCCCCATTTTCGGTATTTCAATGCACTTTTCGCTTCACGGAATACTTCGGATTTGAGTATTACTATTACGAGTACATTTTACTAGTGGGCAGCAGGACTCTTTCATGCATGTCAATTTGTTGTTTATTTCGGTAGTATCTCGCAGTACAGGAAAATATGCAGGGATAGAACAAAGTTCAACACCTATCCTTAGTGCATAAGATCGCAGATAGACTGGCGTGAATGCCCTGTTTGCTGCGTAACTAGTCGTTCCATCCCCGATGATATTGATGGCTTTGGTCACAGTACCTATAACTGTATGACCTCAGCATCATTTTGTCTGCGGCAGTATATGGTTATAAAGAAAAGCAAACAATTTCAGATAAATTGTTGGTGGAAGGGTTTGCTTGTTGAAGGCATATGACTGAAACTACATATAATACATCATTTATTATTCTGAAGTATTGCCTTTGGAGGACTGGTTTAAGATATTGTATTGCCAGGTGCCTTGTCTATCCGAAGTTTTTTTTTCTATTTCTCTTATATAAGTGCATCAGATGGATATTTTTTAAAGTTTTGTCTGAGACAGAGGCAAGATGAGTTCACGATAAGCAGGCCAAAAGGAAAAACGAGTTACAAAACGGATTACAACTGTAAAGAAGTAGGCTGGGAGAACATTTGAACGAAAACCTAAGGGAAAATCCGAAGAATTTGCAGCTAAGTATAATGAAAATTTGGTGGGACATGTATGGAAAGAATTGAATAAAGTCTACATAACTTTAAAGGAAATACTGAATACAATGCTATTGTGACAGTAACCTTCGTCGCTATTAACATAACGTGTTTACACGAAACCGTTTCGAAACAAGAAATTAAAAAAAGTAAAAGCAATTGAAAAATTAGAAGTCGAGAATCAGCATTTGAAGCGGGAGTTATATACTCTAAATAAGAATTTAACGACGTGAAATACTTAAACGGAAACATAAATAGGTGGTGAGATGAACTGGACGATACGAAAACTGAGAAACTGCATTCAGATGGCGTAAGTTTAATCAGCACTGAACTTCGTATTCATGAAGCGGTAAGAAGGCTTTGCCAGGCAAGGATGAAACACCACTGCCTTGTAGTAACACGAGGAACATCGGTTGATAGAAATAACTTGCCATCTAGAAACAAAACCAAAGGATTACATACAAAATACAGAAAAAGGTTTAGAAGCATAAGCGTGACTAGAGTAGGAGATTCTTAGCATGGGGTAAGTAAGAGTACTGGAAGTCAAGCAGTGGAGGATATAAGATCCTCCAGTAAAAACACATCCCACTACTTCACTGAAAGTTTTCCATGGACCACAGCCTTTCTCGTGGGACAAGGGCATGAAAATTAGTTATGTAAGGAATGAATTAGTGTGCAATGCCCTGCAGAATTATAAATTTAACATGTAAAGGTTTGAAAACTATTGGTTCTTAAAGAAATTATTTAAAGTTTTGATCAGAGGGAGGGCAAATAGGTTGCGCTTACAATATAAGAATTTGTGGATTAGGTACTGAAATATTGTGAAGTGCTACTTAACTTACGCTCAATATTTGGATGAGTGACGTTAATGGAATTCATTTGCTAGAGATACTCCTAGGTAAAGTATGCGACGCAGTTAAAGAGGAACTCCTGAATTGGACATAAGAAGTTTGCTAGCAGTTCTTTGAGATTCTAGTCCAACTGTATTATTTGAATAGAGCAAATTAGAATCGACTAGTAGAGGAGTAAATAGTGTCGATTTCAGTCAGGATTGAAAGCAAAAAGAGACAACCGAGGTTATATCCAGCAAGTGAATTGTGGACGATAGAGAAAATGCTCGATTAGAGGAATAATGTCGTTGGAAACGATCAATATTATCAAAAAGAGAGAAGCTTAACCTGGAGGTAGGAGGTTTGGGAGAAGATGCTCTACATCAGGGAGGCAGGAAATGTGGCAATCCATTAGGTTGCTGCAAACTATACGTACATTAAAATATTCAAGTTCGTGTCACATTTATGCATTTTCAGGAGTGTGAAAGCTAAAAAGCGTTTGTAATGTGCCAAAAATTTTTGTTACCATTTTTTCGTTTCGCATTACGCAATATGGATCAAATGGCTCTAAGCACTATGGGACTTCACATCTGAGGTCATCAGTCCCCTAGACTTAGAACGACTTAAACCTAACTAACCAAAGGACATCACACATATCCATGCCCGAGGCAGGATTCGAATCTGCGACCGTAACAGCATCGTGGTTCCGGACTAAAACGCCTAGAAACGCTCGGCCACAGCGGCGGGCCATCACGCAATAGAGCCGACTCAATCTCGACAAGAAAATGGATGTTTAAACTTTGTATCTATAGACCGAGAGAAAAAGCCGACGAAAACCAGATCACAGAGATGCTCCATCACCAGAGCGAGTGGGTAGCAGCGCAAGTCCGCTACGCTACAACTACTGCTGCTGGCCACCAGAAACTCTACTGAAGGTCACGGAGAATGAACTTAGCCTGTACGAGGGATAGTCACCGTTCTAAGATTGTTCGAAAAATAGTTCTCAGTTCGATCCTCGAAAAAGGAAGCGTGTGTAGTTGCTGTTATGACGCAGACGGGTAATGGTCGGTCGTAGTGATGTGTAACAGGACACTGATGTGTCATAGTTTGATTCTGAATTATCGTTCGTCATCAGTGATAATGTACTCTGACAAGTTAAATGAAATTAATTTGTTCGAGATTCGGCTACCAGTCTTGAGGCCGGGAATCTAATCGATTGGATTAGTACTGGGAAGTGTTGATGTCTACGTGATAGTCTAACGTGATTGCTATACGAGGGTATGATAAATGAGATTCGGAAGACAGATAAGTGGGTGTCCGTGTAACGCAACGCACTGTAGGTTATAAGTACGGAAATACCGTACGCGATTATAGTGTAGATCAAATGGTTCAAATGGCTCTGAGCACTATGGGACTCAACTGCTGAGGTCATTAGTCCCCTAGAATTTAGAACTAATTAAACCTAACTAACCTAAGGACATCACAAACATCCATGCCCGAGGCAGGATTCGAACCTGCGACCGTAGCGGTCTTGCGGTTCCAGACTGCAGCGCCTTTAACCGCACGGCCACTTCGGCCGGCATAATGTAGATCGATGAATTTTGAAGTATAGTTGGTCGTACCGTCTATTAGATGTTGTGGAGGTTTCTTTTCTTTGGTTACAGGTTTATGTGAATGTTGGAGAATTTGTCGCAAGTTGTGTGTGTTGTACTTGCGATCTCGTTATCGTGTTCTTGTCCGCAGCGAATAAGATACATGCGGCATATAATTCTGTTCAACACTTTATTTAGACGAGAAGTTTATTTTAAGCTCACATAACAGCATGAGAAACATTATGAAACATTTACAGTGCAACGAATATTACTAGTTTTTTTTATAACTGAGTGTGAAAAACTGTAACACGAATACTAAAAAATCAAAGAAAATTATTAAATTCATGGCCCGCCCGCTGCAGCAAGCAGAAAGAGTCTCATAGCGCTCCTGGCGGTCAAGCGTGCGAACACTGTTCAAATGCGCCGGCCGATCAGCTGATTAGCTGACATCTGCTGCGGCTGACTCCCGATGCCGCTACACCAGCCCCCTTCGGGAAACCGGAGCCCCGTCCTTGGATGATGCCGGAAGTGACGTCCCTGAAGCGTGGCGGGAAGGGTACCCGTCGTCCGTTCCATTGGAGCCAATGATGGTTCCGGTGGAGGTTGCTAGGTGGTGGGCGGAGGTTTCGCCTGATTGCGTTGCAGATGTGAATGTGAAGAGCCTAGTAGGACGATCGCTGGTTTCACTCAATCAATAGAGAATTCATCTTACAGTTGATGTTGATATCAAGTGTTTTGTCACCTCTAATGACAACGCGATGCGGACCAGTATATGGCGGTACGAGCGGCGGTTTGTCACCATCTACTCGCAACATTACGTGTTTACAGGATCGTAACTGTCGGGGTACGAATGCTTGTCGCGGTCGGATCTGCGTCTTCTCTGAGGTGGGCGACAAAATTTGGTCCATTGACATCGTGCAACGAAATCGCCTGTGGCTCCACGAACTCACCGGGAAGCCATAGGGCTTCTCCATATACCAGTTCTGCCGGTGACGCGTCTAGATCCGTAGGCCGAGCAAACCAGTGGTAAGACACAGGTACATTGTGATTCGTGGCACGTTAAGGTGGCTTCAAGCGATCGGTGCCAGCGTTCAATCATGACGTCACTGGGAGGATGGTAACTTGTTGCCGTGTGATGCAATGCGCCGCAAAAAAAATGAAATGAAATGTCGTGTGACGAGTGCCTCCCGTCGGGTAGACCGTTCGCCTGGTGCAAGTCTTTCGATTTGACGCCACTTCGGCGACTTGCGCGTCGATGGGGATGAACTGATGATGATTAGGACAACACAACACCCAGTCCCTGAGCGGAGAACATCTCCGACCCAGCCGTGAATCGAACCCGGGCCCTTTAGATTGACAGTCTGTCGCGCTGACCACTCAGCTACCGGGGCCGCAAAATTTACTTAGTTGGGCAAGTAGATCAGATTCGAACTGCCTCCTCTGTGGCCAAACATAGTGGGCGATCTAATGTGACACAAATGCACTGGCTAGCGTCTCACTGGAAATGTTATCAACCGCAGTGGCTTCTGGCTACCGCGTGAACCTGTCTATTACTGTCAGAAATTAACGTAGTTCTTCTGAAGCTGGCAGCAGACGTACTACACTAATATGAATATGGGCAGACCGTGCAGTTGTGTCTGGAAATTTGCCGACCGGCGCAGAGACATGGCGAGAAATCTTGCTGCGCTGGCACTGTACGCATGAGCGAGCCCGTGTCCGACAGTCTTTTTGTATTCCAGGCCAGACAAACGGGATAGCTATTAGTCTACTTGTTGCCTTCACATCGGGGGGACATAAATTATGTGGACTTTCGAAGGCTTGCTTGCTTAGCGCCGTAGGAAAGAACGGAGGAGTTTTGCCAGTTGAAACCTCTCAATATAGCTTTGCGTTTGTAGCTGGAACGTCGATTGCCTGAAGGCCAGACGTGGCACGTTGTAAACAATTTCGATGTTACAGGTCAGACTCATGTGACTGGGCTAGCTGTGCGAAATCTACATTCTTCGTGATACTGCTCACCCGGGATTGACAGTCTGCAACGACATTGTCGATTCCCAATATATGCCGTACATCAGTAGTGAATTGTGTGATGAACTCCAGTTGATTATATTGTCTCGAAGAACATTTGTCATTTTGCCGAAAGGCATATGTGAGGGGCTTATGGTCTGTAAAAATGACAAAAACTCTGTGAGACGCCCTGCTAAACCCGCAGGACAGGACAGGTAGCTTAACTTGTGGAAAGGGACCAAATTAAGGGGCTGCCAGTTACACTCGAACATACAACATTGTTATTTGATCAAACATTACAAGTGTCCAGCTTTAATCGTTGGGACTTAATTACTGCCTGAAAGCCACTTTAATTTAAAAACGGCTGAAGGCCAATAATTTAAAACGCTAGCATAATCAGAAATTTAAAAGGCAAGCTTTATATTACAACAGTTCTTCATTTAGGCTGAAGGTCCAAGGAATCTGAGATTTTCAGAACAAACAATTTGAATTCAAATTCGGTTGAAAGCCCAACACTTAAGGCTAAACAACATAAATTTTTTCTTAAACCAAGGCCTTAAGTAAAGCAGTTCTTAATTAGGCAAAACTCAACCAAAACAGAAATTTAAAAGGACAAGCCTTATCTTAAAACAGTTCCTTAGTTAGGCTGAAGGCCTAAAGAATCAGACACTTCAAGCGGAAACAAGTTACATTCAAATCAGCTGAAGGCCTAACACTTAAAAATCGATAACATTATTTTTTTAAATACCAAAGGCCTTGCGTGAAACAGTTCTTTAAATTAGGCTGAAGGCCTAAAGAATTTTACACCTTACAGGGAAAACAACCTTAATTTAAAGAAAGAAAAAAAAATCGGCCAGAAGCCGTACAAGTACAAACAACAAGAACAAATATACAAAAGGTAGTACCCCCAAGGGCGCTCAGATGGTCGAGTATTGGCCTGGAATTCAAACACTAACGTTCGCTTAGGTGAGACAGGCAGTCGGGCAACCATTCACAATCTGACGAAAAATAGGCGTCTGACAATACAGTATCCTAAACCAGTACTCCAAAGGCAATACTTCAGTATGATAGATGATATAATATACACTCCTGGAAATGGAAAAAAGAACACATTGACACCGGTGTGTCAGACCCACCATACTTGCTCCGGACACTGCGAGAGGGCTGTACAAGCAATGATCACACGCACGGCACAGCGGACACACCAGGAACCGCGGTGTTGGCCGTCGAATGGCGCTAGCTGCGCAGCATTTGTGCACCGCCGCCGTCAGTGTCAGCCAGTTTGCCGTGGCATACGGAGCTCCATCGCAGTCTTTAACACTGGTAGCATGCCGCGACAGCGTGGACGTGAACCGTATGTGCAGTTGACGGACTTTGAGCGAGGGCGTATAGTGGGCATGCGGGAGGCCGGGTGGATGTACCGCCGAATTGCTCAACACGTGGGGCGTGAGGTCTCCACAGTACATCGATGTTGTCGCCAGTGGTCGGCGGAAGGTGCACGTGCCCGTCGACCTGGGACTGGACCGCAGCGACGCACGGATGCACGCCAAGACCGTAGGATCCTACGCAGTGCCGTAGGGGACCGCACCGCCACTTCCCAGCAAATTAGGGACACTGTTGTTCCTGGGGTATCGGCGAGGACCATTCGCAAGCGTCTCCATGAAGCTGGGCTACGGTCCCGCACACCGTTAGGCCGTCTTCCGCTCACGCCCCATCATCGTGCAGCCCGCCTCCAGTGGTGTCGCGACAGGCGTGAATGGAGGGACGAATGGAGACGTGTCGTCTTCAGCGATGAGAGTCGCTTCTGCCTTGGTGCCAATGATGGTCGTATGCGTGTTTGGCGCCGTGCAGGTGAGCGCCACAATCAGGACTGCATACGACCGAGGCACACAGGGCCAACACCCGGCATCATGGTGTGGGGAGCGATCTCCTACACTGGCCGTACACCACTGGTGATCGTCGAGGGGACACTGAATAGTGCACGGTACATCCAAACCGTCATCGAACCCATCGTTCGACCATTCCTAGACCGGCAAGGAAACTTGCTGTTCCAACAGGACAATGCACGTCCGCATGTATCGAGTGCCACCCAACGTGCTCTAGAAGGTGTAAGTCAACTACCCTGGCCAGCAAGATCTCCGGATCTGTCCCCCATTGAGCATGTTTGCGACTGGATGAAGCGTCGTCTCACGCGGTCTGCACGTCCAGCACGAACGCTGGTCCAGCTGAGGCGCCAGGTGGAAATGGCATGGCAAGCCGTTCCACAGGACTACATCCAGCATCTCTACGATCGTCTCCATGGGAGAATAGCAGCCTGCATTGCTGCGAAAGGTGGATATACACTGTACTAGTGCCGACATTGTGCATGCTCTGTTGCCTGTGTCTATGTGCCTGTGGTTCTGTCAGTGTGATCATGTGATGTATCTGACCCCAGGAATGTGTCAATAAAGTTTCCCCTTCCTGGGACAATGAATTCACGGTGTTCTTATTTCAATTTCCAGGAGTGTATGTACTTTCAGTCATATGCTTTCGACAAGCAAACCCTTCCACCACACAAGTTATCTGAAGTTGTTTGCTTTTGTTTATAACCATATACTGCGGCAGATAAAATGATGCTGCGGCCATACAGTTATAGGTACTGTCACGAAAACCATCATTATCATCAGGGATGGAACGGCTAGTTACACAGCAAACAGAGCATTCACGCCAGTCTATCTGCAATCATATGCACTAAGGATAGGTGTTGAACTTTGTTCTATCCCTGCATCTTTTCCTGTACTGCGAGATACTACCGAAATAAACAACAAATTGCCATGCATGAAGAAGTGATTAAAATAAACAGTCCTGCTGCCCACTAGTAAAATGTACTCGTAATAGTAATAATCAAATCCGAAGTATTGACCGACAGTCAATGGACACACAGACTAGATAACTTCCACTTCACCCGACCAAGGCACAACAGGGAGTTCAACGGGACAATGAAGAAGATATTGACGCCCACAACCAGTCATACATGGAGCTGTCAAACTAAACACAATGATGGACGGCAACAACATGATGCACAAACTACACTGCCTGAAATTTATGTCAACGGCGAAGGCAGGTAACCGGAACGTTAACGGCCACAAGGCAGAAGATTCCGCTGGTGAACTTCAATTCAAATAACCAAACACAGTGAAACTCCACCGGAGGCTGGCTAGAATTTTCTAACCTGAAAACCACGTTATTGCTTGCAGGAATATCCCAACAGCTGACAACGAACCCCAAACGACACAATGTGAACAGTCATGACTTTCTGGTAGATTAAGTCAAAACTCAACTTTCGTGTCCAGGATCGGTGAGCCACGAACCTCATAGCACTGGAAACAGCACCACCACACTCCGACACCTCACAGTGGCCTCCAGCGGGCCTGGCCAAACTACGCGCCGCGGAGATTTCCTCGCTGCTCCACGCCAACCGACCAACTGCCCAGGCCCGTAAATGGTGAAAGGACCAAATATACGTCGGCCGATGAGACCACCAACCGAACGACCAACTACCGGTAGCCCCACCCCAGTCTCCCTCCGTCGGCAGTTCATGGGTGTCGCCAGTTGTCGGCGAGCACTGGTTGTCGGCGCCTCACCGGTGCTCCTTCCCCAACTTCGCTGCTGCTGCCTCCCGACTGCACTCCTGGTCCGTCTCCAACTAACTAGTCAGACACACGACGACACGGAAATACTATCGGTCGCTCCAGAGATGGTACGACAGTGCACTTATCGATACGCGCTGCTGCTGCCGCTCACGGGCAAGTCAGCACTAAGTTAGTGTCGCCAGTAAATGGCATAAGAAAACGATGCGGCGGTACCGTAATAGAAGATGACAAACAATAAATGGGATAAACGCGAAACAACTGTGTAGGGAAATATTAAATAGACTCATAAACCGCCAACAATTCGCAGTCTTAGGCGCTCCATTGTTGCTGCGCAGGAGATATTTTCACGAAAGCTAATGCGAGATTCTGCCAGGCTCCGCCTACATATTGTTGCAAGGCAGCACCGATTGCCGTCTGGTTAGCGTCTACTGCCAGCGCGAGAGGTGCTTCCAAAGGCGGGTGTGCAAGAAGGGCTGCGCCTGCTATACTTTTCTTGGCCGCATCGAACGCGTTTTCCATCGACATCATCATACCAGCGTTTTGCCTTTAACTTTAGGACCAGTTAAAGCTGTGGTAACAGGCTCTCGGAGCGTCGACGTATGAGATTGGTGACGTCCGTAGAAATTAAGTACTCCCAAGAACCGTCGCAGTTCTTTAGCAGTTTCTGGCCATGGACTACTCAATATAGCCTCTACTTTCCGTGGTAATGGTTTTTGTGTTGGCATAAGAGCCCGAAATGCACGCGTTTTACCTCACGCAGGCTGGCGTGAGGAGGAAAGGACTATACTGACGTGAGGTCTGGAACATGACAAGGAATTAGAATTCAGAAAGCGGACGTAAGTAGTTTGATAACTTTATTCCATTAATGATGAACATCGCTCTTGACGGTACATGATTCACAATATTATCCGTTCAGAATACATTCTTGAAGTAATTATAGTAACTGAACATGGCGCCTTGCTAGGTCGTAGCAAATGACGTAACTGAAGGCTATGCTAAACTGTCGTCTCTGCAATTGAGAGCGTATGTAGTCAGTGAACCATCACTAGCAAAGTCGGCTGTACAACTGGGGAGAGTGCTAGGGAGTCTCTCTAGACTAGACCTGCCGTGTGGCGGCGCTCGGTCTGCAGTCACTGATAGTGGCGACACGCGGGTCCGACGTATACTAACGGACCGCGGCCGAATTAAAGGCTACCACCTAGCAAGTGAGGTGTCTGGCGGGGACACCACAATGGCCGTGATTCGTTTGATGAAATCCGATGGCCTAAAAAGGTATCCTGTGTCTGGCCAAAAACACATGTTGAGGTGTTCAACACTAGCCATATTCGTCAAGGCGTTGAAATACCTCAATCAGGTGCTGTTTGTGTTCTTCTGGGGTCACTGAAAAGGTATCACCAAGATATGCAAAACAACACTGCAAGCCTTGCAAAACAGAAATTAAAAATCTTTGCCATATCTGGGCAACATTTCTCAATCCGAACGACATAAACAGGCTTTCCAGCAGACCAAAAGGCGTTTAATGACCGTTTTCTGAATGTCTCTTTCGGCAACAGGAATCTGTGTATATGCCTTTGCGCAATCTAATATGCTAAAAGCCCCTTTTTCCACATAATGCGTAATTGTAATCTTTCAAGAGACGAACAGGGTACTGATCGGGTATTGTCCTGGCATTCGAGGTTCGGTAATTGTCACCAGGACGGCATGCACTAAATGGAGGGGTGAATGAGGCCTTCAGCACTGTATTAAATTCGCCGGCCGAAGTGGCCGTGCGGTTCTAGGCGCTACAGTCTGGAACCGCGAGACCGCTACGGTCGCAGGTTCGAATCCTGCCTCGGGAATGGATGTGTGTGATGTCCTTAGGTTAGTTAGGTTTAACTAGTAAGTTCTAGGGGACTAATGACCTCAGAAGTTGAATCCCATAGTGCTCAGAGCCATTTAAAGCATTTTTTTTGTATTAAATCACTCCTTGGCAACAGCGTATCGGTCAGGAGCAAGGCGCCTGGTCCTACACGAAATGCGGTTGTATCTATATAATGTACCGTGTTGTGACATAGCTTTTGTGGGGTCCCAGAAAGCATTTTGGTGTCTCTTCGACTGGATCAATTTGGCGTCGTATACTGCCGCGCCACGTCGGAATCCATGGGCAGATAGCCCCATGACATTGTCTATTTGGCGGGCATTGGCGACGTCCGGCAGCAGTTGATAATGCGCAAAGAAATCGGCTCCGATTATAAGCTCGGTTACGTCCACCGCGGTGAAATTCCACTTTAACGCACGGCGTAATCCCAAGTCCAACTCGATGTGCTGCATTCTATTCGTCGCGACTTACTAACCGCGCAAAGGCAAAACTAGGTGGCTGGCCGATACTTATGTAACTGGGTCCGTCGCAAAATACTTACGTCGGAACAAGTGTCCACAAAAAACTTGCGCCCTGTCTTGCGATCTGTCATAAGAGACGCAAGGACGGCGACCGACAGCCCGGAGCGATTACTTCTGCCTTTCGCTTACAAATGAGAAAGGTACGCGGCGAAGTACACTTGTGGTCCTGATCTCCGAATTTCCTGTGCTACGAACACATGTGTGCCCGGGTTGAATCCTCGGCCGCGGCGGAGTTCGCCGAAGAACGACTTGCAGCTCTCCTCTAGTGTACCTGTCGAAGAGTAGTTCGCCCATCTGCTTACTGAGCTCGTCAATCTTGCTCACGAGACTGTCGTAATCCGCTAGCGTTAATACGGAGGTGCTGCTACACCCCGTCTTAATTTCAGAGCAGGAGGTCGGTAGGACGGTGTCTTGAATTCGATATCCCAGGTCCGCAACGGCATCTAGCGACATATCTGTTAACTATCCAATATTTTGGATAGTTTGGAGTATTGGTCGCGTGCACCATAGATGGTGACACATCTGCTGTAACAGTTGGAATACAGAGTGAGTATCGGCCAACTGCGATTATTATTATTGCGTGTTCTAAGCTATTTGAACCACGCTTTTCTTGTCCTCTTCATGTATTGTGAATTTTATGTTTTTGTGGAAAGAATTGAATACTGCTAGTAGTTCTTTGAGCTCATCTTTTGTTCCATGGAATAGCATAAACTTCGTGGATCTTAAAATTACCAACCACCAGCAAAAACACATGTTTAGCATACACAGAAAACGCACATATACAGACATAACACTGGTCAACTCATCATGCCATCCCACCACATAGAAACATGCTGCATTTAGGTCCATGCTACACAGAGTACACTCCCTTGATTTAGAAGAAAACGCCGTCAAGAATAGGATAGATACAATAAAGAGCACTGCTATAAGCAATGGCTACATAGCCATAACAATTGACAATTTAAGCAGACAAATACACAAAAGCAAGACAACGAATGGACACACTGTGAGAGAAGAGAAAATATTTGCCAGCATCCCATACCTGGGCCCCATATCACAAAAAATCGCCAACCTTTTCAGAAAAACAAATGTAACAGTTGCATTCTCAACCAATAATAAGTTAGGAAACTTACTCATCCATAACGTAAAGTCAAATACACAAACATAAGGGAACAGCGGAGTGTACAGAGTATCGTGCCCCAGTTGTCCTGCCTACTATGCAGGGAAAACAGGCAGAAACTTCAAGACCCGTTTCCGAGAACATTTAAATGCTTTCTGACTCAAGAATTTCGAAAAGTCAGTCATTGCACGACATATGTTGGAAACAGTTTGATAATACTATATAACGAAGCCGATGGTAGGACCTCAAGTCTGTTAGAACAACTGGAGATATACCTCCACAAAATAAAAAAAAAAAAAAAAAAAACAGAATCTATGTTAAATGGACAAACAGATTTCGCAAGCCATAGATATTTCAGCAATTTTAAAGACCTATTCTAAAGTTATTTCTTGCATATATCAATTGTTTAATAGTTATATCTTTAGCACTACGAATAAATTCATCTTTGACAACACCACGTACAAAAACATCTGTGAAGTGTGTACAAACATGTGTGTACAAATGTGCGTCTTGGATGAAACGACATGTACTAAAACGACGGAGAAAACTCTAGTGAAGCAGTGGATGCAATTGTCGGCTTTGGCCAATGACGTCGTACATTTCTCATAGATAATAATTAAAAGAGATCGCTACATATTACTCAAAATAATCTTCGTGTGCATTTATTTAAATAATTGGTTGTTTGCAATTCATTCGGTACTTAATTTCATTCTTAGTGATACTGAGGTAATTTGGATTATTAGTTTCTCATTTTACACAATTTTTAGTATCTCATTTTCGTTTGTAGGTATGGATTTATCTGTTCCGATGAACCTGGATGATTTGAGAGAGACTTTGGGCGTAGACATGTTGGCCACGATTCCTTTTTTACAAATGTGTGGTCCCGTTACCGAGTATGTTCGATGTCGTGGGTGCGGCGAACATATGCGCCTCACAAGTGTTTCTCGTCGCCGTACCCACGACTTATTCGTATGGCGGTGCAGCAAAGATCGGTTGTGGCGGTCCATTAGACGAGGGACGTGGTTTGAAAAACCTAAGCTCACCCTGAGAGACATTATGAAAATCACGCACTGTTGGTAATTGAGATATCCTGTGTGGCTGTGTGTCCATGAATGTCGTGCGAGTAAGCGTACAGTTGTGGATTGGTGCTCTTTTTGTACGGAAGTTTGTGGGGAATACAAGAAATATAGGGGGCCGTTGGGGGGGGGGGGGGTGTTATGGTCGAAATTGACGAGTCGCATTTTGGCAAAAGGAAGTACAACGGGAGGGAACCTCCGGCGTGATTTTGGGTTTGGGGGGCTGTAGTTTCTGGTCAAGAGTGTGACGATGTAGTGTTTAAAGTAGTATCCAATCGTAGGTAGGAAGTTCTGGTCAGTTTAATTGAATTTCTCGTTGCAGATGGTTCCATTGTAATTTCATATTGTTTTTATTCATACAGGAATTTAGAGGAAAGGATTTGTCAGCATCTCGTAGTTAATCACAATATTGAGTTCAGATAATTATCCAAAGTGGCTTGCACAAATAGCGTAGAGAGTTATTGGTCAGCTGTTCAAATGGCTCTGAGCACTATGGGACTTAACATCAATGGTCATCAGTCCCCTAGAACTTAGAACTACTTAAACCTAACTAACCTAAGGACATCACACAACACCCAGTCATCACGAGGCAGAGAAAATCCCTGACCCCGCCGGGAATCGAACCCGGAATTTGGTTAGCTGTGAAATCTTTTCTAGGGAAGGGGAAACGCCGGATTTCCCCACTTCAAAGTCACTTAGACGAATATTCATGGAGGCGTAGTATTCCCCAAATATATTGCCCGTTTAAATGTTTTGTTAAACGTGTTGGGCAACATACCATCCAAAATATATCAGGTAATTTCACATTAGGAAGGGGGTGGGGGTGAATATATGTGTCTGTGTGTGTCTGTGAGCCCGTGTGTGTGTGTGTGTGTTCGTAATGTTTTGTTTATTGTGTGTATGGGTATGTGATTTTTATTGATGTCCTTCCAGTTCAGTTTTCCATTTCTTTCTTGTACTGCATTTGACTATTTTCACGTATTTCTTTGTTGTATTACGCCATTACGTATGTTTTCGTGTACTCCAGTACGTAATAGAAATTTCGCAGCTGTTGTTCTTCTTCCGTTTCCCAGCACTAGTATCAGTACAGTGTTTTCGAATCTGTACTAGAAATATTAAAGGCGAAACGCCCGACACAACTAAAATTTGCATCCCTCCCTTCCGTTGACCTTTACACTGACACTACCTATTCGAAAAGAACGACATATGTAACATTGATGAGATTTACCTACATATGTCAACTGGAGAGTAGGATAAAAATGTGTATAGCTATATAGCTCAACTAAAGAATGGGATACGACTGTCACTGCTGTGACCAAAACTATAACTTTTAGTCGATACTATTAGCATCGAAGGCGAAAAAAAACTGGACCTCATAGTGAAGTACGGGATACAAATGGTATGTGTGTCGTCCTATTGCCTCTTCGCTTTGTTCAACTGAGGTACAGGTTGTAAATGTAACTTACGTCCATTTCCACGTTTTCGTTAGCAGTGTACATATATTTAGGTCAACGGAAGTATGGGATACAAATATTGTGTATGTAGCTCTTTCTGCCATCGGTAGTACTACTATCTACGTAAGAACAGACTATTAGTGGTAGAAGAGGCGAAAGAAACAACCCATGTAAAATTAGTATCCCTTGATTCAGTTGTGCTATATACACTCCTGGAAATGGAAAAAAGAACACATTGACACCGGTGTGTCAGACCCACCATACTTGCTCCGGACACTGCGAGAGGGCTGTACAAGCAATGATCACACGCACGGCACAGCGGACACACCAGGAACCGCGGTGTTGGCCGTCGAATGGCGCTAGCTGCGCAGCATTTGTGCACCGCCGCCGTCAGTGTCAGCCAGTTTGCCGTGGCATACGGAGCTCCATCGCAGTCTTTAACACTGGTAGCATGCCGCGACAGCGTGGACGTGAACCGTATGTGCAGTTGACGGACTTTGAGCGAGGGCGTATAGTGGGCATGCGGGAGGCCGGGTGGACGTACCGCCGAATTGCTCAACACGTGGGGCGTGAGGTCTCCACAGTACATCGATGTTGTCGCCAGTGGTCGGCGGAAGGTGCACGTGCCCGTCGACCTGGGACCGGACCGCAGCGACGCACGGATGCACGCCAAGACCGTAGGATCCTACGCAGTGCCGTAGGGGACCGCACCGCCACTTCCCAGCAAATTAGGGACACTGTTGCTCCTGGGGTATCGGCGAGGACCATTCGCAACCGTCTCCATGAAGCTGGGCTACGGTCCCGCACACCGTTAGGCCGTCTTCCGCTCACGCCCCATCATCGTGCAGCCCGCCTCCAGTGGTGTCGCGACAGGCGTGAATGGAGGGACGAATGGAGACGTGTCGTCTTCAGCGATGAGAGTCGCTTCTGCCTTGGTGCCAATGATGGTCGTATGCCTGTTTGGCGCCGTGCAGGTGAGCGCCACAATCAGGACTGCATACGACCGAGGCACACAGGGCCAACACCCGGCATCATGGTGTGGGGAGCGATCTCCTACACTGGCCGTACACCACTGGTGATCGTCGAGGGGACACTGAATAGTGCACGGTACATCCAAACCGTCATCGAACCCATCGTTCTACCATTCCTAGACCGGCAAGGGAACTTGCTGTTCCAACAGGACAATGCACGTCCGCATGTATCCCGTGCCACCCAACGTGCTCTAGAAGGTGTAAGTCAACTACCCTGGCCAGCAAGATCTCCGGATCTGTCCCCCATTGAGCATGTTTGGGACTGGATGAAGCGTCGTCTCACGCGGTCTGCACGTCCAGCACGAACGCTGGTCCAACTGAGGCGTCAGGTGGAAATGGCATGGCAAGCCGTTCCACAGGACTACATCCAGCATCTCTACGATCGTCTCCATGGGAGAATAGCAGCCTGCATTGCTGCGAAAGGTGGATATACACTGTACTAGTGCCGACATTGTGCATGCTCTGTTGCCTGTGTCTATGTGCCTGTGGTTCTGTCAGTGTGATCATGTGATGTATCTGACCCCAGGAATGTGTCAATAAAGTTTCCCCTTCCTGGGACAATGAATTGACGGTGTTCTTATTTGAATTTCCAGGAGTGTAGATCAACTGAACAACAGGATATTAATGCTAACTAAAATGAAGAAATCGACGTCCGCTAAACTTGTATCCCGTACTGGAGTTAACCAATACAGTTCGAATGAGGTTCGAGATCAACCCATATATATATATATATATATATATATATATATATATATATATATATATATATATATATATATATATATATGAGGTATTCTATGCTACCAATATTTCCTTTCATTTTTTCCCATTGATTTTTCACAGAAATAATACGATACAAATACGCGATATCTTGCTTTGATATGTGTCAACTATATTTTTCGCCTCTCGTATTCCTTTGTTTCTGAGCAGTCTTGTCAGCTCTTTCATCTGTGTAATAAATGCTCTCTGGCCAATTCCGACGTCATTGGTCAAAGCCGACGGGTTTCATCCCCTACTTCACTAGACCCAACATGTGTGTACATATGTGCCTCTTGGACGAAGTGACATGTACTAAAACGACGGAGTAAAGAATGTTTTCCGGTGCTAAAACGTTAAAAATGCTTTCTTTGGATTATGTGGTAAGTTTACACTGTTCATTTTGCACTATTTTACACATATTTTCGGCGTTCGACTTACGAAATTCATAACCTAACATTAAAGTTTTTCGTGACAGGAATATGCATTTCACCTCATTCAAGAGAAGAAATGAAACATGTATTAAGACAAATTACACCTTAAGATGGACCCACAGGGTAAGAAATGCATTGTGTAGTTAATAAAACACGAAAAAGTTGTGACTGAAGGTGTTGTTTAATTCATACCTGAAATATATAATATTTCATTAAAGTATAAAACGGCTGTAGAATTATTAAACAAGGTTGTGTATGCTCACATTGAACCGAAATAGTACTACATATCCCACACGACAGCATTGTGGTAGAATCAGTCACAGTGAAAGTTAGATTTTGTTATCACCAGTAGTAAAAGTTTCTTAGTGGTAGTGGTGCATACTGAAGCTCAGCATTGCTAGATAGAAGAATATTAATTAATGCTGTTGCTAACATTGATTACACATTACGTCGTTGTGACAGTATTGATTTTTTTTTTAATAGAACTGTGGGTTAATTTCATATCAGTCGATCGCTCCTAGCGTGTGTTCCATCATAATACTCGGAGAGTGACGTTGATATGTGGTGTCTATGCGTCGACGTGAGTCGTTTTTTTCTGGACTACGAAAAGTTGCACGAAAAGTTGCATGCTGATGAGGAGAGCATACTCAGATTTCAACGTTGTATTTATTTAATGCCTGCCAAACTAGTCTCATATGTGTTGGTTATTGTAGGAACTCTGGAATTATTCTTGTTAGTTAAAGTCTAAAAAATCATGACTGATCTTCCGACAAGTTCCATCATATCCAGTGCGGTGTACCATCCATTGTTTGTTGTCAGCTGGAAAGGGTACACTAGAATTGATAAGGTGGATATTTTCTAATCTGTCCGCTGCAACACAAGGTGTCAATCCAATGTGCATGGGGAACACATGTTCCTTTACAAGAGAAACAATCTGATCAAATGTCAATAGTAAACTAAAAGGGAATGAGGGAGGCAATGAAGTGACTGTAATGCTTTACATGGGGAGTAATGAGAGTTTCATTAACAACGCTTATTGGAATTTATTAACAAGAGAAAAAGGGTTACCACACTGCAACTGCATGGTTAGTGACAGAAATACACTGACGGAAAAAATTCAAAACACCGAGAAACGCTGGTGCAACATAACCGAGAGTTGGTAGGCGTGTTTCCACATGTGAAAGCTTATGCCTACTCATATTTCGCGCCAGTCCCATAAGAGTGAAGCTAGAAGCGCCACTATGAGGATGCAAATCAGGTTTCCTTTACATACACTTGTAACGGTCGTGAGCGTTAGTTACCTTTGAGATTGGACGTGGTGAGTTGATGTGAGTCAAGAATGTCTTTAACGCGACAACGACGCCATCACAAACACCTCACTGAGTTTGAACGAAGTCGTGCAATAGGGCTGCGCGATCCTAGATGTTCCTTTTGCGATGCTATAAGAAGTCTTGGCGGGAATGTAGTCAATGTACATGATAGCTGGCAGCGGTGGTCAAGAGAATGTACGGTCGCAAGAAGGCCGACCTGTGGACTGCCACGTTGCACTACCGAGGCGGAAGACCGTCCTGTTCGGCGTACGGCTCTGGCGCATCGTAGTGCGTCCGTAGCAGCAACTGGAGCAGCCGTCGCTACCATAGTGACACATCGAACTGTTACAAATTGATTACTTCAAGGACATCTCCTAGCACATGCCCTGTAGCGTACATTCCACTGACCTCAAGCCACCACCACTTGCGCCTTCAGTGGTGTCAAGTGAGAGCTCATGGGAGGACAGGATGGAGGTCTGTTGCGTTTTCTGTTGAAAGGTGGTTCTGCCTCCGTGCCACTGATGACGTGTGGTGGTTAGAAGGAGACCAGGCCCTGCAAGCAACCTGTCTGTGTGCCACCCTGGACCTACACCTAGTGATTTCATATGACAGCGAAAGGGCTCTTGTGGCTATCCCGTGCCTCCTGACTGGAAATTTATACCTCAATCCGTAAATGAGCAGCATTCCGGGGGATCGTTCGACAAAATTTCGGGAGAACTGCCGGATGTTTGTAACTTCCTGCCACAATCTCACATTCCAGGGGATGTTTTCCAACAGTATAACGCTCGCCCACATACCGCTGTTGTAACCCAACATGCTCTACAGAGCGTCGACAAATTGCCTTGGATTGTTCGATCCCTAGATCTATATCCGATAGGGCAAGAATGGGATATCACCGGACGACAGCTTCAGCGTCATGCACAAGCAGCATTAACCTTCCCTGTATTGACCGACGAAGTGCAATACGCACTGAAATCCATCCCATAAACTGAGATCTGGTACCTGTACAAAACACAATTATGAGTGTTTGCTTGGTTTCATTCAACCATTCAACTTTCTGGCGGCTACACCAGTTGCTAATGTACCAGTATTTCACATTTCCAATGGCTTATCTCTCGCTTACATTAACCTGGCATCTTGCAATGTTAATCGCTTAGACATATTACCTAGACAAATGCCTTCCCAAAATTTCATTTATATAAATTACTTTTGGATGTTTTTTTTCTTTCAGTGTACTTCAGTGGATGGATTGGATGTTCACTAGTGAACACAGACTAGGATAATATATCGTAGAAGAACGGCAGGAACTGAAGTTTTATGAGGCTAAAAAATAAGGTGTGGCAAGAGACTGTGGAACCATAGCGCCCAGGAAAATGTGTGTCTCGAATAGTTAAGGATCACATCTCTCTCTGATATTCTTGTCCAAAAGGACTAAACATAAAGAGCTGAAGTTTACACAGAAGTAACTTCCGATAAAAATCTTGTGTTTCAGAAAATAATTTTTTCGAAAGAATAAGAATTATCAGGCATCTAGTAAGTTAATTGTGCTCATTTTTGAAGATGACTATTTCATTAAGTCATTAAGGTAAGCAAGTCACACAATTATTTTTTCAGACATTGACATTCAATTTACTGTTCAAAATTGCAAAAGATTCCTTCGAGAACTAAATTTAAAAAACACAGTCGTTTCGAAATCCCATGTATCTGAGGATTTTTCTGACTGTGACAACAATGAACTGAATAGCCTATTTAGAATGTACTGTGACAGGAAACATAAAACGTAGATGAAATATCTTAACGAATCTGACACCATATTCTATGACTTACACCATACCACTACAAGAACGCCAAAGAAGGCCATAGGACGAAGAATAGAGAAATACATAATAGAGATACCTCTAAGGTAGATTGATCTCCTCTGGAAGAGCAGAATAGAAACAGATTAGGAGCTGAAATCCTTAGCGAAAAATTTAGACAGAAACCTGAATGTTAGCAGAAACCTTGAGAAAGTATAGTTACTTCATCTCTGAGTGCGTGGCATATTCTTGGCGACAACGTACAGAAGAAGTGAAACTATTGATAGTTACAATTATTTCTCATTTGTGAACCTATAGAATTATAATCGCATGTTACCCTGATCAACAGTTTTTCAGTTTTTTTCTATCTGGTATTCCTATACCTCACTGCAGCAACCTCCAAGTCAGTTTATTACAAACAAGTGAGGAGGAAATAACATCAAGTGTCGTATGTGCTTCACACACTATATAATCGATGGATTATAGGATATGAAGAAAATTTTGGCAGAGGTCTTCTTAATAAAGCCTCCTCAGTACTCAAAGCTGTGTCATTTCAAATCTGACATTATGTGTTTGGAAAACGGACATTTGAAACCACGCTGCTTGAGCATCAGAAAATCTTGTTAAGGTAAGCTGCCGTGAAGTCTCTAAGCACACAATACTTTCCAACTTGCGCGGTAGTGTGGACAAAATACCACCTGCAACAACACACGTAATAACACCGAACAACAACAGTTAATAATTTCAATGAATAAAATGCTGGGGAATCACTTGAAGGAGCACACTAATTGCTGTAGTTAGTTTCGTGTTCCATTGACTATTTGTACGATATATGGTAATGATGTGGAACGAGTTATTTTACATACACATCGCAAATTATTCTCTAAATATGGCTACATGCTGCACATTCATTAGCCTTTTAGTTTTCTGTTTTTCGAATTATTAGTATTAATTACACAAATGTGAGTTAGTAAATGCTACCTACCACCTTTTACACGTTACGATAATAGAAATTCCTCTACAGAATGGAGGGAATTTTCAACGAGAAACTTTCTCAGTTTCTTTAAAAAATTTTCTGTGCTGTCTGTCAGGAATTTTAAATCACTGGGCTACTGACGGAAAATTTAATTTCGAACAATGTGCTCTCCTTTTGTGCTGGTGAATCCTTCATGTGAAGTAATTAGCGTTATTTTTGTTGTGTCTAGACAAGACAGCCTAGACCCAATGAGAGGAAGCCGAAAGGCACGCGCTTAAACTCACGCAGGCTGGCGTGAGGTCTGAAACAGGATACGTAATGAATGCTAGAATGAAAAGTACGTAGCTTCTGGAATACGTAACTTTAATCCACATTTGTAGAACATCGCTCTGGATGATACATTAATAGAATCTCAATATCAATTGAATACGGCGCCTTGCTAGGTCGTAGCAAATGTAGCTGAAGGCTATGCTAACTATCGTCTCGGCAAATGAGAGCGTATTTGTCAGTGATCCATCTCTGGCTAAGTCGGCTGTACAACTGGGGCGAGTGCCAGGACGTCTCTCTAGACCTGCCGTGTGGTGGCGCTCGGTCTGCAATTACTGACAGTGGCGACACGCGGGTCCGACGTATACTACCGGACCGCGGCCGATTTAAAAGGCTACCACCTAGCAAGTGTGGTGTCTGGCGGTGACACCACAATTTTTCCTCCTGGTATTTTAATTATGTACAACATTTTTCCTTTTCAACTGCAGTGGGTTGCTTACAACAAGCTTCATGAGGGAATGAACATACGGTGAAGCAGTAGTTGTAATGCCAACTCCTTAAACAGAGGTCTACAAGACGATCGAGGGTGAGCAGCAAATGTTATTCTTCCACACGTTTTACAGCAAAGAGTTAATCCAAAACACTATTCTATATGACATTTTTTGTAAACCCTCGTCGCCAGCTTCGTAAAGGCCTCGTCGCTACTGCTGTGGTGGCCGAGTTACCACCGTTGTTGGGGTAGGCCGAGCTTTATGGGTTCGTGAAACGGTTTCTGGTGCAGTGGAAAGCTAAGACAGTTTCTCCTTGCTACTATTATACAGCTATGCTCCAGGATCAGGTAACAGGATAGGAGAACGAAGGTTCTACAACACTCCAACTAATCAGTAGAAAAGTCACACAAATGAGTTAAAAATGTGTACTTAACTTTGTGACTTGTCGAATGGTGATGTCTGCAACACTGCATGTAATACTCGTATAACACGGAAAAGGCCCTCAGTGGCTAAGTGCAAGTAATCGTAGGTAAACTTCACAGTACATAGGTAATGTAATTTACAACAACAATCTGTTCACTTCTAAGAGTTCACTAAACGACGTTCCCTGCCTACGTCAGCCCTGGACGATGATCTGTA
Source organism: Schistocerca nitens (assembly GCF_023898315.1). NCBI lineage: Eukaryota > Metazoa > Arthropoda > Insecta > Orthoptera > Acrididae > Schistocerca > Schistocerca nitens. Next base: position 39,047,964 of record NC_064621.1, on the reverse strand, counting down.
ACCAACCGGACGAGAGCTGCTATTCTATCTTCCTAATAGGCATCTGCCCGTTGTCGTCCTGTCATTGGCAGATTGTACTCGGCCGGCAACTGGCCGAGGTGAAGTCAGTAACTTCATCCTCAGCGCAGGCCGCGGCGCTGGTGGATCTCGCGCAAGTGGCGAGCGTCTATGGCCCTGTCACCAGCAACATCGTTGAATGAAAATATGCAAAATATGTTAACTTACTGATATGTCTGTCCCCAAGGTTTGCAATGATTATAATGCTAATGTGGTTGACTAGGAGTTGTTACTGTCAGACTGTCCCGGTTAACATATTAAACAAATGCTGTTGGAGCAGAATTCAAAACTGTTTGGTGGATTAATATTTCGAGCGGTTGTTGAAGCCTTGTATAAAAGGTGCTGTTATGAGAATATCGTACTTGAAAGTTACAGGTGCAAAATTTGTATTCGGTGGCACGTGTAAGTCTTGTGCTTCTGTGTTCCGTTAGAAAAATAATTTTAATATGAGCACTAGGTGCCATTGTGCTTATAATTTGACCACTTGTGCCTTGTTCACGACAGTGCCAAACTTATGAATCGTAGGCTGCGGTAACAAGGTTTAATTGCTGAAACAACTTTTCTGTGGTAATAGTATTTCCTGGTGTTTTAGATCTAGGTGTTCCTAGTCCTGCCCAGATGGCTGAGTCCGGTTATGCGACCAAGTTGGCTAAACAGCTTGTGCTGCCGTAAACGGCCACACAAAACAAACCTGTGGACTCTTGATTCCTTTTCTTTCTTAAAAAAGCAAGTTTTTTGCTCTTTATAGCAGTATTAGTAACTACAGTTTGTCCATTAGAGGAAAATTTGCAAAGAGGGAAGCGGGTTTATTCATTTTATCAACAGCACGTGGTGGGGGCCAGGACTGGCTGTTCAGGTGTAACTTGTTATATGCCAATTTGTTTAATGTGTATTAACCTGAAAGATATTTATAAGAAAGTTTGTGCCCAGTTGTTAAATTATTGCTTTCACACTTCTTAATTTGGCCTAATGGAGATTACGATCAGAGCAAGACAATGCTTGTGTGAAGGTTTTCCTTTGTTATTAGTCGTCGTGTACAAATCTTTGAGAAAGAATGGCTCGTTAAATTCAGTTATCAACAGTGATCTTTGTTGCTGTTACCTGATTATTTGGTGCTAATAGTTGTCTGAAATTATTTTTATACAATTGAGCAATAATGGTATCTAGCTAAAAGCTAATGGGGCAAAGAAAATGAAGGTGGAACAATTATATTGTTCTTTAGCTGCTGTTAAAGCTTTTTTTTAAAAAAAAAGAAAGGGAGGGGAAGAGTTTTTTTAGGAGTGTGACGTCTTGTAGGGGTGTTGCCTTGTACTTTATTTAATGCTGATTTACCTGTAATCGGCTCATCATGTTGGATGTTAGTCACTGTTTATGCTACTGCCAGTGAAGCTTGTTTTGTGTCTTTTGGAATAAATTAAAAACTGCAACGTGGATCCTCTACTGGACTCAGTGTTTCTACTCCAGCATCCCTTGTGCCCCGCTCCCCTATCTACCAGTTCTAAAATGTCCTTTTTTCAGGTTAAAATCTCATTAACCACTGGTTTGGTATTTCTATATGCGCAGAACTGAGTATGATGTGTCTGTTTAAAATTCACTGTGAGATCATTCGCAGAAAACCAGTCAGTGGTACTTTTAAGAACAATGTTTAACTTTTCTTCTGTTGCTGCATGTATGCTTGGAATGATTTTAATACTAGTGTCATTGGCAAAAAGAACTAATTCTGGTTGTTGTATAATAAGCTGCAGATGAAGCAGACCCTGTGGTACCAGACGGGCATGTGACATTCCACCGCTGGCGCAAGTCAGGACAGTAAAGTGGTTTGTGTACGTGTGTGTGTGGGCGTGCGCCAGTCGGCTGCATCGACAGAGTGCGATAAGATAAGCAGGCTCGGAGAAGTGAAGAAAATGTCTCAACCATAACATGCTGTGTTACCCAGTCCTGTCACGAATTGAGCCATGTGTGAAGGGAACGGTCTTCAGAGGACTACTTTGCGTAATTCTGATCGCGAATTTTGATTATTTAAACTCAAAAGAACACGCTCTGTTTCCACACAACTAAAGCAACCACGTCTGACTCTGACAACAAATACCGAAGGAAAATAAAACACGAAAACTCATGTAAAAAAATTCGTAAATAATAAAGGAAATGACTGTAATTTTCATTAATTGAAACTTCCGGGCTGAATTGCCGTGGTCCATGTATAAAACGTGTCCTTCCTGACGTTTCCTTGCCTACTTTGTTTGGACGTTGTGTATCCTCGACTTATTTTCAATATAACAACGAGTTTTATGAACAAATTGATGGGGTGGCCATGGGTAGCTCTCTGAGCCCTGCTATTGCTAATCTGTTTATGGAATTTTTCGAACAACAAGTCTACAGTCGGCCAAAAAAAGCCCTTTGAAATGGTATCGATACGTGGATGACACCTTTGTGATATGGAATACACACTGGACTCGCATTCGGGAGGACGACGGTTCAATCCCGTCTCCGGACATCCTGATTTGGGTTTTCCGTGATTTCCCTAAAGCGCTTCAGGCAAATGCCGGGATGGTTCCTTAGAAAGGGCACGGCCGATTTCCTTCCCCATCCTTGCCTCACCCGAGCCTGCGCTCCGTCTCTAATGACCTCGTTGTCGACGGGACGTTAAACACTCATCTCCTCCTACTGATATGGAATCACGCTGAAGAGGAACTAAGTGATTTTTTGGTGCACATAAACAGTTTCAATCCAAAGATACAATTCACCGTGGAGAAAGAGAGTAATGGACAACAATTTTTTTTGGATGTATTGGTTATTAAACGGGCAGACGGGACTTTAGGGCACAAGGTATATAGGAAAGACACACACACCAATCGTTACCTACATAAATATTCGAATCATCATCCTAGGCAGAAGAGAGGAGTCATAAAAACTTTAGTGGACAGGGCTAATAACATCTGTGAGCCAATTTATTTTCAAGATGAATTAAGCCATTTGCGAACGGCTTTCAGGAGAAATGGGTATACTGGCAACGAAATAGATCGAGCATTCCACACTAGAAGAAAAGTGTCCGAATATAGACGACAACAACAACCGTCGGCTGGAAAAGTTTTTCTTCCATTTATTCGTAACATCACGGACCGTATTGGGAAAGTTTTGGCTAAGTTTCAAGTGGAGACAATCTCTCGACCTACCAAGAAAATTAGTGAAAGTTTAAGATCGGTGAAAGACGCACGACACCCTATAGCTACTCCAGGTGTGTATAAAATTCCGTGTAGCTGTGGCATGGTTTATATTGGAACAACTAAAAGGAGTGTTAATACCCGCCTAACGGAACACAAATTGGGACAAATTAACAAATCAGCTGTAGCGGAACACGTTTTCAAAGACGGTGATCACGAAATAAAATTTAGTGAGACAAACGTCATAGCTAGGACCTCACATTATTATACCCGCATGTATAGAGGAGCTATAGAGATCTACAAGCACGAAAATAATTTTAATAAAAAAGAATAAGGATTAAAACTAGACAAGATATGTCGGTCGACTTTGTACCAACGAAGTGACAATCGATTAACTGTAATATAGAGATGGCACCAGCCAGAGATAGTTTTAAAGTCGAAAGCACGTGATGAGTGGTGGCGCCATCTAAGCGCTCTATATAAGCGGGACCTCCAGCGCCTAGCAGCCAGTCTACGACTCACCTCAGAAGATGTTGCCCGCAGTGGGCAACGAAACGTCAGGAAGGAGAAGAAATTTTATATATGGACCACTGCTTTTCCGGCCCGGAAGTTTTAATTAATGAAGGCGCCGGCCGTGAAAGCTTACATGTTATGATTTGACTATAATTTTGTTGAGTTACAACTGTAAGCGGCAAATAAACTTGCACTTTATCGTGAGTATGTCGTAATTTGACGTCATATTCGATGCAAACAGAGATTACGTAGTTGACAGCTGTCAGGTACGTAATTCCCACCTGTAGCGTGCCTTGTACTAAGAGCTGCCGAGCCGCCTAACTGTGATTGGTCGGCGCTCGAATTTAATAGAGGACGCAGCACCTTACAGGGGCTGGCACATACTACAACAAAACACGTAAAGGCGCCCTATAAAAAACGCTACACGCATGCATGAGGACACACCCCTCCAAAGTAATACGTAAAATGCATGGAATAACAACTATAATAAAATAAATAAATAACACAAAGGTAGTAAATAACGGTGGATCAACAATGTCAACAAATACAGTAAACACGTTTCTCTTAAATTACATTGATTTTTAAAGAAATCAAATAATGAGGAACGTTTGTCGCAAACGAGAAAGTAATTACATTTGAAACTACACCAGATACTTTAAGTCGTTACAGGGGGAGAGCGCTTGGCATTGCAGCTTACCTTTCTGTAGAGACGACATGTGGCGTCAGCGGCTACTCGGTGATGCTGGCGGCGTAATTATTTTGGCTTTAACAGCCATGAAATTACAGTGGATTAGTTCTTTGGCTTGGAATGTCATACTTCAGGCGGAAATATCATTACCCGTATCATTCCTTCGGTGATACGTCGGTAAGACGTAGTTGCTGCAGTATGAATCCAGGTTCGTATATGAACGATAACAACGTTCTTTATGAATTGTGCAGTTTTAAAACAGTAGAAAATGCCCTTTTTACTCCGCCGATTGCGAAGTTATAGTCCGTTCGTTTCTAGGAATCGCGGCCGTGAATTCACATTTCTGGCGACAACAGTAGCACACATCATAAACAGCTTAGAAATCTCCACGGCCACAGTTAACGTTCTCGCATGCGCGACAGCTCTTTAAATTGAACACGAGATAATAAATTCAAAGTAAAGTAGTTGGTGCAACTCAGTTAAGTGAAAAAGGTACGGTTCTAACCGCGACAGTCAAGAGTCCATTCACAGAAGCATTGCCACTGCTGTTTACAATATTCATAGCCTAACATTTTGCTTTATAACGTCCATGTCGAAATTTAGGCAATACTGTGACTGAAAAATGAGAAACTGGCCATAAATTTTCATGTGCTTTTGTGTGACTCGATTACACAACAGACACGCTGTGTAAGCGTGACGGTGCAAGCCCACACCGTTCGACTGCCAACTATCGATATCGCTCTCGCATTACAGTGCTGCATATTGCATTGGTTCCACAAGGCGAATTTTAGAAAAGCCTTACAAAGAACATCAAAGATTCATTGACTCTTCTGCATACTTAATTGAAAGACATTCGTGTGGCAATATTAATAAAGCTAAACTAATCACATTGAAAGGAGTCTACTGGGGTACAAATGTACGTGGGACCCGAATATGATGATAATACTAACGTAAACTAAAATGAAACTGTTATTTTGCAGCGTACAAACCAAGCGCCAGCTCGACAGGCAGGACGTTAGAGCAGAGAGCGCAGTGAAGAAGATGTCAGCCAATATTATGCAGACCGACCCGTCTCTAGGACGACAGCGAGACACAGGCAGCATCTAAACGAACAAAACAGAGCCCAGTTGAAGACTAGGAGGTCTACGAGCTCTGTGGCTGCGATTTAGGAACTGTGTATTTCACTCGTATTAGGAATTGTATATACTGAAGACATTACTTATTTTGTCTGTCACCCATTGCTTGCGACACATCATTGTATTGTCATTTATCTTACTGTAATAAAAATTCATTAATACTATTTGTTTGAACTGTTGTCTAGTGATCCGAGAGAGGTTTCCTGGGCACCCCGTATGCGACGAGTAGGCAGGTCATTGACGACAAGAAGGTCAACTGATCCCGTAGCGGCATCCTGGTTTTTGCTCATGGGCTTTTCTGTTTTACTGGCGCCTTAATTCTACTTTGTCTTTTCCTTGCAGCGGTGTATTTACTTGTTTTAATAGTGTCTCTTCTAGTGTCTTTGCTAATCAGTGTTTTCAGGTGGGTGTTGCAGATTTTTCATTGCTTTTGTACTTATTGCTTGCCTTGTCTGCATTTGTTTCTTCCAATATGCCCACCCCACCTATCCCGCCCCCTGCTCAGGCGCCACAGCTGCAAGTATTAGATGCATTTCAGTTTCAGAGCCAACAAATTTCAAAGCTGATAAACACGGTGCAGCAGCTACTGGCCAACGCTGTTCGCCCAATAGAACAACAAACTCACTTACAGCAGCTCTAAGTGTTATACCGCATTTTCGGAGGTTTCATGAACAAGCAGAGGAATGGCTTGAATGGTTGCAACATTTTGAAGCCCACGTAATATTTGACAACGTACCAGGTACTGTGCAGCTCCCCTGTTTATTTTACACGGTAGGAAGTGCCGTGTTTAGACTCATTCAGAAGTTATTTCTCAACGCAACTCTGAGTGAATTTAGTTATGATCAGGTTATAGATTCGCTAACTAACTATTATGACCAACACGTGAATGTGGTAGCGGCTATTTACCAACAGATTTGCAGGGTATGAGGGAGGAAATGCAAACTGAAAAGTGCTTGCGGTGCTTTATATTCAGATATTCTATTGCGTGATACGATTGTGTGCAACGTACCTGGTGTCAGACTCAGAGAACTTGTGCTATCGATAGCTACGATGCCGCTGCTTAGGTTGGCACTGCGACAGACACCGACGACAGCGCCCTCTAGCCGGCGCCGGAGAGCTCTACGAGTATCGCTACAGGCTCGCCCCATTTCATCAGGAGCAGACAGCCAGGGCACTTCGCTTCAGCTTAGTCTGCTATTGAGACTTTGCATCAGTTACGATGGGGCCACAACGTCGCAGCTACGTGTCATCACCTAAAGTTATGTAATATGTTTGCATATGTTTCCACACTAGTCTGCATCTACATCTACATTTATACTCCGCAAGCCACCCAACGGTGTGTGGCGGAGGGCACTTTACGTGCCACTGTCATTACATCCCTTTCCTGTTGCCCGCATCTCGTGGTCGTGCGGTAGCGTTCTCGCTTCCCACGCCCGGGTTCCCGGGTTCGATTCCCGGTGGGGTCAGGGATTTTCTCTGCCTCGTGATGGCTGGGTGTTGTGTGCTGTCCTTAGGTTAGTTAGGTTTAAGTAGTTCTAAGTTCTAGGGGACTGATGACCATAGATGTTAAGTCCCATAGTGCTCAGAGCCATTTTTGAACCCTTTCCTGTTCCACTCGCGTATGGTTCGCGGGAAGAACGACTGCCGGAAAGCCTCCGTGCGCTCTCGAATCTCTCTAATTTTACATCCGTGATCCTCGGGAGGTATAAGTGGGGGGAAGCAATATATTCGATACCTCATCCAGAAACGCACCCTCTCGAAACCTGGACAGCAAGCTACACCGCGATGAAGAGTGCCTCTCTTGCAGTCTGCCACTTGAGTTTGCTAAACATCTCCGTAACGCTATCACGCTTACCAAATAACCCTGTGACGAAACGCGCCGCTCTTCTTTGGATCTTCTTTATCTCCTCTGTCAACCCGACCTGGTACGGATCCCACACTAATGAGCATTACTCAAGTATAGGTCGAACGAGTGTTTTCTAAGCCACCTCCCTTGTTTGATGGACTACATTTTCCAAGGACTCTCCCAATGAATCTCAACCTGGCACCCGCCTCACCAACAATTAATTTTATTTGATCATTCCACTTCAAATCGTTCCGCACGCATACTCCCAGATATTTTACAGAAGTAACTGCTACCAGTGTTCGTTCCGCTATCATATAATCATACAATAAAGTATCCTTCTTTCTATGTATTCGCAATACATTACATTTGTCTATGTTAAGGGTCAGTTGCCACTCCCTGCACCAAGTGCGTATCCGCTGCAGATCTTCCTGCATTTCGCTGCAATTTTCAAATGCTGCAACTTCTCTGTATACTACAGCATCATCCGCGAAAAGCCGCATGGAACTTACGACACTATCTACTAGGTAAAGGTGTTTTAACTGTATTTGCAGTACCGACGTGTATTAACTTTTCCTGCTCCTACCCATGCGCCGCCTTCCCGGCGGGATACAAAAGAGCTGGTTTCCAAACAGTCCGATCCATTATTTCAGCACATAGTGCAGATACTAGAACAGTACTATATAGATGCCTTGTCGCTTGATCAGTCTGAGCAGCCAGCAATTTGTCGCATTGAGTCGCCCCTTGCCCGCGACCGGACCATTAGGCAGTGCCAACTTGCGCGCACAAAGCCACATAAACAATTCTCTTCGCCGTGTTAACAGCTCTCTACGCACGCGAACGGAATTAAGTCATGCCCCCGGTGCTATTCATTGCACGAATTCCAAGACAGAACTTACCGACTGTGTCGGAGTTGAAACAGGGATTAGTGATCATGACGTTGTCATTACGACTATGATTACGAAAGTTAAAAAGTCGGTCAAGAAGGCCAGGAGAGTATTCTTACTAGAAAGAGCAGATAAGCAGTTGTTAGCATCCCACTTAGTAAATGAATCGACCTCATTTACTTCCGGTACGATGGACGTGGAAGAATTATGGGCAAATGTTAAACACATTGTAAATCACGCATTGGACAAGTATGTGCCGAAAAAGTGGGTTACGGACGGAAAAGACCCACCGTGGCTTAACAGCGCAATTCGGAGAATGCTCAGGAAGCAAAGGCACTTGCACTCGCGGTACAAGAAAGATCGGGAGTATGAGGACAGGCAAAAGTTAGTATTCGTGCTGCTGTAAAAAGAGCGATGCGTGAAGCATTCAACCACTACCACCGTCGTACCTTAGCAAAAGATCTTGCTGAAAACCCAAGGAAATTCTGGTCTTCCGTATAATCGGTAAGCGGGTCGAAGGCTTCCATGCAGTCACTCAATGATCAGTCTGTCCTGGCAACGGAAGACACAAAACGAAAGCTGAAATTTTAAATTTAGCATTTGAGAAATCTTTCACGCACGAGGATCGTACAAACATACGGCCGTTTGAGCCTCGTACAGATTCCCGTGTGGAGGACATAGTGATAGACATCCCTGGGGTTGTAAAGCAGCTGAATGGGTTGAAAATAAATAAATCGCCAGGTCCTGATGGGATTCCAATTCGGTTTTACAGAGAGTACTCTATTAATTGGCTCCTCACTTAGCTTGCATTTATCGCAAATCTCTTGCCCAACGTAAAGTCCCGATCGACTGGAAAAAAGCGCAGGTGACGCCTGTGTATAAGAAGGGTAGAAAGACGGATCCTCAAAATTACAGAACAATATCCTTAACATCGGTTTGTTGCAGGATTCTCGAACATGTTCTCAGTTCGAATAAAATGAATTTACTTGAGGCAGAGAAGTTGCTGTTCATGCATCAGCACGGCTTTAGAAAACATCGCTCCTGCGAAACGCAACTCGCCCTTTCTGCACATGATATCTTGCGAACCATGGATGAAGGGTATCAGACAGATGCCATATTCCTTGACTTCCGGAAAGCCTTTGACTCGGTGCCCCACTACAGAGTCCTAACTAAGGTGCGACCATATGGGACTGGTTCCAAAGTATGTGAGTGGCTCGATGACTTCTTAAGTAATAGAACCCAGTACGTTGTCCTCGATGGTGAGTGTTCATCGGAGGTGGGGGTATCCTCTGGAGTGCCCCAGGGAAGTGTGGTAGGTCCACTGTTGTTTGCTATCTACATAAATGATCTTTTGGATAGGGTGGATAGCAATGTGCGGCTGTTTGCTGATGATGCTGTGGTGTACGGGAAGGTGTCGTCGTTGAGTGACTGTAGGAGGATACAAGGTGATTTGGACAGGATTTTTGATTGGTGTAAAGAATGGCACCTGACTCTAAATATAGATAAATGTAAATTAATGCAGATAAATAGGAAAAATAATTCTGTAATGTTTGAATACTCAATTAGTAGTGTAGCGCTTGACACAAGTCGATTAAATATTTGGGCGTAACATTGCAGAGCGACATGAAGTGGGACAAGCATGTAATGGCAGTTGTGGGAAAGGCGGATAGTCGTCTTTGGTTCATTGGTAGAATTTTGGGAAGATATGGTTCATCTGTAAAGGAGACCGCTTATAAAACACTAATACGACCTATTCTTGAGTACTGCTCGAGCGTTTGGGATCCCTGTTAGGTCGGACTGAAGGAGGCCATAGAAGCAATTCAGAGGTGGGCTGCTAGATTTGTTACTGGTAGGTTTGATCATCACGTGGGTGTTACGGAAATGCTTCAGGAACTCGGGTGGGAGTCTCTAGAGTAAAGGAGGCGTTCTTTTCGTGAATCACTACCGAGGAAATTTAGAGAACCATCATTTGAGGCTGACTGCAGTACAATTTTACTGCCGCCAACTTACATTTCGCGGAAAGACCACAAAGATAAGAGAGATTAGGGGTCGTACAGAGGCATATAGGCAGTCATTTTTCCCTCGTTCTGTTTGGGAGTGGAACAGGGAGATAAGATGCTAGTTGTGGTACGAGGTACCCTCCACCACGCACCGTATGGTGGATTGCGGAGTATGTATGTAGATGTAGATGTAGAAGACTACAAGTCAAGACAGTGTTACACTTGTTGCAAGAAAGATCACGTACAATCCATATGTTTGCATTGGAGAAAACATTAGAATTCTGCACAGTCCTATAAATCTAGTCACGAGGCCCATGTAATCAATGCAGTGTATTCAAAGCCTGCAACTGGCATTAGCAAAACTAGCAAGTGAATGGTTTCTTCAGTGCTATGACAGACCAACAAACTTTTTGTTCATTTGCGTATTTGTTAAAAACGTGTTTCAGTTGCGAAACCCTACATTTCATCAGGATAATACACGACCGCATGTTGCAGGTGCTGTACGGGCCTTTCTGGATACAGAAAATGATCGACTGCTGCCCTGGCCAGCACATTCTCCAGATCTCTCACCAACTGAAAACGTCTGATCAATGGTGGCCGAGCAACTGGCTCGTCACAATCAGTACTGGGTACTGATTTCTCAGGATCTAGGCACCCAAATTGCGTGAAAATGTAATCACATGTCAGTTCTGGTATAATATATTTATCAAATGAATACCCGTTTATCATCTGCATTTCTTCTTGGTGTAGTAGTTTTAATGCCCAGTAGAGTATGTTGTGCTTTGTGTCTTGATGAATTGTGGTATCGTGTTGAAGCTGCATGGGCAGCTGTACCTGTACACGCCATCCAAGCTCTGTTTGACTCAATTCCCAGGCGTATCAAGGCCGTTATTACGGTCAGTGGTGGTTGTTCTGGGTACTGATTTCTCAGGATCTATGCACCCAAATTGTGTGAAAATGTAATCACATATCAGCTCTAGTATAAAATGTCAAATGAATACCCGTTTATCATCTGGTGTAGCAATTTTAACGGCCAGTAGTGTATGTTGTGCTTTGTCCCGTACATTGCTGATGATAAAAGTGATACATATACGTAACGAATGCTAAATATGTCAAGAAAATGTCTTCTCTAAGTTGTAGACAGTACCTGCAGTAATGAAGGAATTGCTTCATTACTCGTTTCGAAACAAGTAATTGAATTAATTGACAGCACGACACAGCAGTAACTGCGTAAGGGCTACATAGTGCTCTACACAGTTTTATCATCATTGTTAGTGTTGCTAGACTGAGAGCATTAACAGCCTGAAGTCGTCCAGTTTCTGCCAGTTCAGGAGTAAGCAGTGCACCATATGAACTTGTTTGATTTTAAATGGGAATGCATTGTACAGGTCAAGCAAGCGCCACAATGGAATGGAGTGATGCAGGGGAAGTGTGTTTTGTTACTAATGTGTGCACTCAGCATGGATAGTTAGTTTTCTTTTCTGAGAAGGAGTTGCGTGCAGAAATTGCGATGCACACGATTTCCTTCTTCATTCATTCTAAAACACACACACAAGTAAATATCATTCACCTTTCATCATTTTAAAAATGAAATTGTTCCAAGAAAACTCTTTCATTCTGCAGTTTACTTAGGTGTTGAAGTTAGTGATAATGCAGGGGAAGTGGTGGGGGCTTATAAATGGCGCGGGAGGAGGGGGGGGGGGGGAAGGGGGAATGCGGTGGTACTAGCTAATGTCTGATTACACTCTGGGGTAATGGTCTAGGAAAGGTTGAGAACCATTGGTTTGGAATAATTGTTGTTTTCTCGTATAGTATGACATGTTGTAGCGTTCTTTAAAATGCTTAAGTGCGTCTTTGTGCACGTACCAAACAAACTAAATTGTCTTACTTGACCTGCTTTGTGGTACATTGAATGAATGCGAGACTGTAGAACGCATACATAACTACACTTGCGGCATGTATCGTGTTGTAACTGAAAATGGTGTACTTACTCTGTGTTATTCTTAGCAAAACTTTATACGAATTGACTGAGCAATGCAGCTCTCAATACCAATACAGAAATACAGTCACTGCAGTACACATTCAGCCCCTTAGGCACTGAATCCTCTCGCCCTGTTCAAAACTGATAACTTTGTTCCCTGTGAACACAACAAATAAACTCAATTGTCTTACCTCTAAAGTAGCAACGGCGGAACGCGATATATTCTTGTCTTTCATGAAGGAAACAAAAATATGTTAACTACAGGCTCAGCGGTGTGCAACGCTGGCCGTAGTACTTTGAAATGTACATGAAATTCTTTTGGCTGATAAATTAAAAAAAATGCATCATCTTTGAAAAACACATGAACTGGACAGGGAGGCGGTATTGATTGTGGTGAATTACTAACACTAACTTTTTAATGCACTTGTATTCCAAGTTAAGTTTGGATTTTCAAAACATCTGACAACAGAAATTACATTATTCAGAAAAATTACAAAATTGTATCCTTTTTACCAACTGACTGACAAACAGTGAGCTATTACCTAACCTCACTAAAAAACCATAATAACGCAAATTATCAAAAATTACAAAAGGGAAATATCTAACAAAACTTCTCATCAAATCAGTTTACGTACATTCTGGAGTTACTCAATAATTACCAATTACCAGCCAAATCATCTACATTAACACTCTGGCAAAACGAGAGTCATAATTATTTAACATCTTTACCTTGCTTGCCAGAAGAAGTCTGCTTACATGTTCTCGTAATTCCTACATTAATCTAAGACTTGGTGGCTTCACAGAACACACCACAAAAACTGCATATTCCATATTCTTTCGCTCACAGACAGCAACCTACAACTGTGCGCCATGTGCAAGAGAGCACTACTGTCTCAGACCAGAAGCAGTATCTTTGGCTCTGTGGCTGTACACAGTCAACGATCCGCTTTATAAAGCCTATCAGAGTCATACATCATTTATAATACAATAGTTTCGTTTTAGTTTTCATTAGTATTACTATCGTATTCAGTTCCCACGTGAAAGTGTAATCCAGTAGACGCTTTTCACAACCCTCCAGCGGGGTTTAACAAATTTGGCTAATATTTGGAAGTATCTTAGTACAACAAATGTGTGGTAAATTAACCTCCGTTATTGATAAGTAGAAATCTTGAGCAATATAGAACCATTACAGTTTAGTCCTAAGGACCATTATCAACTAACATGTCATGATTGTACAAAAAATCTAAGTGTATAACATCATTAAACTTGAAAGAATTGATAGTGCTCAGGTGAACTATTATGAACCATAATCTAGTTATATTATGAGTAAATTGTCTCGTAAACAAGGTTGTTGAGAAGTAAATCATATAAGGCTAAATCTATATACAATCCTAGTCGTAAGGATAATGGTTTAGGATTGGGCAAGGGAAAGGAAGAGTCGTGACTGAAGCCTTTGGGCATGTTGAAGTGACTGCATCATAAAGTCCATTTCTTTTTGCTTTTTTTTTGTGGGTTCGACAACTGAGTAGTGCCCAAGACATGTGAACTCCTTATTATTTTCTTCAGTTATGTGCAGAGATGCTAGAGGTGCTCAGCAACAAATTACCAACAACCCTAGCTGGCGATTATCATATCAATAATGTGATGACCAGCATCTTCACTGCTCATCGTAGCAGAGATTCTTCCTAAATCCAAGACATATAGAGTCACTTATGTTGAAGTATGAATACCAGTAATAAACTGCTCCAGAACCATGAACGGAGGTAGTGTAAGACGTGTATATTTCTATTGTCAAATCACAATTTATGAAAGATGTTTATATTTTATTAATAGGATTAAGTAGGAATAATGAATATTTGTCGTGTTGGAAATAATTGTGGTGGCAGGGAATGTCTACACCGAAGTATTGTTGGCAAGAGAGACCGCACATTGATATAATTTTAAAAAAAGGGCGGGAGAGACAGCGTATGGATACATTTTAAGAAAAGAACGGGAAAGACCGCGCATTGATACATTTTGTAATGGTAGCAGGGATTGTCTGCACCAGAAAGCATTGTTGGCAGGAGAGACCGCACTTTAGTGTTCGTAGGAAGCGAGTAGTAAGCGAGAAGTGAAGCGAGTCGGTAGCAGGTCTGAAGCGAGAGGTTGAGTGGAGCGGTGTGCCTGCCAGCCACCAGCTATGATTTACAAGAGATTATAAACGGATGTACAGAGACATCAGCTAACTATTATCATAAGAGGGACTAATATTATTGAATTATTTTTTTGAGAAACTCAAGACTACTGAAGGTATGTTTGCGCAATGCTAGTTGTAAGATTATTGTAAAAAGTAAGTCCTATTTGAACGTTTGTAAAATCATTTCATTCAGAATATAATTAATTTTTGCCAGCAATATTGCATTACTGATTATAATCTATCCCAAAAACCATCAACGAAAAACTCTGGAACATTTTATTGTTGTTAAGAAAAAGTTTGATTATGAATTACGTAACTTCAGTGAAATTAATTAAAGAATAACGTCAGCCTTGCTATTAAAGAATAACGTCAGCTTTGGTAATAAATATAGCCACTTATTATGACAGCCCACCAGCAGCTAATATAGTAAAAGAGAGTAAGTATATTCATGTCACAGTTCGATGTAGCAGTCAGATGGCGATCCAGTAACAGTAAAAAAGGTAAGGAACAGTTTTGGGTTATTGCAGGTAACGACTGAGGGCCACGACGACGACATATTCTATGTTTCAACGAAATAATCAGCAAATCACTTTTAATAAGCAGCATTTAAATTTGTATGCGAAGATTGAGAAAGAGAATTAATTTCAAAGGGAAGATTTCATTTGTTATTATTAAGCAAGAGGTAGAAATCCTAGGTTCCATAGGTTATTGTAGAAGGGAAGGTTGCGTGACAAAAGAGATATAGAGGAGACGGGAAGGTTTCACTTGGCGACATCCAATCAGTAAGACTCTTTTGTGAATCTACTGTGAAAATGAATATACTGACTCTGACAATTGTATGAATAAGCTAGTGCTAAGTGGCGCAACGCTTATGCTAAACTGTATACCTTTAATTCACAGCCCATCGGCAATTCTGTTTGCTCTATTGATTCTGCGTTGAAAAGTGTTTGTTCAGTGTTGAATCCGCTTTGAACAGTGATATATTTTGTTGCGTGTGCTAATTATAGACAATGACCCCCAGAATAATTACTCGTTCTCAAAGCGATAAAAGTGTAGAAAATACTGACGAGAAATTCTTTAAAGGAATAGACAGAAATAATACGTGTGAAAAACGCGATAGTGAAACGTTAGGTGAACAGTCATTCGAGAGTAGTAATAATATGGAATCTTTTGACGACCAATCATCTTCAGAAATGCCAACTGATAATGAGACATTAGTGCAAAATAATTTGTTTCTAAATACAACAGACGCTACACAGCCACAAATTACGCGTAGGAGACATAGTAGTTGTAGTAACGAAACCACTATAATGCAGTCAAACAGTGTAACTCCATTACGTGCCGAAACAGATTCAAACGATACACAGCTACACAATCTGCGTAGCACATACCACAGTTTTATTGAAGCAAATTCCGAAACCACATCTGAGGAAGTTCAAATGAACACAGATGTGCAACCTTTAACAACGAATACAAATACACACAGAAGTCAATCCGAAACGGATCCAATAATGGCATTCTTACTACAAATGAGACAAGACATGAATCAAAACTTTAACAGAAGGGCACAAGAATCAGCAGACCTAAAAAAACAAAATTAAGGTAGAAATTCAAGCAGTCGCTGAAAAATGTTCACAATCAACCAAGAGTTACACTCCAAGATTCAAGAAATAACAGATAAACAAGAAGCATTCGCGGTTAGCATACGAGATACAATGACAAAAAGCATTCGCGGTTAGCATACGAGAAACAATGACAGAGAACTTTTTCAAACAAAACGCACAGAATCACACAGAAAACTGTTTGATACGTCACCGCAAACTGGTGCCATCGCAGGATAAAGAACGAAAAGAACTATCACAATCAATTAATAAACAGCGACAGGACGACAAGAAGAAAGTGTTTGCTCAGAGAAAAACTTATGTGGACAATCACATACACTCGATTTCGGAAGAAATCGAAACGGTTAAGGAGGCAAATATCCAAACACAAGAGAGGCTCACGGAATCCAATCACACACAATTGAGGCGAAAATTTCTACAGACACTGAAATCCAGAATATTAGGAATAAATTAACAGAACAAGTTCTGACACTAACTGACAAAATGGAACACATAGAAATCAATCAAGACTCAGAAAATTTTAAAGCATATTTTAAGAAAGTAACCAAAAGTAATCGTAAATTACGAAACGAATTTACAGAAAAGATCAACGAACTCACTACAAGAATAGACTTGTTAGATACTAACAATGACAGTAAATCAGATGACACTACACCAGTCTCAATTCAACAGATTTCTAATTGTAAAGATACGCAAATTAGAAATGTGCAACAAACAATCACAGACCTAGAATCGCGTAATAATTTGTTACATTTGAAAATCAATTCTTTACAGCAGAGGATAGATGACACACAAGAAACAACTGCAAACAATCAATTTCAACAGAACACACACCTTTACGACTTACCTCAGATGCACAATACATATAATGTCGGTAGACTTCAGAGAGTAAGAGATCTTAATCAGGCAGAAAGACACATAAATTCATATGCACAACATTACGAAAATAATTACACACAAAGACATGACAGTTTCGACCACAAGCATTTCCTTTCAGTGAGAAAGTTTAAAACATTTAAAAGTGGCAGGACGGAAATACATCCACTGGACTGGATCCAACAATTCAATGCGGCACTCCCACCCTCATGGCCAGTTCAACATAAGCTAGAATTTATTATTAGATTCCTTGAAGGGGAACCAGCGAGAAGAATGCGACCAATTGCTAGACAGTGTTTTTCAGTAGAAGCATTCCAGGAAGCATTTCTAGCAGCATATTGGTCAGATACCACACAGACTAGCATTAAAGATCGGCTAATTAGACTGCCAAATTTCGAGAATTCTACTTTCCCAACAATCACACAATATGGTTGAACAAAACCAATACCTCAGTGAGCCATACAGTCAATCCGCATTAATACAGCTGTGTATTTCAAAACTCCCCAGAGCATTAAAAGTGTCATTATTAACAGGCCAGCAAAAGGACAGCGTGTACCCATTTAGAGACATCCTGCAATTACTAGAGGTACACCAGGCAGATTATGCGTTCGTTAATAAGAACTTTTCACGACATAATGCAAACCAGACAAACAATGCTAATTTTGAGCAAACACGATTTGGCAATAACAATCGTAATAAACGCTTTCACAGCGGAAATGAAAATTTTAATCGAGAATACACACAGGGGTTTAATGAACAGCAGTATAACAACAATGTACATTACAATTCAAGACAGCAACAAAGCCATCCACCTAACACGACACATATACGACAGGAAATGCTGAACCGGTCAAACTTTCACGTGACTCATCTCCCAGAAAATGGGACAGGTGCAAGCAATTACACGGGTCAGCCGCAAAATACACAAAACGAACAAAGACAGCCTTTTAGAGAAACACGTGGGCCTTGCCGTATAACCACAGCTATAACGACAGAAGGAGAGAAAACGAACACCGACCGCAAAGGACATTATACAATGTTAATTGTCATAGAAATTCAAACAGTGCACAACAACCAAGTCATTGTATGAATGTACCGGACACAGGATCTCATCCGTCACCTACCGCTAATAATCAAAACGGTAGAACAGTATAGCTCATAGAAAACACACAACACTCCCCGACAGAAAATGAAATGTCAGAACATTTATGACTAGAGATAGCCTCTGATGAATCTCTAAATGGCGACACTATTGTTAAGGACAGGGAAAAGATAACGATAGAGAATGCCATTACATTCAATGACGTGCGAGACACATTGTTACACGAAAAACCGATCATGCAGAAAACTATATGCCACCCAATAATCCAGAGAATTTTAAAGTCACAAAATATTTTAGCAATAATTGATTCAGGCTCACCAGTGTGCGTAATTAACGAAGACACATTTAACAGTAGCAATAGCAATAATGATTACCCAGTATTCCCATTAAAAAAAAAAAAACTAAAGTTAAGGGAGCATTTCCAGGAAAAAGCATTGAAGTCAAGACAGACACAATTAACGTTTGTTTTTACAGGGCAAACTTTCCACAGCAGTTGTTGGATAGTTCCACATTTAACAACTGATATAATATTAGGAATGAATTTTATCGTACAGTACGACGCAATGATTGACTTTAAATCGTCATACCTAAGATTACAGAAGGAAGACAGTGAAGCGGTAGTCAGATTTCAAAACGCCGAATCCTTAGAAGAACAAAATATGCACAGGATCGAGATTATTGCAGATTCTAAAGATAACGATTGTTATCTCACACTATAATACACATAAAAACGACATGGCAGAGGAACAGGAGTACAATGTATTAGACAAAATTACATGCAAGGTTGGAGACAGTATAGCATAAGACGACACAGAACGCACAGAATTAGAAAATATTCTTGTGCAACATAAAACAGTTTTTAACAATGTTCCAGGAACGATGACAGGATTTTTATATGAATTTCAGGTGAAACCACAGGAGAAGTTCAAAGCGAAACACTAGCCAATTCCGCATATACACACAGAAGCAAGCCAATATATAAATCCATTACACATCGTTGAAAAGAAGTATGGATCGCTCCATTTAGTTTTAGATTCACGTCAGGTTAATAAAATAATCATTACAGAAACTGACCGAGCACAGACGTTAGAAGAGTTACTGCAAAAGTTTCATGGCACCTCTATATATACCACCCTCGATCTCAAATCAGGATTTTGGCAAATCCAGTTGCATCCAAATTGCCGAAAGCATACGGCATTCCTTTCCTTTGGTGAATGTTACCAATTTTGTTTTGGACCAACGATTTCGTCTACAGCATTTATACGAGGCATGAATACAGTTCTCCCACAGGATTTTAAAAACAATATTACTACATATGTAGATGACATTCTAATCGCAGCAGAAAACTGGGAACAGCACAACCACACCCTTCAACAATTACTGAATACATTCGAGCTGAACGGTGTAACTATAAATCTCCGTAAATCTGAATTTGGTAAAGCCTCAATAAGGTCATATCATTTCACCAACAGGTATTGCACCAGACTCCGACAAATTGCAAGCATTGAAAGATATCGACGTTCCAACAAATGAAAAGGAACTTAGGAGCTATTTACGCCTTATTAATTATTTTAGAAAATTCATTCATTATAAAGCATTAGACAGACCCTTGCTATACCAGCTCACAAGTAAAAACACAATTTGGTCATGGAATGAAGACGCTGAAGCCGAATTCGTGAATTTGAAAGAAGTGTTACTAAGGGTACCTTTGTTATCACATCCTGACCCAACACAAAACTTTTCCATTGCAACAGATAGTTCAACTACAGCACTACGAGTACATATTTTCCAGGAAGTAGAGGAGGAAGGTAAGACAATCGTTAAACGTATTGCAAGCTGGATACTTTCTCCAGCAGAGCGCAATTATTCTGTAACAGGAGACGCTATGCGTAGTATGGACATTTAAGAGGTTCCGTCATTATCTATATGGAAGACACACCACAGCATATACCGATCACCGAGCAATCCAAATTTTATTATCAGCAAAACTTACGCATGATAGATTAAGCCGTTGGAAATTATATCTACAAGAATTCGGCTTCACTATTGTACACATTCCAGGCACGCAGAATATTGTTGCCGACGCACTATCGAGATCTGTTCACCATAAACGACTAGAGAAAGAAAATACCTTCTGCCACAACAACCATAGTATTATGTATATCAAACAAGTAGCTTTCGAAAACTTTATATCATCAGCATTGCAGGACATAGAGAGAGAACAGCAGAAAGATGAAACACTAAAAGAGATTGTACCGCTTTGGCGAGACAAGAGCAACGCAAAAGTCAGACATAATTACACTATACATCAAAATATTCTGTTTATTCGCTCATACCCAGACGGCAACAATTGGCTTTTATGCATTCCAGAATGGACCAGAAACAAATTGATATGGTATACGCACCTAAGCTATGCACATTATAGAGCTAGGAAATGCTTCCTAATTCTTCGACAAAATTGTCACTGCCGCAATATGAAAAAACACATTCGCAAAGTTATAGCATCATGCAAGATATGTCAGAAAGCTAAATCATCAACAGTATCACATATTCCACCACTGTAACCCATCATACCGGTTAAGTTAAGACACATGGCAGCAGTAGATCTTTTCGGTAAAATCCCCAGAACAAGTAAAGGTTATAGTTATATTCTAGTAGCCATAGAACTGACATCCAAATTTGTAACATTTTCTCCACTATGCAAAGCAACAGCTAGATCAGTATCAAGAGCATTTGTAAGAGATTTTCAATTAACAGTAGGACATGTACAGAAGGTTATTTCCGATAACGGACCGCAGTTTAGGTCAGACATATGGAAACAAATGTTAGAGAGTAAGAACATAACACCAATTTATATATCAAGGTATCAAAGTTCTTCGAACCCGTCAGATAGAACAATGAAAGAGATCGGGAAACTATGTAGAATTTATTGCCACAGAAAGCATACAACATGGGACGAATACATTTCACAGTTTCAGGAAGTAATAAATGCTATACCTAATGAGTCAACGATGCTCTCACCAGCTGTAATACTGACGAATAAAGACCCACCGAATAAACTTACTGAAATGATTACTTTTCCAAAGAAGCGTAGACTTCGTCAATGTGAGATAATAGACACGGCACCAGCGAACATTAAACGAGCAGCAAATCGTCGGAAGAGACAGCAGAAGCAGGGAAGTAGACTACGCAAGTACGAGATTGGCGATGAGGTACTAGTCCGTACCCATTATCTGTCAATTAAAGGGAAGAACCGATGGAAAAAATTTGAACTTCTATATGCAAGACCGTACAGAATTAGAAATATTCCGCACGCTAATGTAGTACACATTGAGACACTCAGAACAAAAAAATCAGGAGGAAACCATCATATGTCAAAAATAAAGAAATTCTTAAAATAGAAAAACTTTTTTACAGGGATACATATAGACAGAGTATAACAATGAGCTTTTTGACACATTCCAGCAAGCCCGAACCCTTGAGCTACTAATGGGTTATTAACGTGCATAACAGGTCACCTCGACTCGACCGCAGATAAATACACTGAACATTAATAGCAGTCTTAGAAGCGTTCTCGCAGGATATTTATTTCACATTACGTAAGGTAAGTGAAGCAATTCACAGGACTACTTTATATGTAAATGTATAACACGTACAAATGATTCTCATACAATAGTAGCAATTAGATGTATTCATTAACCCGTGCATGCAGCGTTGTTGTCATAGTTCACCATAATAAACGTAGTTTTAATTATAAGTATTGAATATGGAGAAATATGGATAAAAGCTTTACAAGTCATGTCGAGAGCTGACGCGATTTTCCAGATGCAGAGAGATGTTGAAGTCATGCCGTGCGCTGACGATTATTAACCATGAATGTTTTATTATAGGCTATGCAGGGAGATGACACGAGGTACAAAGGAGAGAGGGGAATGAAGATGTTAGTATGTAAGGAATATAATTTAGTAATGTTTTATTTTGATAACAGATGACACAGCACAGCGCAGCACTACGGATGGATAAACCACATTAAACTGCTTACTATATGTACTTCGCTATTCGAAATTTTTTTTCTGCGTTGAACATGATATCTTTTACATCAGATACATACATAGGAAAAACAGATCACTCCAAACGTCAGCATGCCCATTCGCACTCTGCGTAAAATACAAATGTTTTCTCTTAAATAACAGTAACGATGTGTCTACACAACTCAAACATAATGTACAGTCGACTGACAGTATGAATCGTAACTGACGACCACATTACCGAACATACTAAAGTCACAGAAAGTGACATAGTTTGTCGAAATGTACTTTCCTATTTCAAAAACTGTGCAGTCACAACCTGTGAAACAATATAAAAGTGTCTTTATGTAATTATTTATATGAGGACCAGATTATGATTTATTTAGAGGAGATGTATTTGATAAAGTTACAGAAAGTGACATAGTTTGTATAAAAGTCCTTGTCTATTTTATTTGAAATGTTGATGCCTAAATGTACTACTAAATTCCACTTACAGGAATATTTGTTTATGTTATTGACTGTCACGTAATGTCATATGTACTGTAGGCTGAATTCACTACAAGTGAAACCTTTCCGTCTCCTCTATATCTCTTTTCTACAATAACCTATGGAACCGAGGATTTCTACCTCTTGTTTAATAATAACAAATGAAATCTTCCCTTTGAAATTAATTCTCTTTCTCAATCTTCGCATACTGCTTATTAAAAGTGATTTGCTGATTATTTCGACGAAACATAGAATGTGTCGTCGTCGTGGCCCTCAGTCGTTACTGGATCGCCTTCTGAATGCTACATCGAACTGCGACATGAATATACTTACTCTGTTTTACTATAATTAGCTGCTGGTGGGCTATCATAATAAGTGGCTGTACGTTGACGTATGAATACCAGTAATAAACTGCTCCAGTACCATGAACAGAGGTAGGAGACCGGATAATGGAAGGTATGAAAAGGTAGCAGAGGTAAGGTTGCGGTAGTTTCTACCTATGTCAACATCGAGTAATCTATCTGATCAGAAAAGTTTATTATCCTAATGAAATTAGAGACTGGATGACCCAACAATGCTTTACATCAGTGTGTCCAAAATTGAAATTGAATTCTGAATAAGACAAAATCAATAGGTGTGCATCATGCTGCCAATTAAACATAGAATAACCTGACATGACAGAGGACATCACTGTTTCATAATATTGTACTGTGGCTCTCAGTGGCCTTGTATGCGCAATATTGTGACGTAATTACTCAAGAGAACCTAAGAATAAAATCAAGAACTGAATGGCTCCAGGTGGCCTTGTACCTGGAATACGTGCTAATCTTAATAGTTAAAATAAATGTATAGAAAATATCAATCAGAGGCTCCTAGTGGCCTTTCTACATGTAAATGCTGATCTTAATTGCTATAAGATGATTAAGGCTCCATCCAGACAGCTACCTACAACTGTGCGCCAAGCGCTCTCTCAAAAAAATGGTTCAAATGGCTCTGAGCACTATGGGACTTACCTTCTGAGGTCATGTCCCCTAGAACTTAGAACTACTTAAACCCAACTAACCTAAGGACATCACACACATCCATGCCCGAGGCAGGATTCGAACCTGCGACCGTAGCGGTCACGCGGTTCCAGACTGAAGCGCCTAGAACCGCTGTTGGTTGACGTCTTCCTCACAGCCCTCTCTGCTCTAACGTTGCTGCCTGTCGTGTCGGCGCTTGACTTTACGGCGGAACATTCCTCCCCCCACCCCCACCCCCCCACCCCAAAGCGACGGACCGTCGTCGTATAGGGAGCTCGACAACGGCGGGGAAGCCAGGACTGTGGATGCTGCGCTGGATCGGAAGCTGTGGCTGCAAGGGACGTCAGGATTCTGGTCGTAACCCGCCACCTCCTGAGGGCCATAATCAGATGTAGAATGCTTCGGCTGCTGCGGCGTCGGCAGGTCCAGCTCCATTGATAGGACGAGAGGAGGCGGAGGAGGCGAATGCTCCATGAGGTCGTCCCTCGGTGTCGTGGTGTCACCCGCTGGCGGCTGCTGTGACCGCGCTGTCCTCGGTATCCGTGAATCTGGGGGAAGAGGCACGGGAGGATCACCGTGCACATAACAGTGGCGAATTTGATTGAGATGTCGGCCCTGCAATCCGTCGGCACCTGAAATGAGATGCATGCTTGGCCAAGTCGACGAAGGATATCGCCTCGCGGCCACCGTCTCCTGTCGCTGAAAACCTGTAAAACACAGTGGCGTGCGGCGAGAAGCGCTACTTGCGGCATTCCTTCGGCGCCGGATGCTGGGGAGGGTGGAACTGCCGTGAAGCAACTCGGCCGGCGATCGTCCATCTTGTGGGTGAGATCGATAGGAGGCCAGAAACAGTTGCATTGCTTGAGCCCTGGTGTGCGCGGTGCGATGTTTGGCCATCTGCTGCTTGAAGATTTGGACAAAACGTTCCGCCTCACCGTTTAATTGGGGATGGAACAGTGCACCGGTTAGATGCTGTATGTCATTGCGTTCTCAAAATGCTTCAAATTCATTAGACGCGAACTGAGGGCCGTTATCCGACACTATGACCTCAGGTAAACCTTCGAGGCAAAAAATAGACAACAACACCTGAATTGTGATAAGTAACAATGTCGAGTTCACTGGCACAGCAAAAGGAAGCGTATTTTAAGAGTCTACCACAATCAACCAACGAGTATTCCAAAAAGGTCCCGCAAGGTCCACGTGCATTCGTTGCCAAGTACGGAGCGGAGCAGGCTGATCTCCCGCACAAGCGTGGCACCATGGCGTCATCTTTTCTATTTGGGTGTCCGTACCCTGCCAAGTACAGTGTCGACGCGCAAACAGTTTCGTACGAACAATCGCTTAGGGTCCTTGGCGAAGTAACTTCAACACTTCTGTGTGCAAGGCTTTGGGGATGAACACACGTTACTGTCCGCTGTCATTTTGAAGAAGAATCACTCCTTTCTGTATAGCTAGGGTATGCCGACGTACAAAGTATCTGCGCATTGCAGAGTTCTTTATGATATGCAATGAGCGAAGCCAAAATGTGCGTATGTGTTTCAACAAAATGTTCCAATCGGAATCAGGTTCCGAGGCCTGTGCAATTTTCCGATCAGAGAAAAACACCGAAGAAATTCAGAATCCGGAGCATCGATGTCACAAGAAGATGCAGCAGAAGCGTCAAAGTCTGTATCAGGACCAACTAGACGACGTGAAAGTCCGCATTACCATGTTGAGCTGTCCGACAACACACAATCTCGTTCTGATATTGAGACAACAACGAAGCTCATCGCTACACTTTTTGGGCAGTTCGTACAGGAATCGGCTTCATGGGATGAATCGAGGACTGCAACGGCTTGTGATTCGTTACTAACTAGATTTTTCTCTCATACAAAATTTGGTGGAATTTGTGACACCATACACAATACCCAATGCCTCTTTCTCTATTTGTGAATAGTTACACTGGTCAACTCTTTTGATGCGAAAGAAATCGGCCTGTCCTGAGCAAAAATTTTGTGAGTAAGCACTGCACCGATTCCGTAAACTTCGAACACAACTGGTTTGTCAGGATCAAATTGAACCAAACAACGATCACTGAGCAAAGCATCTTTATGTTTTTGAAAAGCGTCTTGCACTCATCCGTACAAACAAAGGGGACATTCTTGCGATGGAAGCGGTGCAGTTGGAACCACGATTTGTGCATCATTCGGTATGAACCGAATATAATAATTCATTTCCCTAACACTGACTGCAAATCTGTGACATGGCTAACAAATGCGACTGAAGAAGATGTACACCTTGATTGTTTATGACATGACCAAGATACTGGAACTCAGGATTAAAAATTCATCAGTCTACACTTCAGTCCTGCATAAGATAACATCTGAAATAAAGCACGCAAAGTTACAATGTGTTCTTCAGGTGTATGACCTGCTACGACAGTATCGTCCAAATAGTTTGAACAGTTTGGTACTTGAGTAGTCAGCTGTTCCACATATTGTTTGAAAATGGCAGGGATCGAATGAAGGGTAGAGCCATGGGTCGTAATACATCTGAAATGTAACGTCCACTGTTCAAAGTACCGTTAATGCGAACAAGAGATGACCGAGACGTGTAACCAATGGCACCCCATACCATCACGCCGGGTGATACACCAGTATGGCGATGACGAATACACGCCTCCAATGTGCGTTGACCGCGATGTCGCCAAACACGGATGCGACCGTCATGATGCTGTAAACAGAAGCTGGATTCATCCAAAAAATGACGTTTTGCCATTCGTGCACCCAGGTTCGTCGTCGAGTACACCATCGCAGGCGCTCCTGTCTGTGATGCAGCATCATAGATAACCGCAGCCAAGGTCTCCGAGCTGATAGTCATTGCTGCTGCAAACGTCGTCGAACTGTTCGTGCAGATGGTTGTTGTCTTGCAAACGTCCCGATCTGTTGAATCAGGGATCGAGACGTGGCTGCACGGTCCGTTACAGCCAGGCGGATAAGATGCCTGTCATCTCGACTGCTAGTGATACGAGGCCGCTGGGATCCAGTACGGCGTTCCGTATTACCCTGTTGAACCCACAGATTCAAATGGTTCAAATGGCTCTGAGCACTATGGGACTCAACTGCTGTGGTCATAAGTCCCCTAGAACTTAGAACTACTTAAGCCTAACTAACCTAAGGACAGCACACAACACCCAGCCATCACGAGGCAGAGAAAATCCCTGACCCCGCCGGGAATCGAACCCGGGAACCCGGGCGTGGGAAGCGAGAACGCTACCGCACGACCACGAGATGCGGGCCCCACAGATTCCATACTCTGCTAACAGTCTTTGGATCTCGACCAACGCGAGCAGCAATGTCGCGATACGATGAACCGCAATCGCGATAGGCTACAATGCGACCTTTATCAAAGTCGGAAACGTGATGGTACGCATTTCACCTCTTTACACGAGGCATCACAACAACGTTTCACCAAGAAAAGCCTGTCAACTGCTGTTTGTGTATGAGAAATCGGTTGGAATCTTTCCTCATGTCAGCACGTTGTAGGTGTCGCCACCGGCGCCAACACTGTGTGAATGCTGTGAAAAGCTAATCATTTGCATATCACACCATCTTCTTCCTGTCGGTTAAATTTCGCGCCTGTAGCACGTCATCTTCGTGGTGTAGCAATTTTAATGGCCAGTAGTGTATGTTTGTAGTGGGTGGACTATGTGAGCAACCTGTAACCTCTTCCGCATTAATGCTACTAATTGAGAAAAAGTAATTATTGATAACTTATATAATCAGTCTTGTGAAATGACTATAATAATTATGATGTTTTGAAAATAATTTAGTTTCCTAACAGAAACAGAATGCAATCGTCTAGTTTTTACCTTCAGAAAAATTCATTTTATTCCTCAGCAGGTTTATTACCCCCCCCCCCCCCCAGTTGAGAACCGTTGCTCTAAACCATCAAAGATGTATGTACAGAGTAAATGAAGCAGAAGGAAAGTAAGAGGATAAAAAATTATTTCTCATAATTGGCAATATCTTCTCAATGTGACACGGTGGTAGAAGAGCTACGTATCTTGCGAAGGGAACCGCAAGGAGGAGACTTGTGGAAAGGGATACATCGCAAAAGGCTCTCATCGGCTCCTATGCTGTCGCGTCTTCAGTGCGTCAAACGACGCAGAAACCAGACTCTGTCTGACTAGAGGCGTGCAGTGTCGCCACAGTCGCTTTTTCGTCTCTTTGCGAGAGATGCCAAGCGTCGTCAGGAGCGAGGGCCTACTGAGGTGTTTAACCCTCAGTCTGTGGAGGGCGCAGTTGAGACCGGATGTGGTTCTGGGACGTTTACGGTCAGGTTTTTTGTACCGCGGCTTGTGTTCACTCGTTCAGGTTACTGCGAACATCGTTTATTTACACACTGTTGTCAATGACTAAACGTTGCCCTTTCGTCTAAACTCGAAACTTGGTTCAAATGGCTCTGAGCACTATGGGACTCAACTGCTGAGGTCATAAGTCCCCTAGAACTTAGAACTACTTAAACCTAACTAACCTAAGGACAACACACACATCCATGCCCGAGGCAGGATTCGAACCTGCGACCGTAGAAACTCGAAACTTATCGATGAGTAAGGTGCGAACACTCCAGTGTTTCACTGTGGAATCAGCCATGTTCGCATTGATTCCCGGTTTGACGAGGAATCAGAGATTCAGTCATAAAAATCTCCCGATCTTAATCGCGCAGAAAATGCGTTGACTTTGTTTACAAATAATTATTGTGCTACCGGTCACGGTTTTCTTTTATTTACATTTTACACGACGCCTTTGTGCAAATTATTCCAATTTCCAAGGGCGTTTTCTCTCTGTCATTTTTACGTAATGTTTTTTATGTATGGAGTTCTGCTTTTTTCTGTTAACTTCACAGCAGTATATAAAAACTCTCCATTTCTGGTTTGTTATCAATGTTAATGTGTAGCTAGTGGCAAAATTTGGAGGATTTCTGTTTAAAGTTTGCTTATGAGCCATTTGTACGGTGTTCCATAACTGTTAAACAATACACACAGTTTTCTGTTCACAGTATGCACTGAGAGTAACTTTTATAAGCAGTTATAAAGAAGTTTTTAGATGTAGTCAACGTAGATAATGTTCCAGGTCTTCCGCAGTGTATGATATACACTCCTGGAAATGGAAAAAAGAACACATTGACACCGGTGTGTCAGACCCACCATACTTGCTCCGGAAACTGCGAGAGGGCTGTACAAGCAATGATCACACGCACGGCACAGCGGACACACCAGGAACCGCGGTGTTGGCCGTCGAATGGCGCTAGCTGCGCAGCATTTGTGCACCGCCGCCGTCAGTGTCAGCCAGTTTGCCGTGGCATACGGAGCTCCATCGCAGTCTTTAACACTGGTAGCATGCCGCGACAGCGTGGACGTGAACCGTATGTGCAGTTGACGGACTTTGAGCGAGGGCGTATAGTGGGCATGCGGGAGGCCGGGTGGACGTACCGCCGAATTGCTCAACACGTGGGGCGTGAGGTCTCCACAGTACATCGATGTTGTCGCCAGTGGTCGGCGGAAGGTGCACGTGCTCGTCGACCTGGGACCGGACCGCAGCGACGCACGGATGCACGCCAAGACAGTAGGATCCTACGCAGTGCCGTAGGGGACCGCACCGCCACTTCCCAGCAAATTAGGGACACTGTTGCTCCTGGGGTATCGGCTCGGACCATTCGCAACCGTCTCCATGAAGCTGGGCTACGGTCCCGCACACCGTTAGGCCGTATTCTGCTCACGCCCCAACATCGTGCAGCCCGCCTCCAGTGGTGTCGCGACAGGCGTGAATGGAGGGACGAATGGAGACGTGTCGTCTTCAGCGATGAGAGTCGCTTCTGCCTTGGTGCCAATGATGGTCGTATGCGTGTTTGGCGCCGTGCAGGTGAGCGCCACAATCAGGACTGCATACGACCGAGGCACACAGGGCCAACACCCGGCATCATGGTGTGGGGAGCGATCTCCTACACTGGCCGTACACCACTGGTGATCGTCGAGGGGACACTGAATAGTGCACGGTACATCCAAACCGTCATCGAACCCATCGTTCTACCATTCCTAGACCGGCAAGGGAACTTGCTGTTCCAACAGGACAATGCACGTCCGCATGTATCCCGTGCCATCCAACGTGCTCTAGAAGGTGTAAGTCAACTACCCTGGCCAGCAAGATCTCCGGATCTGTCCCCCATTGAGCATGTTTGGGACTGGATGAAGCGTCGTCTCACGCGGTCTGCACGTCCAGCACGAACGCTGGTCCAACTGAGGCGCCAGGTGGAAATGGCATGGCAAGCCGTTCCACAGGACTACATCCAGCATCTCTACGATCGTCTCCATGGGAGAATAGCAGCCTGCATTGCTGCGAAAGGTGGATATACACTGTACTAGTGCCGACATTGTGCATGCTCTGTTGCCTGTGTCTATGTGCCTGTGGTTCTGTCAGTGTGATCATGTGATGTATCTGACCCCAGGAATGTGTCAATAAAGTTTCCCCTTCCTGGGACAATGAATTCACGGTGTTCTTATTTCAATTTCCAGGAGTGTATTTTTGTACAGAAGATAATTGTCATCATAATTTGCTGTTTCGCAATCTAAGTGCCATTATTTTTATGGAGCTACACTGTAGAAGTATCTGAAGAAATCCACTAATTCATCTCCAACTTTTTCGTTTAATGTTTTTTTCTGCACATTTTCCGTAATGTGAATAGGTCTCCAGTTCTTCTAATAAGTCAGTTTTATGTACTTTATTTACTAGTTGGAGTACTTTGACATTTTGCTTTACTTTTGCAAATGGGTGACCTGTATTTATGTAGACCTACTTGTTTGACTACTGCTGATGTGTGTCTGTTGTGTGTGTAAGCTTTAGTGTGCTCTGGGTACCCGACGTTGAAACTGCGGCCTGTTGGGCACAATACGAATAAAAGAAAATTGTAACTGTTAGCGGAAAACTTATTTACAAACAAACTCTTTGTTTTCAGACTCGTAGGCTTTCACAAACCGTTTGTAATGGATCAAAACACAAAATTCTTTGGTCTATTTGGAAAAAGGGGTGAAAAGTAACCATCAACATCCCCACCGTTTGTTACCTCTGTGGAATCTAATCTTGAATGAGCGGATTCAGCCACATATGATACCCGTTGAGGCTTCCGTACTGTGTGTCTCGCGAATTTGAGGCCAGTGACACTGCTAGTGGCGATATTACCGTCGTGCCTCTTGCGGGTCACTAATTTTTTGTCTAATGTGCTTGCATAACAACAGGCACACTGTCTTAACGCCGTTTCCTAGAAGTTCTGTATAATAAGGTAAACCAGTACCAAGCACCACGGCTAACTAAAGATCGAAAAAAACACCAGACAGTCATGAAACTCACGGCTGTTGAAGGTGATTCCTCCGTTTTCTGTGTCAATAACAACGCACTGTCTCACCGCACCACTGAGGGAAATAGTAAAACTATGCGGCAGAATATTGGCTAAGCAGACCTAGCACTACGGTTCTTCCTGAGATAAGGTTGGAAAGATGGTATAAGATTAAAATAACCGATTGCTCAATGACAGTCCGTTTGCATCGTTCCCTTATCGTGTCTTATCTTTCCCGTTGCATGCATGTGTCGCAGACGTTATCTAGGTGCCTTACGTCTCGAAGTTTCTTCGATATGAGTGATATTATTTGCTGAGCTTCGTGCGCTGTAGCTGTTTTTCTGTTTAAGAAGCTACCGCTGCCTGAAAATGTTTATGGTGAGTACTAACTTATTTCATTTTCCATTCGTAAAGAATGTTTACTAAGTGAAGTTCCACTTGCGACAACTTCTGGTAACAAGATCAGGTGACAGACAACAATGGCACAGTGCATGACGCACTAAGTCTGTATTCTGCGGAATTAGGGTACAACACTCCATCTGGCAATGGTGAGCCATGTTAACCTCATTTTGCTTCCCCAAATCACGTCACCCGAATAAAGAGATGATAGCTAGCGTTAACCTCTAATTCACATTTTCTTAAGTTTGTGTCCTCTGGTAAACTCGACACAGATTGGACATTTATCATCAACTCCCCCATTAACGATTGAGGAGTTCTGCAAATCTTTAATCATAATATATAATGATGTCTTGGTAGGTATTACCCCATCTGTAACAGTGGTAACCTACACAAGTATTGCTTCGTTTTGTTTCAACCGGTGTGGTGAAAAGTCCCATTACGAAACTTATAATGTGCATAACAGAATACAGTTTCTCGTAGGAGGACAAGCTATGCACGTCTAATACTCAGCAGAGGTAACTCTGACAAACGTTAAAATTTTTCCTGACTGACTCAAGTAACTTTTTATTCCATAATCTTCGCGCCAACTTTCACTTACAGAATGTTCTATGCAAAATATGTTTACTTTTTAAACGATTTCCGTTTACTTCATTTCGTTCAAGGATATGGTACCGTAGTGTTATTTTTAGTTTAATAGTTTGAGAACACCAACACTGTTTTCGTAGACATCACTGAAGAGGAAACTACCACCAGCCGCACTTTTTGACGAATTGTTTATTTGGCTGTAAATCATTTTGCCCATTAGTCCATCGTCAGACGGAAAGGAGAATTTCTTGCACACATTTCACATTATTTTAGTCTGTATTACATAATAGAGTAATCGTGATTTTCTTGTTTAGAAAGGTTGCTACAGTATATTCAAAGTCTTTACGTTTTAATTAATTGGGAAAGGATTTTTCCTAATGCATTATAACGTAGAGGTCTGCATGAATCATACAGAGCACGTCTAACATATGGCTGAAGATAGACGAGGTGGTGGACACATGTGTTTATATGTAACTTCGCGTCAGCTATTGACTTAATTGGATGTTCTCAAAAACCAGATGGTGCAGTAATGACATACTTATACAGCTATAATGTATATTATTGCCAAAAAATTTTGCTTGAGTTACATCGCGTTGGGCGCTATACATTTAACGTTTAAAAACATAGTGGCAATGAGACAATGGCAGGAGGTTTATTTCCCTCTATCGGTGCAACATTACTGAAGTAGTGTGTGCATATGGTTTCTTAGCTCTGTTTCGTCACTGAAGATACAGTCACACAGTCAGGTTTGTTGTGAAGGTCGCTATACATTTCCATTTCTTCCAAACGTTCTTCTGTACTTCTTTCTCAGCAAAATGTAGTGTTTCTAAGTTTTCTTGTATACTATTATCTGTGTAGCTAAGTTGGGCCATGCGAGCAGCAAAAGTTAATTTATTTAAATTTGGCAAATATAAAATTCAGGGTATACAGAGCAATGAAGTTTATAAACGCAAGTCATGCTGTGTGGTTCATTTTTAAAATTTGATTTATGAGTTAAATTACGTTGTATTTTATTATTTGTAGAGAAACTAATCTGGATACATCCAAACTGGAACAAGTTAGCAATTTGATATGAGACTTTGGCTATTTATGTTATGTAGACACATATCACTGAGTGTCATGGACAGGGTAATTGTGCTAAGGCGTTGTTTGTTTTGATATGGGGTCACTGCTCTGAATGAATTTGTTTTTCATGCCGCTGTGAAGGGTATTGATGGTGGCAGACGTGTACTCATTTCTGTGTGCTGTCAGTTTAATTGTGTGAAGTTCTTGTAGTTTACATTCAGTATTTTGGTACAGTCAACCAAACCATTTCTTCTATTCTATTGAGTATTGCCATATAATAAACTATCTATAATAAACTATTCTGCATTATCTGACATGATAGTCGGTTTCCTATATATTTCGATTTCGTATTTGCCATTAATTTTGCTAATGTATTAAGATAGAAAGTTTATAGCAGAGAATTTACGTTTTTGTATAGTTTGTTAAGTTCTTCTGCAAAATTATCTATTTCTTCTTCTATCCCAGCAAACAGAATAAGTTTATTATCCACATATCATTGATAATATTTAATTAATTTGTTTGTTGGTGTATTAGTTTTGGAAAAAAGAACCATGGTTACCCTATCATTTATGTAGCAGTTGGCTAGGGGACTAGCTAGGTAGCTGTCTATTACTACTCCATCTTCTTATATACAAAATTTGTAATTGAACATGTATGACAGTACTAGGGTTAGAATTCTGTCAATTCAAGTTAATTGGGTCCAAGCAGATTAATTTCAATTAACAGGATTGTTTCATCTACCAGCACATTTACATATAAATTCACTGTATTAAATCAGTAAATGAAGCAGTCCTTGGAGTGGAAATATCTGTAAAGCTTTTTATGAGTTTATTGCTGTTGTTCATAGAAAAATTATCCCCAGTTTTTTATGTTCTAGTAGGAGTCTCATTAAGTTTCTTGCCAATTTGTTTAAAATGAGCTCTTCTGTATATTGCCAATTGACCATATTGGACAGTTTGCTTTATACATTTTACATTGTGATTACTCTTCTGGAGGTGTTTATTAATGTGCGTTTAGATATTCCACTTGAGGAGAAGAAATTACATTCTTTCAACACTTTTTTAAGTTTTGTCTGTAATTTGAGGATTGAATCACAATTGACTTTCCTTATGAAGTTATTTAAGAAGAAACCTTGTGTCACATTTAGGTAACAATCTTCTCACACTATTACAGCAAAACTTCCTTTGCAAACTTTTATTATTAATGTTTGATTGTGTTAATGTTGTTTTGTTTCTTTTTGTGAGATGCTTTGATTCATCTGGAATATTGCATTGTGCCCTTTTCATCTCTACAAGTTTCAGTATAATTTTAGTTTATGGCCTATTGGATTATCCCCATTTTCAGCATAACTATATCACATACAGTATTACTTCTTTAAAATTATTTGTGCAATCTTGAAGTTCAGTACTAAGTTTGAGGCTGTTTTTCATCAAATTTAGACCAGGGTCTCTGAAAAGAATGTATGTTCAACAACAACTGAAAAAATAAATTAATTCATAACTTAAACCTTGAAAATGACTCACACAACAAAGCTGCTATTTATAAACTGAAGTGCTCTGTATGCCCTAACTTTTATTGTGGCTTAACTGGCAGGATATTCAAAATTTTGTATGGAGAACACATGAATCCACTCAGTCTAAAAAAACTTAAGTAAATCAACTTTCGGTGCTCACATGGCCCAGCGTAACGACAGAATAACGACACAGTATATATATATATATATATATATATATATATATATATATATATATATATATATATATAGGGAGAGAGAGAGAGAGAGAGATGACTGCCATAGTTAACCTAATAAATAAAAGAAAACATTCATGTAAAAAACTTTCATATTACATCACCAGTATGACTTAAAATGTTAAATGCATAGTGTCCTGCATGATCCAGCCTAAGAAATAGAAGCTTTGCAATATTATACATCATAGCTGTAGAAACATGCTATTACTGCGCCTTCTGTCCGCTCCTGGTAGCTGAGTGGTCAGCACGACGGAATGTCATACCTAACGATCCGGGTTCGATTCCCGGTAGTTCGAAGATATTCTCCGTTCAGGGACTGGAGGGACGGGACGCCCTATCCACACGGCATTTATTTTACTGCTCCCTCTTGTTCTTTGGTACAATAAGTCAGATCATTAGCTGATGTCACATCAGATGTAGAAACAAGTGTCCGACACATTGTCTTTAGTCGATCTCGACTTCAGCATGCTCCATATTACTGAAACAGACCCTTATGCCGTAAAGCACAATCTACATCTTTTCCTCAAATAGGTGAAATGTAGAAGCTTTTTGTAAAGAAAAAAATCATGAATATTCTGATATATTATAGAACCGAAACAAAGCTAAATTTGTACAAGAAATCCTTACTACCATCTGGCTATGGACTGCAGCCTGAAACCAGTTATGGAAGAATAAATCATTCATCAAAACCTGTACTGGTTGCAGTTGTTTCCTTCAAATCCACATTTTTAACGTTTGCATAAGACCCTTTATTTCTCTGGTGGTCATATTATCAGCTGCTGTAACTACCCCAGTTCCCTTATTATGTCTTCTACAATGATGGAGTATGGATTGTTACAGGGTTATTTTATGGTGTGCTCAATACACTTTCGTTTGAAATTTTGCGTATTTGTCCAATCTGTTTTATTTCTGTTGGGCTCTTTGCATTTTTCTTCTTTTAGTTTTTCTGATTGTTTATCACAACTTATTTTGTCTCTGCAGTGTTCTGTCTTCTAGTGGGCCAAATAGCAGTATCAGTATTCCTAAGTGAGCTATGAATGGACGTCTCAGCACATAGCTGGAGTCTTTTTAATTTTGTAATAGTTGTCATCCACATTTGAGATTATTCGTCCGAACTTTAACATCACACATACCCTGTCCAGTGATGACGATGAAAACCTTCCCTGAATCTGAGTAGGCAGGTGCCAAGTTGGTAGGCATGCCTCTGAGAGGGCACGGGCATATTCTTTTCGCGCCCTTGCCCAGTCCAATAGAAATGTCTGACTGTAATGTCTCATACTCTAATGGACGTTGAGGTACAATTTTCACTCCTTTGTGACATTAGCGGCCAAGGTCAAAAAGTGGTCCGAAATCCTATGACACTCCTACCTCTTTTTATTAATGAAAACAGGTAATACCAGATCAACAGCTTACAATATTAGAAGGGATACCAACAATCTGGCGCACTTTTGAGCTGCCGTCTGTCCCGACGAAGAAAAGTGACGTCTTCATCCTTATCAGTAATGTCATTCATGACATCATCGATAACTCTGAAATCTTGACGCAGTCAGTGACAAGATCACTCTTATTGATGATGTCATCATTCTGATCAGTAACATTTTCATTCTTATCTGTGCGAAGCCACCCTATCTCCAGACAATCATAGCACAGTACTGAAAATCCAGAATGTCGGAAATAGTTCAATTACACTCCCTGTATCTCCAACTGATCACAGGACAGCACTGTCCGCAGCTCGTGGTCGTGCGGTAGCGTTCTCACTTCCCGCGCCCGGGTTCCTGGGTTCGATTCCCGGCGGGGTCAGGGGTTTTTTCCGCCTCGTGATGACTGGGCGTTGTGTGATGTCCTTGGGTTAGTTAGGTTTAAGTAGTTCTAAGTTCTAGGGGACTGATGACCACAGAGGTTAAGTCCCGTAGTGCTCAAAGCCATTGGACCATTTTTAGGGCAGCACTGTTTACCTCCAACCAATCACAGAACAGCATTCAAGAACTCGAAGATGGAGGAAATAGTCAAACTTCGTAAGTGGGAGGAATTAACGTAACCTTTGCTCTCCGTATCCACAACCCATTACACAGTGCACTACTACATGCCTCCAGTTAATTTTAGTAGAAACTCAAACTCCATCCAAACAGGCCGCGGTAGGCGCATCGACACTGACCGACCGCCGTATCAAACTTAACCGGCATGGAAGAGCACGTTCACAGCGCGCCGCTCTCCTGGCTGTCGACAGCTTTTGTGGCGTGATCCGCTATTTCTTCCCAGCAGTGCTCAACAGACCCGGAAGTGGTAGTGAAGCTAGACATCGCTTAATTTCGATGATCTGACGGGAACCGCAGCAAGGCTATTCGTAGCTAATCTTAGCGCAGTATCCTAAACGAAAGTTGACGAAAGTAGACCAGTTGTATGCATTGTACCCCATGCCGCCTCCTTTTTCCATCCAACCAGAGCATAGTCCGCAAATGATACATAAAACTGGCGTCAGATTTCATTATGTCTAGCTTTCATTTCCCTACCGCCCGCCATTAAGAGCGTAATATTAAAAAAATAGTCGCCAATGTGCAGTGAAAAACACGTAACAGTGGGATTAAATCCAAAGATATTCATTAATACCCAAAGACATTTTTACTTTTTGCGCTTTTCTCTCTCTTCTTTCTTCCATTAAGAACCTAGTACTAAAATGCAAGAGTGAAGTGAATTGTAGCCCCATACTGACTGTGCTCTAAAGTTTCCGAAAGAGCTGAATTATTTACCAAAAAATACATCACACACCTCTCTCCCATCCAGTCAGAGCCCAGTATTACGACAGGGACGTAACCCCATCTGGTCCGTGGTGAGAAGTATCCTTTTTATCAAAAAACACGTCAAAGGATCTGAGTTATCAAAAATGCCACAAATGTTGTCAACTATGTTTGCATTACTGATTTCCAAAAAATCATTTATGGGCTGACTCATCAGCCATATCGGTAAATTTTATTCAAAGATACATATCATTCTACATGGAATACTGAATTATGTTTACAACATGTTCCCTATAAGTATTTAAAAACAAACATTTGCTCGTAAAATGTGAATAATGAGTTAGGAGTATGTAGTTTCCGCCGTCAGTAATACCTAAAATACTATTACGTTAACCTTGAAAATGTGAAATAAAATCAATTACTGTTTTACATATCGGTTGCTTAGTGTCCCAGACTGATGGCTCCACTCTTAAAAAGCATCATATAATCGATCTCCATACTGCCAGTTGCGTGCTTGTCGTAATGTGCAAGATCTCTATGAAAATTCGATCGAAAATAAAGTTTTACTGCTGTATAGGCAAGATTTCACACACTTTGAAAGCATAGTAAATCTTCAAATTCAGTATTTCCGAATCTTTATTGTACATTAAAATTCTCACAGATCACTTATTTGCACTACTGATAAGAATTTTAGGTTTATCAGCGCTGTTGAGAATTACACGGGCGTGTTGTAACTGAGTATCCTATTATGAAAAAGGGAAAGTCAGTATTTTGTCGTTAGTGATTTTTACTTCAAAATTAACAAAGTACAAAAATTTGTATACCAACAACCCATTTTGTATGTCAATACCGATCGTTGACACTGAATTTATTAGGACCAATACGGTCTAGCTAAAACAGGATTCTAAACACAGTACACGAAGAAAGGCAAGGTGCACTTTTAACACAAACAAATATGTGTCTGCACTTCCACCTCTTTGTGGAAACAAATTTTAAACAGGTGAGCTTTGTCATAAGCTGTAAACATTTTATGGTAAGAGTTGCACGTTTTCCCCTTCCGTATCCTCCTGAGTATGAGTATAACTTAATGTTCTCATATGCGACTTAACTTTTAATTTCCTCTTCAAAAGGTAGTATGTTATTTTCATGTGAATTATTCCATAACACTTTCAAAGGCAACAAGAACTCTACCAATTCATTTGCGTTGATACATTTTATCAATTTGTTACTGACGTCTTCCAACTATCAACGTCATCCTCTTCTTCTTCTTCTTCTTCTTCTTTTTCCTCTTCTCATTCATCGTGATCATCATCATTTTCCTCGTCGTAATCATCATTTTCTTCTTCTGCACCTTCTGCTGTCATAAATACAGTGTTTTTAAAGGCTTCATCTCTCTTCTTTTGGAATAGTTGTCCTAATCTCTGAGAAGCAGGTCTGATGGAAAGCTGAAACGCCCTCTTCCTGCCTGAACCTCATCTTCCTCTCGTCTGCTAAAATTTGCCGAGATATTTTAGGCGAAGTTGAATTATGGTCTGATATTGAGAATAATGTCTCATTAATATGTCTGTTAATTAAAGGTAAGTGACCATATAAATATTGGTACTTTACTTTTCTACTCACTAAGTCTGATGGCGAGTTGAAGGGCGCTCATCTTCTTTTCCCCTGACAAAATCTGGTGTGATATTCTACACCCGACGTTACCCACTGCTGGATTAGCGTGTGAAACTGATAATAATATCA
Organism: Schistocerca nitens; assembly: GCF_023898315.1. Lineage (NCBI taxonomy): Eukaryota > Metazoa > Arthropoda > Insecta > Orthoptera > Acrididae > Schistocerca > Schistocerca nitens. The sequence goes on along the minus strand of NC_064621.1, from coordinate 39,008,742 downwards.
CATTAATACCCCTGTTAAGTTGTTCTAAGAGAATACATAAATACTGTTATTTTACATTTTTGCTCGCTGAGTGTGATGGGCGATTGATTCATTAAACACACTATAGGGTCAGATTTTTTAATGTGATAAGCAGGGTTCTGATTCATATCATCTCCTTAATCTGGTTCCTAGTGGGTTAAAAGGTATTTTAAAATTTTCGTCTGCTTTTCTCATCCACAAACGCTCAACAGCTTGTTATGGCATTTTACAGTCTTCTGCAATCGATTTTTAAACCATGTGAAACAGAAAAATTGCATTTCATTGGGTCAATAATGGAAAGTGGACAATGATGATCAGTGATAAATGATAGTAAGCAATGATTGTCAGTGATCAATGACGCTTAGTGATTAGTGATGGTCAGGGATCAGTGATGATCGGTGATTAATGATGGTCAGTGGTCACTGACGGTCGTTGAACAATGATCGTCAGTAATCACTGAGAGGCAGTGAAAAATCGTGGTCTGTGAACAATTATCATACATTAATATTTTTAAAAAAGGTGAAAAACTTCAAGATACAAGTTAATACCCCTCTAAGAAAACTGGCTAATTACATGAACTTTTATGAATGCCACACTGTACTGTTTTTAAGAACATGCAGTTGACGCTAAATAACGAAAAGTGTGAGGTGATCCACATGAGTTCCAAAAGAAAGCCGTTGGAATTTGATTACTCGATAAATAGTACAATTCTCAAGGCTGTCAATTCAACTAAGTACCTGGGTGTTAAAATTACGAACAACTTCAGTTGGAAAGACCACATAGATAATATTGTGGGGAAGGCGAGCCAACTGTTGCGTTTCATTGGCAGGACACTTGGAAGATGCAACAAGTCCACTAAAGAGACAGCTTACACTACACCCGTTCGTCCTCTGTTAGAATATTGCTGCGCGGTGTGGGACCTTTACCAGGTGGGATTGACGGAGGACACCGAAAGGGTGCAAAAAAGGGCAGCTCGTTTTGTATTATCACGCAATAGGGGAAAGAGTGTGGCAGGTATGATACGCGAATTGGGATGGAAGTCATTAAAGCAAAGACGTTTTTCGTCGCGGCGAGATCTATTTACGAAATTTCAGTCACCAACTTCCTCTTCCGAATGCGAAAATATTTTCTTGAGCCCAACCTACATAGGTAGGAATGATCATCAAAATAAAATAAGAGAAATCAGGGCTCGAACAGAAAGGTTTAGGTGTTCGTTTTTCCCGCGCGCTGTTCGGGAGTGGAATGGTAGAGAGATAGTATGATTGTGGTTCGATGAACCCTCTGCCAAGCACTTAAATGTGAATTGCAGAGTAGTCATGTAGATGTAGATGTAGATGCAAGCATACAGCGTATCGACAGTATTTCAGGATACATGTTTGTTTCTTAAGAAGGTCAGTTGTGTTAATTGAGAATAAAATTAAATACAACCAAGTCTTACGAAAATAACAGTGTCTTTTAGGGGTGCAACTGCTACGTGGGCTGACCATTATCTAATCATTATCTACCTAGACAAACGAAACCGGATAGGAGGATTTTGTGGCGCCGCTCGGTTTGCGCGCTAAGAGTAGTTTCGGGGAACTTTTTTACTGACGGGTGAATTTCAACCTCTTGTTAAATGTTGAGTGTAATGCCCTTATTTTCATAGCGCAGCAGCTGCAAATTTGAATGGAGCCCGGTATTCGAATGGCCTGTTTCGTGTAGATGGGCGCTTAAAGCTGACCTTGAGCTCGTGTTGTTAATACGTTCACTAAACCGTACCCCAAAGCTTCGTTCTGTCTGATCTATGTACCTGAAACCACCAGTCGTCACACGTGATGCAATACGCATCTGGTGACTCAACGTTATCTCGGTTTGTCTTCTCCCACGCCCCCAATATTTTAGGCCATTAATCTTTGGGGCAAATCGTGTCTTGCTTAGTAGTACACTCCTGGAAATGGAAAAAAGAACACATTGACACCGGTGTGTCAGACCCACCATACTTGCTCCGGACACTGCGAGAGGGCTGTACAAGCAATGATCACACGCACGGCACAGCGGACACACCAGGAACCGCGGTGTTGGCCGTCGAATGGCGCTAGCTGCGCAGCATTTGTGCACCGCCGCCGTCAGTGTCAGCCAGTTTGCCGTGGCATACGGAGCTCCATCGCAGTCTTTAACACTGGTAGCATGCCGCGACAGCGTGGACGTGAACCGTATGTGCAGTTGACGGACTTTGAGCGAGGGCGTATAGTGGGCATGCGGGAGGCCGGGTGGACGTACCGCCGAATTGCTCAACACGTGGGGCGTGAGGTCTCCACAGTACATCGATGTTGTCGCCAGTGGTCGGCGGAAGGTGCACGTGCCCGTCGACCTGGGACCGGACCGCAGCGACGCACGGATGCACGCCAAGACCGTAGGATCCTACGCATTGCCGTAGGGGACCGCACCGCCACTTCCCAGCAAATTAGGGACACTGTTGCTCCTGGGGTATCGGCGAGGACCATTCGCAACCGTCTCCATGAAGCTGGGCTACGGTCCCGCACACCGTTAGGCCGTCTTCCGCTCACGCCCCAACATCGTGCAGCCCGCCTCCAGTGGTGTCGCGACAGGCGTGAATGGAGGGACGAATGGAGACGTGTCGTCTTCAGCGATGAGAGTCGCTTCTGCCTTGGTGCCAATGATGGTCGTATGCGTGTTTGGCGCCGTGCAGGTGAGCGCCACAATCAGGACTGCATGCGACCGAGTCACACAGGGCCAACACCCGGCATCATGGTGTGGGGAGCGATCTCCTACACTGGCCGTACACCACTGGTGATCGTCGAGGGGACACTGAATAGTGCATGGTACATCCAAACCGTCATCGAACCCATCGTTCTACCATTCCTAGACCGGCAAGGGAACTTGCTGTTCCAACAGGACAATGCACGTCCGCATGTATCCCGTGCCACCCAACGTGCTCTAGAAGGTGTAAGTCAACTACCCTGGCCAGCAAGATCTCCGGATCTGTCCCCCATTGAGCATGTTTGGGACTGGATGAAGCGTCGTCTCACGCGGTCTGCACGTCCAGCACGAACGCTGGTCCAACTGAGGCGCCAGGTGGAAATGGCATGGCAAGCCGTTCCACAGGACTACATCCAGCATCTCTACGATCGTCTCCATGGGAGAATAGCAGCCTGCATTGCTGCGAAAGGTGGATATACACTGTACTAGTGCCGACATTGTACATGCTCTGTTGCCTGTGTCTATGTGCCTGTGGTTCTGTCAGTGTGATCATGTGATGTATCTGACCCCAGGAATGTGTCAATAAAGTTTCCCCTTCCTGGGACAATGAATTCACGGTGTTCTTATTTCAATTTCCAGGAGTGTATATCGTATCACCTGTGTTACGAAGTCTGCTTATTATGTACCAATACGCACGGTATAAATAGACCTTTATATCTGGCTCATCTGCGCTAGTCAGAAATGATACGTGGACAGCAATTTACACGGATAATCCTTAACAAACGACTCTGTGACACGAAATAAAACTTTGACGATGGGTAAACAGTAGATGAGACAATCAATTGCAATATCTTCTGTTACTCGAAACTCACATCGTGCCTCTTACATACAGAAGACCGCTGCACTCACTATCACAAACGACAGCGTGGGCAAGATTATTTCCGAAACACACTAGCAGAATGTGTTCCTTTCTTGACGTCACAACACGTGTCTCCCTAGGATTTCGTGCGATAAATGTAGATGTCACCAGAATGAGATTTTCACTCTGCAGCGGAGTGTGCGCTGATATGAAACTTCCTGGCAGATTAAAACTGTGTGCCGGACCGAGACTCGAACTCGGGACCTTTGCCTTTCGCGGGAAAGTGCTCTACCAACTGAGCTACCCAAGCACGACTCACGTCCCTTCGTCGCAGCTTTACTTTCGCCAGTTCCTCGTCTCCTACCTCCCAAACTTTACAGAAGCTCTCCTGCGAACCTTGCAGGACTAGCACTCCTGAAAGAAAGGATATTGCGGAGACATGGCTTAGCCACAGCCAGGGGGATGTTTCCATAATGAAATTTTCACTCTGCAGCGGAGTGTGCGCTGATATGAAACTGGCGGAAGTAAAGCTGTGACGACGGGGCGTGAATCGTGGTTGGATAGCTCAGATGGTAGAGCACTTGCCCGCGGAAGGCAAAGGTCCCGATTTCGAGTCTCGGTCCGGCACACAGTTTTAAGTTGGTTTGTTGTGGTAAATTTTCTGTAACATAAAATTTAATGCATTGTTGCTCCTCAAGGAACTCTCACTTGGAGATGCGTGAGAGCAAACATGCTTTCTTGGATATTGGCGGAGATAAGAAATTACAAAAGGGACTCTCTTCATTCTGACTTAGCCGGCGCATACTGTTTTCATGATAATCATCTCTTGATTTATACACCGCTGTAAATTTCCATACAACGACATACTGCCGAGGGAATACAGGTTTCCCCCCAAGTATTGAACTGATAAGCCTCACTTTACTTTCTCTTGTTGGAAGAAGTCTCTACTTTCTTAATCGATGTCATCATAAGACTTGCAGATGTCTGCACAGTGCACTGAGGTAGTCTCCAAGCACATTCTTTATCAGTAGTGCCAGTTAGCGAGCTGTGAGTGTTTTAATAAGTAATACAGAAAATTTGAAGCTTCAATCTGCTTGAAAAGTGTATGAAATCTTATATATAAGTTCACTTTCGCTCGATTTTCCGTAGGGGTCTTGCGTATTGCGATAGGCATGCGAGCTGTGTTTTTTAATAAGCTAAATAGATACATCAGAAGGGGAAAAATATTTAATTTAAAAGTCCAAAGACATTGCAATTGTGGAACGCCTATCGAAGGTTACCCGTAAATGAGTTCTGCTTAACCCAAAGTTTTTATTAGTAGTGCCAATATACAAGCTGTGAGTATTTCAATACGTAATACAGACAGTTTACATGTGATAATATTTTTTTGAAGCAGCATTCTGTTTGCAGTATGTAAGTTAACATATAACGCAGTTTTATTTAGCCCGAATTTTCGTAGAGATCATGCGCATATTACGATCAGAGGATAAATCCTCCTGTCGGAGAGCAAAAACGTAGAATATATTCCTCTTCAAAAGACTGACAGAAACGTGGTGAACCAGCTCCCTCAATTCTGATTCCGACTTCCTCACTAAAGATTTTGGTTTGCAAACATATTCGCGCTTTCTTAGCACAGAACATTCCGATTCCAAATCCTTTAACTCTCTGTCTCTCTTTGTAGTTAAGCCTTCATGCTCACTGCAACTCCCTCTCACTGCCACTGCCTGTATATATCTCTCTCCCATTGTTTAATTTGTCTCCCATTGATTTACGGTATATCCCACTGCCAATGTCTCCTCTTTCACTTACAGCGTCTCCTTTTAACTTTTTTTTCCCGCACTCACTGTTTCCACCATACCTCGGCAGCCAAAAATTCTGGGAATCCAACTTCCTGCCTTCCCCATACTTACGTGTTTAAAAATTTCGGTCCAAACTGCTACCTCAACTACACGTACGTGTTAAAATTTGCCGCTTTGGGGAGCTCCACAGAGGCCGCCCCCCCTCCCCCCGTCCCCCAAGCCGGTGTATGGGTATGGTTTCCATTCACCCGTGTTTTCCAGTTACACTGTATTTTCCCTCTTTCGCTCTCCATCTGTCCCCTTTCTCTTTTACTGCCACTGTCTCACACTATCAGTACCTCCTCTCTGTTGCTCCCACTGCTGCTGTCTTCATCCATCTCTCTTCTCTTTCACTGCTCCCTCTCGTCTCCCAATGTCACTGTTTCCTCTCTCTTTCTCTCCCACTGGTGCTGTGTCCTCTCTGTTTCACCGTCACTGTGTCTCTGGTACAACCTTTCAGCATTACTCGGTCGACATTCCCGCTTTGTTGACGCGAGTTTCAACCCTCTGCTGCCACAGGGCTCCGAATTGTAGCGTGTAACATGGCGGTGTGTAACTGACTATGTCGGTGTGTGAGAAAGAACGCGCTGTAATCGAGATTTTATTCGTAGAAACCTGAAAGCACGGTTCTTGAAAGGTCGTCCACACCTGAAGCAACGCCCTCTTCACCATGGCAATGGCAAACCTCATACGACCGATGTGACATCTGCACTAATCTGACGCCATGGCTTCACTGTTGTCACTCATCCTCCTTACAGTCCCGACTTGGCCACATCCGATTTTCAGCGGTTTCCAAAACTTAAAGAACACTTTCAAGGGCTCCATTTCAGTAGTGATAAAAGTGATGATGTCGATAAACTGGTCATTCGTTGGGAGAAATGTGTTCGTCGCCCGGGTGACTATATCGGGAAATAAATATGTAGACATGAAGAATGAAAACGTACAGTGTTAATAAAGTTCGCTTTATTTAAAAGGCTTTAAGAGTTTTTACATAAAAAATTCGAAGGCCTTACTTTTGAGCACACCCTCATATGTATATACCTCGATATATACTTCGATTTATATTATGACACATATACACAACAGATAAATATGTATACCATAAGATTAACACAAAATCGTTTCCGTTAATTTTTTGTGGATACTTTGTTCATCGTTCGCAGTTCATTGAAAACGCCCAGCTATTGATATGTATCTTAAAAGAGTAAAAATGTTATTAGAAATATTTTACTTAATTTGCAGTTTTCCCAGTTTGGCGTAATTTTTGGCAACAATTGCAAGTTCTTTTTAGGAATATTAAGACCCTTTTTAGTTTATTTTTTTGTCAATCGGTAATATTGATAGCTAAAAATTATGGTTTCTCCTGAGTACGTACATTGTTAACGGATACAGATTACCGAAAACGGATTTCTATATAAATGCCTGAAGAATGTAGAGCGCAGATTTGAACCATTTTCCATGGTTAGATATTTAGATAAATTGTGACCCACGGTACAAAATCGGCTGACAACCGGTTTTTGCAATTTTTTTCATAAATATGGTATGTTTGAACCTCTGGAACTAGGTAACGGACACTGAACAGCGAAAAAAGTTTCGAATGTCGAAGAGAATATCATCTGGAGAACATGCGGTTAACATATCGACGATCTGACATGAACAGAAACGATAGAATTTGTGTATAGTGTGTGTGTGTGTGTGTGTGTGTGTGTGTGTGTGTGTATGTGTAAATATGAATGAATGATCTGTGAGTACTGTAATTGTAACGTGTTGTATGAAACTGTCTTTTAAACAGATAATGGTTAATTATTTATGTCACAGATCTTCTTACAATCTTTTAAACTGTACAAAATTTTAACACAGACCTATTACACCCAACATCTCTGTGTGCTAAATAATCTATCATAATGATTTCCTTTTATTGAAGTTACGGTATCGTGCAGGTGCGTAATTAGACACCAAAGCAAAAACGACATATGAACATGATATTTTTGTTGTCAGGGGTTGAAACCTTAGGGTTCGTATATATGTATAATTATTACTACGACACTGGGTGGTTCATTATAATTTCATGAAGCATGTTTAGTTATAGTTTACTCTGTAAAGGAGCGATACTTGCGGTAAAATTTACATCGGAAAATGAAAATAATGACGGAGATGCTTTAACACCTTCATAAATGCATAAACTGAATATGTTATCTTAATAATATCTGGGCTGGGAGATCGTGATGACCAAAACTAGTTGTATCGGCTGTAATGGCGGACAACAATAGAGCAAGATCGTAACTAATAAAACTTTAAATAACTTCTGGAATGGGCAGAGCTGTCCTATAAATAAAGAAATTGTTTTCAATAGTAACAAACAACATTCTGTATGCTTAAAACAATTTACATAAATTAATAATTATTACACTTATTACAGACATCTTAGTATGGAACGTAGAAAGAATGCGTTTTGCTAGGTCAGCGGTACTACTCGAAGAGGTACAATGTCTTCTCTTTTATCACACACATGAAAATTAACAGCGTATACATTGTCTTCTTAGGTATTTCTTCATAGATAATAAATCTGTATTTGTCCTTTTGACTCTAGGCACTTCACATTAAAAAATGTCAGTATTTTTCACACATTACAGGAAAATATGAAGTCATTTTTTCAAGTATATTCACAGGGAAAAATACGCCAGGAGATGGCACAAATGCCATCCCCACAACTGATACTGTCCATACTCAAAACTCATTGTTTTTCCAGGTTTTCTCAGGAACCGCTCATCAACAAATGGTGCTTTTACAATCTAACCAAGGACCATCCTGTACCACAGCTAGAACCACAGATTTGCTCAATTGGCCTGGGCAGGTTGAAGTGTGCAATGTTTAAAATGTGTACTGTACTGTAGAGTAGCTACAGTAAGTTAGTTCTTCCAGTAGGTGTAGAAACGGTCGCTAACCCAAGGGCTATCCAAAATCCTGGATCCCTTATCTCTATGACCAATAGAACTCGCTGCTTTTTGGGACATGTTGGCATGGACCAATAAGCGTGAAAGCTGTGTGAATTTACATGCTGAAATATTTAATATGAATCTTCATAGCTTTTGCGAAGTGTGAGAAGTCTCTCATATAATAGGACACATGATACATACTTTTATTCATTTTCGAGATATCGACGCTTACATTGTCTTTGGAGGTGATACGTCGTTCGTTGTTACCGTCCTTGGTCGCCCCTTGTGAGGGTGCGTACAAAAACCTCTTGTCGTTCTTCAGCCTCTTCTACAGGACATTAACTGGATCCCATTTATTTGCAGTAATTACATGTTTCTAGAGACACGTTCACTTCACTCTCTTCTCGCAGCGTGACACATACTTTAAAGCTGACAGTCATGTTTTATAGAAGGAAAGTAACATGATGCAAACACAGTAGTAATGACATCAGAGATATTTCGTAATAAATACCTTATTTCTTCCGAAAATGGAATTTACTATTCCTTACTTGCTTGAAAAAATCATATTGTGAATGTGTGATGGAACTTTCACCAACTGCGACATGTTCGCATATACAAACAGTGATCCAATACTGTCAAATGTTTTTTATTTCAGTCTTTGATCACAATGTGAATTCTTTAGACGATGAACGGTTTCAGTCCGTAATGAGCATCCTCAGATCTTTTTTACACCATGTCCTAAAGTGATGTTTTGACGATGCCATTATGGCCTTAAAACTTTAGGACATGGTGTAAAAAAGATCTGAGGATGGTCATTACGGACTGTAACCGGTCATTTGATGGAACTTTCATTAGGTATTGGTGTAGTTCATTACTGGTTTCGTTTTTCTATAACGAGTCACCGATTTGTTGTTTTTGCCCCTTGTGATGCATTATCTTTGTTCCCACTCCTAAACCATCGATGAAAAAAAAAAGTTAGAAAATGACACATTACGCATTTGCACAGTGTTGCAGCGTAAACAATACATTTTTTGATGTATTGTAGAATATTGTGACATTTTGATGACAAGTGTCACAGCTGACGTAAAATAATTATTTTGAGCATTCCATCATCTTTCTTGTAGTTAACATCAACTGGGCCACTATCATTTTTAGTATATGTGTTCGATTACAGTTTTCTAGTGATGCATGAACTTCACTCTTCCGTGAACCCCTAACACATACTTTAAAGTTGACAATCACGTTATATGGACGTAAAATAACATGATGTAAATACTGTGGTAATCGACATAAATATTTCACTTTTGCATTCTTGAACTTTTATGCTGCTTTTTATAATATTTTGATATTATAGATTAATTAAAGACTCTATTGCGTCTAAAACCAAGTGTGATACGTAAGTCGAACTTAAAACATTTTTACCATTTCAAAATCTGTTGGTGACAGTGAAAACAACCGGTGATAAAGAGATTAAAAATCCGATGCTTTTTAACAATGAAGCCATCTGTTGGGGACACTAAGCAACAGATGTAAAACGGGAGTTGATTTTATTTCGCGTTTTTAAGGTTTGCAGAACAGTATTCTACGTGAAACTGATGTTAGACGACTACATATTCTTAACATGGTTCTTTAATTTTATAACCAAATTTTGATTTTGAATATTTATAGGGAATATGTTATACACTCTTTCGAATATTCCATATCGAGTAATATATAGCCCTGAACAAAACTTATCAATGTGACATGATTCAGGTTGGATACCTGAAAATGTTTTCTTATACGAGTGCGGTTCCGTGTCGTATCGTTGTAGTTTTTACACCGAATATCAGCGTTGTGTACCTGCCTTTTCGGCGTTGGTATTTTCGTAGTTTTAGCCCCAGATTAGCTGGGAAGTTTTTGGTGTGCGAAGTCCTAAGTCCACCATGGAGGAGTCCGCGGAGCAGCCCTCGCGGCCCTCCGACTCTCCCACTGTCGCCCCTCGGGGTGAATCGCGTCGGACACGCCGCTCACCCCAGCTTCCAGTCGCGCGTGATGTTCCGCCCACCTCGCAGCGGGCGAAGGATCGCTTGAATCGCGCCAACCGCCACAAATCGCCGATGGATAGCACCGGCACTGAAACCGATCCGCGTGAAATGGTTCAAATGGCTCTGAGCACTATGGGACTTAACTTCTAAGGTCACCAGTCCCCTAGAACTTAGAACTACTTAAACCTAACTAACCTAAGGACATCACAAACATCCATGCCCGAGGCAGGATTCGAACCTGCGACCGTAGCAGTCGCGCAGGGTCCGGACTGAGCGCCTAGAACCGCTAGACCACCGCGGCCGGCGATCCACGTGAAGACTGTCCCGTGTCAGGGTCCGTTCATCCGTGTTGTCGTCGTCCGGTGACTCACCTGACCGCTTAGTGATCGATCTTTCTCGCAGTGAGGCGGCGAACACATCGGCTCTGTCTGGCCACCATCCGGCTGTACCTGTGAGTGCACCTCTTCGTACGCTGTCCCACCACCGTGGCGAGTCTTCTGCACACCCTGACCCAGTCAGACAGTCCTCTGGCCGTCGCTCCAGACGCTCCTCCGCACACGCGGGCTGTAGTGACAGCGGATCGTGTTCCAATACCCCCCTCCCAGGGGACGCCGCACCAGATGGCCCTGTGGATGCTCCTGACCCTCCTTCTCAAGAGATCCCGTCAAGCCCTCCAAAGAAAGAGAAGATTCTCCGCATTGTGGTACATTAATTATACAAAACTGAACACTGAGCTCCAGCGGCTCATCTTCGGCCAATTGCGAGCTGTTTACCAAAAAGATCATGTGAAATACCTGATTGACAGTAGGTGCGACTATCTTACCATTATCATCTTTGTCAAATGAAAGACAATGTCTTACTTTACACACCAGACGTCGGGTAATAGCCGAACGAAAATCGTAATCAAGGATATCAACGATTTGACACCAGAGGTTACGGCAGAGGAGGTCAAGGACGAACTGCTTCGGCTCCATTTCGAAGATCCTTTGGTCCACCAGTATAGCAAGAGGGATCCTGAGACCCGGGTGTTGATCCGGTGGCCCACATTTAGTGGAGAACTGCACACTCCCAGCTTTGGAGAAACCTACCTGCAGGTGTTTGGACACGTCTCATGAACCCCACCACATGGCATCCTGGAGGGGGTGCCATGTTTACCAGAAGGCACTGAAGTCTTCTTGTCCTCCCAAAAATCTCCTCCACCGCAATGGAACACGACCAACTATCCTGTTTTGTGGGTCCAGCCTGATGCACTGCCCTCAGCTGCCACTCTGGCACCAGTCACTCAGACATCAGATGGTTCTATGGCTCCTGGGCCCCTTTCTTTCCAGACTCCCATGACATCCTTTGCTGCTGCAGCTCGGTCTCGTCCTCATTGTCCATCTTCCGTGACGGCTTCTACTGCTCACCGACTACAGGAGCCAGCTGCAGCTCCCCCCATTCCATCTGTGGCTCTATCCCAGCCCTCTGCCCCTACCCCCACTCTGCCTATTACTACACCGGCACCTACCTGCCGCAGGGGCAAGCAGACCGCCCAGGACCCTCCCCCAGCGGTGGAGACTGATGCGTCCTTTCGGGCCCACATGCTCGAAATCCTCCAGGTCATCTCCTTTCTCATGAAACCACACATCTGGGTTGTCATTCGTGACACTGCACAAAAAGTCCGTCGGTCAGAGGATGGGTTCTCCGAGGTCATCGCCCTAGTGGAAGGGCTTAGTCAAATATTTTTGTATTGGCGAATCGACCACCACACCACCACCACCAGCCCCCTCAGGATCTTGTCACCTGCATTTTTAATAGCAGGGGCATAAAACGGATGAAGATAGAGTTGAACCCCTTCCTCCTTGACCATTATGTGTATGTTTTACTGGTGACAGAAACACACCTTAAACCGGCAGATGTTTTCCACCTTTGCAACATAGTGTCTTAGTGCTCTTACCTCCTTGACTGCCATGGTGGAGGCACGGTAGTGGTCCTCAACAGAGCTCTTGTCCATACCCAAGAGACTCTCCAGCCAATGGAACACATAGAGGCCACAGCAGCTACCATCTCCACATGCCTTGGTGCCATTACCTTTGCAGCAGCTTATTTGAGCCCAAACAAGCCACTGCTGGAAGCAGACCTCAGCACATTGTCATCCTTCGACAGGCTCATCATTGGGGCAGATCTCAATGCCAAGCACCCAGCTTGGCATTCTCGCGTGTCTACCCCCAAAGGCTGGCTCCTCCTTGACCTGTAGGATACTTTAGCGCTATTGGTCTATGGCCTGCATGTACCTACCCATATCCCAGTCCGTTCGAACTGCCAACCAGGCGTTCTGGATGTGGCCATCTTGAAAAACATCACCACTCAGTTTTCACTGGAAGTTCTCCATGAACTGGTCTCTATGAGCCAGTACTCTTGCACCACACCAATGCTGTCCTTTCATTCGGTGTTTGTTCCACTGTGACCCTCACCAATTGGGACAAGTTTGCTAGGGTACTTAATAACACCACTCTACACGACCTCGATTTGACAACACCGGCCAATACAGTCCGTACCCTGAATTACCTTACCGCCAAAATACAGAGAGCAATGAAACCCTCCACCTCGGGATTTAACCCCCCTGGACGATTTGCCTCCCCCGTTGTGGGAGCTGAAGGTGGAAGCAGTTTCATGATCCTCGGGACAAACGCCAAATGAGATGCCTCCAGCATGAATTGTGTCACCGGCTCACTGACTGGAGGTCCGAACAATGGGAGGACAGGATGGCCGCTTTCTTCCTCCACCATAGGTCTGACTGGGCTGTCATTCACACGCTGTGGCGTACTATGCCAGCGACTGCCCATTATATTCGCACAGTAGTGGGCTTGTCATATTATACCCTCCAAATTGTGGAAATGCAGGCAGATGCATTTGAGGCCCAAAACCGCCCCCTTGTCCAAGACCTTTCTCCGGACGAACTACAGGACGAACATGAAGTCCTGGCAGCTGTTGCTGCTTTCTGCAATTGCCCACCCCAGTCTGCCCCCTCCTTACGTCCATGGCAGCATATCGTTCAAGGTAAATGTGGCTGGTCAGCCTCTGGATTGGACGGAATTTTAAATGAACATCTTTGCCACTTTCCCTGCAAGCCACTCATCTTGTTCATCAAGATTTTAAACTGTTGTCTCACGTCTGGCCTTTTCCCCCCTCAGTGGAAATAAGCCAAGCTGATTGTGATCTCCAAGACGTTCAAGGACCCTACAGTCCCCAGCAACAACAGGCCCATCAGCCTCCTAAATACTATGGCAAAAGTCTCCCCTCAGTGGAAACAAGCCAAGCTGATTGCATTCCCCAAGAGGTTCAAGGACCCTATGGTCCCCATCAACAACAGGCCCATCAGCCTCCTAAATACTATGGTGAAAGTCCTTGAATCCTTAATCCTTCACCGGCTTTTCAAACCTCTGGCGGCCGCTGGGACGATCCGTCCTGAACAGTTTGGATTCACTTTGCATGTCTCTGCCGAACTTCAGGTCCTACGGATCACTGTACACGTCAGCAATGGCTTCAACACCGCCAAGTCGACAGATTCAGGATTTCTGGACTTTCAGAACGCCTACGACAAGATCTGGCAAGACACTGTAGTACATAAGATGCTGACGCAGACCCCTATACCAGAAGTTTGTGTCAAGATCTTGGATGACTTCCACCACAGTAGTACTTTCCTAGTGGCTCAACGGGGAATGCATTCTGCCATTTGCCAATTGTCGGCAGGCACTCCACAAGGGTCGGTGTTATCTCCCATCCTTTTTAATATCTATGTAAATGATATGCCAGTCATCCCCGAGTGCCACCTAGCACAATATGCTGACGACACAGCACTATACACCACTGGACGCATTACTGTCGCCGTCGTCGCCCGCCTCCAGCGACAGGTGGAGGCCATCATCACCAGGTGCCGGAAAAACAAAATAGCTCTCAATGCCGCCAAAACTACGGCAGTCTATTTCACGAAACGGCATCCAGTCCTCCGCTACAGTATTTCGATTGCAGGCGTGCAGTTACCCTGGTCCCCAACAACCACCTATCTCGGGGTCCAGATGGACCACAAGTTGCTCTTCCACTGTCATGCGGAGTATGTTGCCAACAAGGGGCAAAAGCTGACCAGGGTTTTGTACCCACTCTTCTGCTGTAGGGAACTTAACCTGCATGCCAAGCTCTGCATCTACCGAACAGTTATCCTGCCTGCCCTCACGTATGGTTCTGCTGCATGGGCCGCGATTAGTGTCACCAGGATGCGGACGTTGTAGCGCCTGCAGAACAAGGTGCTAGGTGGAGCCTGCACGCCATGCCACTCACGAGAATTGTCACTCTCGACGAGGAAGCGTATATCGTCCCCCTCAAGACGACTATACACAACAATGCGCAGGTGCTCTATGAGAAAGTGGTTGCCCTGTGGGACACTGTCCATGGGGTACGCCTCATTGGGACCTCACTTCTACATCGACATCCGGTTCCCCTAACCATCCAAGAGGAATCGGATTCCGACCATGGATAACGATAGGCCTGGCACGCCCACCACCAATGCATCCTTTGCGGGACTAGCCCCCATTCTACATCCAACACTTTCCCATCCTACCTGCCCACGTTGGTCTAAATTTTTCTGCCTGACTGATGTGGTACTGTCACCGTCGGAGGGTGGTACGGGACTCCAAGTCCCACCGCCACACCACCAAAGTATATTACAGTAATGCAGTGTCACTGCCCTGTGGATAAATTTACTGCCTCACCAACACAGTTAGACCGCAAAAGAGCGGTGATGCTGTACTGCAACAATCACAAAAAAAAAAAAAAAAAAAAAAACAATGAGACTGGTGAGTCAGCCCATAAACGATTTTTCGGAAGTTATTAATGTAAACATAGATGTGACAATATTTGTAGTATTTTAGGAAATTCAGATGCTTTGACGTATTTTTTGATAAAAAATACTTTGGAGATCTGTCTGCACAGAACAGGTGTGGTTATATTCCAGTAGTAATACTAGTCTCCCATCGGAAGAGAGAGAGGTGTCTGAAGTATTTTTTAATAAATAATTTGGCTCATTCGGATACCTTTTGGCACAACCCATATGGGGCTACATTTCAGTTGGCTCTTTCATTTTAATACTAGGTTATAATTGGAGCTAAGGAGAGAGAAGTACACAGGAGGTAAATGTCTTCCAGAATTAATGAATATATTTGTCTTGAATGTGAAGGTTACATAATGTTTACTTCATATTTGACACTATTTTTAATACTACACTGTGATTGGTTGGAGATAGGGACGATGTACACAACGAAAATAATGTAATTTGACACCATTTTTACATAGCATTTAAATATCATGCTGTAGTTGGTTGCAAAAAAGTTGCGGATTTAGTTATACTGTATGTGGTCAGTTTCCATTAACTTGGATTTTTAATACTGTACTAAGATTAGCTGGATATAAGGAGTACTGCAATGTGTGATTGCCTGGAGACGGAAGAAGGGTAGTGAATTCCTAATTTTTTCCACTAATACAATGTTACTGTCTCTGCCATCTCCCAGTTTTTATACTGCGCCATGACTGGCTGGAAATAAGGAGTACTGCACTGTGATTGGATGGGGAAGGGGGAGGGGAGGGTTTTTTAATATTTTCCACTAACACAGTTGCAGAATTTCTGCCATCTTGGATAATACTGTGCTGTGATTGGCTGAAGATAAGGGGGAACACTGATAAGGATTACAGTGTAACTGATAAAGATAATGACATCACTCACAAGGAAGATGATGTCACTGTTATAGGTCGCGGGAGAGAGGACAGTACAAAAATGCCCCAGATAGTTGATATCCACACTACTTACAAGATGTTCGTTTAGTCATCACGTTTACTATTTATTGGGGCTGTAAATGTATCAGCTGGAGAACCTTTGGTCTGTAAACATCACAGACACCACAGATCAACCGAAGTGGGATTGGTGTGTCGGTTTGCAAAATTGTACCTGCGTCTCATTGATGGCCAAAGCAGGCTTGTATGGACCAAAAACGGGAAGATGATGCAGTGTCAGGTCTACAATAATTACATTCATAAATACGTCAGTAACGTGTAGCATACATTACTTCAGTCCAGCTCATTAAATGCCCCTTATCATTTATTGTTTCTCACATCCAGTATTGAGATTTGGCTTCAGTATGTAAGATTTAATAGTTGCATTAAGTTTGTTTCTTATATTTGTAGGCTAAAACTGCATAATCAATTCAACACCCCTCTGAGTATTTGAAAGATTTTCTTATACGAGCTTAGACTATTGTCTGTCTCCTTTATGTCACTGTGTCGTTGTGTTAGCGCATAACAACAAGTCTGACACCTTTTACAGTGGAATGCGCTATAACGCTATACACGCAGAAAATATTTAACCTAAATATACATACTTCTTCTTTGTTCCAGTAGATTTTCGGATTTTTGGTGCTGTTTCCATGGATATCTGGTGGCACAACAATGAATATGAATATGAGCTGCGGGTGGTACCCATCGCTGGACTACGAGCGTGTGGCGATGGAGTGTTCTGGGCCGTTGGTGACGAAAGTACCGACGATGCTGTCCAGCGATCTGAAATTGTTGCGTCTTACTGGGACCAACATCACGTCGTTGGACAGCACCAGCTTCGAGGGGCGTAGCTTGGCCGAGCTCACGACCCTCTCTGTGAGCGGAGGTGCGCTGGCCAGAGTCGCGGCTAACGCCTTCTGCCCGTTGCCCGCCCTGGCGAAGCTCGACTTGTCTCATAACCAGTGAGTACTCGTTACTCTCCTCTAATGTGACGTTTGGTGAACCACTGTGAATCTCCTTCAATTATTATTCACTTATGGGAAACGCACCTATGCCTTAAGTTTCTTCGTTGACGGGAACACCTTTAAGCTAATATTTTTTTATGTTGAATCCCTCGTTTAGAGACACATTTTTTAATCTCCTTAACAGTGGAGGAAATGCAAGTAATTCGTCTTACTACAGTAATGAGATTTTACGTCAATTGTTAAAATGAGTCTCATTCAACATGTTCACCGTATGCTCGAAGGAAGTTACCGACTCTGCGCCATAGATGACGTTAACAACTAGCCAATGGAATCAATGTTAAGGACATAACTGTTATGTTAGTGAATGTAGCCTCTTTATCAATTGAAATAGATTTATAAATAACGAATGCAGAATTCTTCTATTTATCAATAGATTTCAGATTGAAGTTCTGAGAAATTCGACTTGTAGAATATCATTTTCAGAACAAGATATCAATTTTCCGGAATAAAAAATTATGTTAGTACCAGAACTTGCTACATAGACGTCGTAGACCACTTTCTACATTTTATTAGCCTTTCCAATTATACCAAATACCTTATTTACCAGTACTTTTCTTTTCAGGGAGCATCTTGAACAGTAAGTGTAGTACGTCTACATCTACTTTACCATTCGGCAACTCACACATACACACCTGGTAGAAGGTTCACTGAACGACCGTCACACCACTTACAATGAATCGCTTGTTACACAGCCCCACAGCCGCAAGTTTCAATATTTATCTTTTCCTGTAGTTTCATAGTAATATATTTCTTCAATTCCGTGCGTGTTTTTGTGTTTAAGCGGTTTAATCTCGCGATTTTATCTCCAAGTGTAAATTTAGGCAATCTGTAGCGCTCTTTTAATTTTTGCTGAACAGCCAGCTACACAGTTCATTAAGGCATCAGCGTCCTTTGGTCGCACGTCAGGAGGGTAGCAGGTTGCATATCTACGTTTCTGTCTGGTTTTACAGTTTACTTCTTCAGTTAGTCCTGCAAGAATGGGTAGGATGTTTGCATGCCGTGTCAGACGCAGGAGGAGCTGGCCCCAGTTCGCCAGCAGTTGAATGTCATTTTAGTTAAGGTCAGCTGCCTTCAAGAGGCTCCTTCGGGGTGTAACGGTGGCGGAAAATCTGGCGCGTCGCGTGGGACACATCACGTCTCGCTTGTTTCGTCCACGAGCTCTGCTACTGAGTCACCTCCTGCTGCACCCGACAGCAGGGTAACGCGTTCGCGTCGCTCGAGGCGGAGGGCCAATGTGGAGGCTGGCCGTCTGGCTTCGACTATTCGCCCTGTGAGCGAATAGATGGTCATTCCTTCAACAGGGTCCCAGCAGTAACACACGGGCAGACATATGTTAGCTATCGGAGTTCCAAGATACTCGTGTTTAGGATCCCCTCTGGAAGATTGCGTTCAGGCCTGGAAAGAAAGCCAATGTGGCTTCTGTATGTCTGCTAGAGGGCCTCATGCGAGATGTGGAGGAGGTCTTATCTACGGCTATCGAGAGTGCAGTCGTCTGCAACTGGTAGATCACGACGGCACCAAAGGCGCCGATCATTTGGGTTTTCAGGCCATCCTCAGTTCATACGGGCTTCGGGCGGATGTGGTCAAGGCTGCGCGCCTCGGCCGCGGGGTGCAAGCAGAGCTTGCAATTTTCAACATTGCTCCGAGAGCTGATGGGTTTCCTTTGCTCTGATGCCGAGTGGAGGAGTCTCACCCAAAGACTTCGTCGACTCTGTGGCAGTCGGATCCGCGTGGTCGGATGGGGAAGGACTCCTCTTGGTACGTCAGGGGTGCACTATATGAAGAAAACAGCTACTCGGGTAGCAGGGTACTTGTGGAGAGCACAAGAGGGTTTTTTAAGGTTAGGCAGTAGTTTGTGGTACTCTGATGGACACCCACCAGTTGAAATGCAGATGGTGAAATCAGACCGCGTTCAGAGACACTCGACTGCCAATATTATGTCAGTAAATTGTCGAAATATAGCTAACATTTTACTATCCTCCAAAATAGGTCTCGTGCTCAAATTGTTCCTGGGATCTACAACTGACAGAAACCCAAAGTAGTACGCTTTAAGATAGTTAGGGAGTCATGGTATGTATATCGGAAATACAGCTTGTCTAGATGACAAAAATAGGATTTGAGTGTAATGCAAAAGTCATCTCGTCACGTATAACAGATCTACGTGAAACCAAGTTAATTTTTCGATGCAATTACCGGCCACCCGATTCGGCTGTGATAGTAGCAGAGACATTCAAACGAAACCTACGGTCAACAGCACGTAAATACGCAAATGCGACATTACTTGGAGGCGAGTCCAACCTATCAAATACGGAATGGGTCATCTCTCGGCTCACCGCAGCGGTATGGACAGACACTCTTGTCAAGTAGCCGGTCGCGGTGGTCTCGCGGTTCTAGGCGCGCAGTCCGGAACCGTGCGACTGCTACGGTCGCAGGTTCGAATCCTGCCTCGGGCATGGATGTATGTGATGTCCTTAGGTTAGTTAGGTTTAAGTAGTTCTAAGTTCTAGGGGACTTATGACCACAGCAGTTGAGTCCCATAGTGCTCAGAGCCATTTGATTTAGTCTTGTCAAGTAATTTTGATTACGTTTTATGAAAACGGTCTTTTTCAGCTGCTAGTTTTGCAGCCCACATGCAGACCTTACAGCTACAAAGAGACTGGACCTCATCAATGGTACTGGCATATAGACGGGATTGGTGATGACGATGTCATCATAGCGACTCTTGTTACGAAAGTTAATAATTCAGTTAAGAAGGCTAGGGAAATGGTTCTGCTAGAAAGAGCGTAGAGGATGTCTAAACACTTTGTAAATCGTACTGTGGAACAAGGACGAAAAAGATTCATCATAGTTTAACAACGAAATTCGGAAAATGCTGAGGAAGCAAAGACTGTTGTACTGTCGGTTCAGAAGAGAACGCGCAAATGACGACAGGCAACATTTAATACAAATGCGGACTTCTGTAAAAAGATCGGTGCGCGAAGCTTATAACAAGTACCATCCTCATGCCTTAGTTAAACATCTTTCCGAGAATCAAAGAAAATTCTAATCCTACGTAAAATCGCTAAGTTGGTCTAAGGCTTCCATCCAGTCAGTTGTTGATCAGTCAGGTGTGGCAGCAAAACTTAACGAAAGTAAAGCCGAAGTTTTAAATTTTTTATTTAAGAAATCATTGACGCAGGAGAGCTGTGAAAACATACCATCGTTTCACCATTGCACAGAGTCCCTTATGTACGAATAAGCATTGCGTGCGTAGAGAAAAAACTGAAAGAAAGGAAAACAAATAAATCGCAGGTCAGGATGGAATACCACTTTGGTTATACAAAGAGAACTCTACGGCATTGGTCCCTTACTTAGGTTACAATTAGGGCGAATCTCTCCCCCATCGCAAAGTCTGAGGCGACTGAAAAAAAAAAAAAGATCACTCCTGTATATAAGAAGAATAAAAGAACGGACCCGCAAAATTACAGACTAATATCCTTAACAACGCTTTGCTGCAGAATTCTAGAATATATTCTGAATCTGAGTATATTAAATCTTCTAGAGACCGAAAAGCTTATGTGCTCCAATGAGCACGGTTTGAGAAAGCATCACTCGTGTGAAACTCAGCTTGCCCTTTTCTCACACGATATACTGTGACGTATGCATGAAGGGCAACAGGCAGATCCCACATTTTTATATTTGCGTGAAGCGCTTGACACGGTGCCCCACTGCATACTGGTTACGAAGGAACGATCAAATGGAATAAACTCCCACATATGAGAGTGGCTCGAAGAATTCTTAAGCAATGGAGACCAGCATATTGTTCTAGACGCTGGGGTGTCATCAGAAACAAGGCTGTCGCCACGGATGCCTCAAGTAAGGACCGCTGCTATTTTCTGCAAACTTAAATGACCTGGCGGGCAGGGTGGCCAACAGTCTGCGGTTGTTCCTCGATTATTCTGTGGTGTACGGCAAGGTGTCCAAGTTGAGTGAGTGTAGGAGGATAAAAGATGTCTTAGACAAAATATCTAGCTGGTGTGATGAATGCCAGCCAGCTGTAAACGAAGAAAAATTTACGCGAACGCGGATGGGTAGGTAAACAAGCCAGTAATATCCGGGTACAGTGTTATTAGTGTCGTCCTTGATACAGCCACACCTTGTAAACATCTGCGCGCGAAGTTGCAAAGCGGTATAAAATGAATCTAGCATGTGAGGACTGCGGTAGGAAACGCAGATGGTCAACTTCAGTTTATTGTGAGAATTTTACGAAAGTGTGGTACATCTGTGAAGCAAACCACATGTAGGACACTAGCGTGTCCTATTCTTGGGGTCGGCTCGAGTGTTTGGGACCCGCACCAGTTCGAATTAGAGGAAGACATCGAAGCAATTCAGAGGCTGCTCGATTTGTTACCGTTAGGTTCCACCAAAATGCAAGTGCTACGAAGATGCTTCAGGAACTCAAATGTGAATTCCCGTCTGAAAGTGACATTCTTTTCGAGGAACCCTGTTGAGACAACTCATTGAAAAGGCATTTGAAGCTGACTGACGAACGATTCTACTGCCGCCAGCATACAGTGTGCGTACGGACGGCGAAGATAAGATACTATAAATTAGGGCTCGTAGGGAGGCACATAGACAATCGTCTTCCTTTCGCTCTATTTGATAGTGGCACAGAAAAGAAAATGACTAATTGTGGAACAGGGTACCCTCCGCTACACACAGCACGGTGGCTTGCGAGGTACGTATGTAGGTGCAGATGTAGAGTATCGGTCGTTACACTGTCCACCAGCGGCCGGGAAAAAAGAAGATCCCTGCAAGCCCTCAATTCACTTATTTTGTTTCGATGATCGCATCTTCCTGTGTGGGTGGGTGTCAACAAAATATTTTCGTAATCGAATAACGCCTTTGCTCTTTCGTTTGCACCCCAGCTCGCGTATCATTTCCGTGACAGTCTCTCTCCTGTTTTGCAATAATGCGAAATGAGCTGCCTATCTTTGATCTTTTTCATGTCTTCCGCTAATCCTACCTGGTAAGGATTTCATACCACGTTGCAGTACTCTAACAGAGGGCGGGCACGAGTAGTGTAGTGGATTTGTTGGATCATCTAATTGTTCTGCCAATAACACATCGTCTTCAGTTCGCCTTCCCTACAAAATGTAACAGTTCGAAGTCAAGTTCTTCGTAGGTCTTATCCGTAGCGATTTAGGTGAACGTGATTTATCGTGCAACAAGCTGCGGTTCAAATGGTTCAAATGGCTCTGAGCACTATACGACTTAACTTCTGAGGTCATCAGCCGCCTAGAACAGAACTAATTAAACCTAACCTAAGGACATCACTCACATCCATGCCCGAGGCAGGAATCGAACCTGCGACCGTAGCGGTCGCTCGGCTCCAGACTGTAGCGCCTAGAACCGCACGGCCACTCCGGCCGGCCAACAAGCTGTGATTGTCTCCTAAATCGCTTATACAGAACAGGAACATCAGAGAGCCTGTAACACTTCTTAGAGAACGCTATATATCGCTTCTGTTTTACTCGATGACTTTCCGTCAATTACCACGAACTCTCACCTTTCTGATAGTAATTCACGAACCCAGTAGCACGATTGAGTAAAAAAAAAAAAATAAATAAATAAATAAATAATTGCTACGAACACTCACCTTTCTGACAGTAATTCACGAATCAAGTAGCACGATTGAGTCACCAAAGGCATGAACGTTTATCTGAAGACGCCAGTGAGCAACGATATCAAAAAGATTTTGGAAATCTGGAAATATGGAATCAATTTGAGATCTTCTGTCGGTGGTACTCCCTATTCCATCAGGATAAAGAGCTCGTAGTGTCGCACGAGAACGATACTTTCTGAAGACGTGTTGACTTTCTGTCAATACATCTTTTTTAGGTAATTCATACAAATCGACCACAGTATATGTTCCAAAATCGAAATGCCAGTAGTCGTGAATGATATGGGTCTGCAATCCAACTTCCTGTCTTGATATTCATGATTTGGATTTGCAGCTTCTTGTGTTGACCCTGTTTGCAGTTAAAATTGTAGGATGTGAAGTCCACCAGATATGCAAAATACCTTTTTTCTCAGTACCCAAACATGTTTCAGCACCGCTGTGCCATCATCAGTGGGTTTCCGTTTTATTTATTCTGTAATGTGAACATTTTTATTAAACTATTACAAAAGTAAGTGGATGTTTAGTTCAAACAACAGTTCGTTTCTTTTTGTTAATACCTTTACACTTGGTGTGCATGTTTTATTTTCAGATCACTTGTATATTATTTACTATGTGTTTCTTGACATCTGCAACCAAACGATGTTGATGAGAAATTTTGCTGGGAGTTAACCTACCATCTACAATGTAATTTGGTTTATCGGCATATTTCGCGCATATATTCGTTTTTACTTACATTTTTGTGTGACAAACCCATTTCATATCGTGATGCACAAGTAAATATAGCACGTATTTTCCACAAATAAGGTCGTAAAACACTTCTCACTTCTCCAAAACACCAGAGAGTTCGGCGCCAAATTCGAATTTGGTTTACGTTTTATCTCTCTCTCTCTCTCTCTCTCTCTCTCTCTCTCTCTGTGTGTGTGTGTGTGTGTGTGTGTGTGTGTGTGTGTTTTGTACGCTTCTTAGATGTTTGAGTTGTCTTTTACATGGTGTTCCTTTTGTATGTAAATGGTGAGTCTTTCCAGATTGTAGTGTATCCATTTTTCGTGTGGTGTGTGTGTGTGTGTGTGTGTGTGTGTGTGTAGACTTTATCTGTTTGTGTTGTCTTTTTTGTAAAGTTCCTTTAATGTGTTAAATAGTGCGACCTTGAACAGTGTAGTGTATTCACTTACTACACTCTGCAAGGCCACACTATTTAACACATTAAAGGAACTTTACAAGAAAGACAACACAAACAGATAAAGTCTACACACACACACACACACACACACGAAAAACGGTTCCATACAATCTTATTTGTGGATAATACTAGCTATATTTACGTCTGCATCACGACACCTCACCATGATGCGGAGAAAAAGGGCTTGCCACACGAAAACGTAAGTAAAAACGAATATAGGCGCTAAATATCGCGACGAACTAAAATACATTCTAGATGGTAGGTTAACTCCCAGCAAAATTTATCATCAACATCGTTTGGTTGCAGATGACAAGCTACCTATAGTAAATAATATACATGTGACCTGAAAAATCATGCACACCAAGTGTAAAGGTATTAACAAAAAGAAACGAACTATTATTTGAACTAAATATCCACATAATTTTGTAATAATGTAATAAAAATGTTCACATTACGGAATGAATAAAACGGAAACCCACTGATGATGGCACAGTGGTGCTGAAACATGTTTGGGTACTGAGAAAAACCGGTGTTCCGCATATCTGGCGGAACTCACATCCTGCAATTCCTTTCTTGAGTGTAGGTGTGACCCGCGTAACTTTACACTCTGTAGGTACAGATATTTCATCGTTAGAGTGATTGTATATAATTGCTAAGTATGGAGCTATTATATCAACGTACTCTGAAAGGAACCTAATTGTTCTACAATCTAGACTGGAAGACTTGCCTTTATTAAGTGGTTTGAGGAGCTTCACTACACATAAGATATACGTTTCTGAGTTACTCTCATTGGTTTCACATTTTTATTCGAATTCTGGAATATTTACTTCGTTTTCTTTGGTGAAGGAGTTTCGGAAAATCGTATTCGTAACTCCTCTTTCGTGCCACTGTCATCATGAACGTCACCATCGCTAACATGCAGTGAAGGTATTGACTGTGTGTTGCCACTGATGTATTTCAAATAAAACCAGAATCTCGAATTTCGAGATAGAGTTTCGTTGTGGAAGCTATTAAAATCGATTCGCATCGAAGTCCGCCCTAAATACCGAGCTCTTGTAAGACTTCGCCAATCTTGGGGATTTTGCGTTCTTTTTAATTTGGTATGCTTTTCTCGTTGCTTCTGTAACAGTGTTCTGTCGTGCTTTGTGTACCACAGAGGATCAGTTCCTTTTCTTATTCATTTCTTTAGTCCCACCTGTTATTCATTTATTAAGCATAATTCTCTCAATTGCTTCTGATACTATTTGCTTGAATTCAAGCCACTCCTCGTCTACACTCACATAGTTAGTTCGAAAGGAATGGAGACTGTCTCTTAGGAAGCTTTAAGCGATCTTACGTCCGATATTTTTAAAAGATAAATTCTGCGTTTACTTCTGGTGGGGATGGATTTACAGTGTTCAGTCTCGCTACAACCACTTACAGTCACTAATCCCTGTATCCGTCATGCAGCTATCTATCTGCCCAGGATTATATATTGCTATGAAGTCAAATGTTTCTTCACAAGCGTTTACGCTCCAAGTGGGTTTCGTAAACAAAATGTTGAAAACAATTTTCGCATTTAGTTTAGTTCCAGTCTGTTTTACACCCACCAGAGACGTTGAGCACACATTTTCTCCAATACATTGAAGATAGGTTGAAGTCGCCACCAACTATAACAGTATCAATGGGGTACTTTTTTGAGATAATACGCGAGTTTTCTTTGAATATTCCAGCAACTGTACCATCACCGACAGGTCGTTGGTAAAAGGGCCAATTATTAATTTAGTGCGCTTGTTAAGCCTCAACCCATACTAACCCACAGAAACCATCTACTTCAATTTCGCTACAACGTAAATTGCTTGTAACAGCAACCAACACACCTATACCAACTGAAGTTTATCTAAACTTTCTGAACATCGTCAGGCCCCTTGAAAAAATTTTGGGCTGACCTTACCTGTGGCGTTAGCCAGCTTTCAGTGCCTATAACCTACTTGAGCTCCAGTCCTCCCTCCTCCACCCCCTTACCTAAGTGGTCAGTGCGTCTGATTGCAATGCAGTGGACCCAGGCTCGATACCCGATCAGCTCATTTGATCAGGACATTGCTATATAATTTTACACACACAGTACCACACAAGGAAGCTTTTCCTAAATGTTACTTTTCTTACCACTTCATAATGTGGCTTGCTATTCTTAGAAATTAGGCGAACAAGTCTGTGTATTAGTTTTTTAATATTTGTCTTGGAAGTGCCGCAACAACTTTCTTTTAAATTTATGTGTATTGTACATACCAGTTTTTATTTCACACAAAGATTGTAATAAATTTAGCAGTAATGAATGCACTTTCAAAAATTCTGTACCACAGGAAGTTGTGTTGTAGTACGTACAAAGTCAGTAGCAAATTTCACCTTTCTTCCTCAATGGTTCACCAGAAAATGTTTCTTATTCAATGAAAAATGAAATGTACTGGAAATCCATAAAAAAGATTTTATTATAATTTATAACCGAAAAAAGTATCTTTTGGTAGCCATAACATTACATCTGGTGTTCATGTAGATCTTTAGCTTTAATCTTCTAATATGAACCTTCTGGGGTGCCCATTTGGCAGTATCCTTCACTCACATTTCAGAACTAGAAATACGCACACCAACAGTCTCCTTCAATTACTTTTCAGTGAAGGAACGTGTAACAAATTTAAGTCTCATAAGGGTTCTGATTCTTCCAATGTCACCAGACAAGCATCATATGCGGAAATTTTAAAAACAGTAGATGGGCAAAATGTTGCCTTTGGACGTCTCCTCTAAATGAGGTTATCGAAGCCTCCTTTCGAGTTTCGTGTTCCACCATGTGTGCATTTCTTTAATAAAACTTAATTAACTGCATCGTAAATGTGCTCAGGCACTTCTATTCTCTACAGATATCTTCTCTGATGGCAATAAATCATAAAATATCACAAACAAGGACAAAGTCTTGTACAAAAGGGAGCAATGCACTGTGTATTTGTTGGAACGAGACGGCTTTTACATCATTTGTATCACAAATTAAACTCTGAAAATTGGAGATAATATTTCTAGCATGGTACAGAACTATATGGTGGAAAAAACCTAACATTTTTGACTGATTTTACATACAACCTCCCCCTCAAGGGGCCCCATTACCTCCAACACTGGAGCTTCCAACTACCAGTGGGCTCACCTTCTGTGAATGCCTAGATCTCGCAGGCCGAGATGCTTCGTCTGAAAAAGGACAAGCGACCTGATCTGCCTCACGATCTTTATCCACCATTGACAGCGCCTGAAATTTGTTTGTCAGACGAACTAGTGAGGCCTTTCCATCGGCCTCCATAAAGGTCTTTCGCTGCCTGGCGTATCTAGGAACGACCTCCTACTCGACCAACGTGTGAGATGTCAGCCTCAGTGCGGACAATAACCGTGGCGGCCACATTAGTGGACCAATCGGAGGAGACACGGATGTGCCATATGTCCCTTGGATCCCTACATATGGTCTCCCACACCGATGCCCTTTTGCAACAGCCTCAGACTGCATGATCGAAGACAGCACTGCTTGGAACTATGAGCGAAGGATCACCAAATCATCCTGCATTCCTCAAGAACTATACGAATTTAACTGCTAAGCACCTGTATGTCGAAATAAGTCGGTTTTAGTTAGAAGCTCATATCAATAAGTCAGAAATGAATGCTGTACTCTCCTGCTGGAGCAGGAGCAACCTCTTTACTTAGAGCAACCGCTTTACTGAGCTGTTCAACCAACACTGACTGTTCAGCCCAAAACAAATGCTTGTGGCGCTGCAGACGGCGGAACTATACACTAGACTGTGCCTAATAATCCTGCAAACACCCAAAAAAGTTACGAATTAAGCAACTAAGCACACACATAAATCAAAATAAATCGTTTCTGGTTTGGGGCTGGTAGATCTAAATCGCAAATCAATGCCGTACTCTCCTGTGGTGATACTTCGAACGATGTCTACAAAAATTTCGAGTGCATATCATTCGTTCTGAAAACAAATGAAAGAACATGTCATATGCATTCTGTGAAATATACCTTCTCATGTAATTAATTGTTTCTAAGGTAATTCTTATGAAAACCTTATAATGTTCCACATATTTCAGTAATTTAATTACGATATACATTTCTCACTTATTTGAACATTTCATACTCATTTCCTAATTACAAAATATCTTTTAAATTAAATTATCTTTATATATTGGCAAATTACAGGGGTCGCCAGTTTTATGGAACATTCAAAGAATGTAAATAAAAATCATAGCCTAACGTACTCTGATATTCCTGTTTGCATGCAACTCGAGTTTATAATATGCTGATTAAACTCTTTTAAGGACAGAAGAGGTGAAAATGAAGTAAAACTGGTCACAACAAAAATGCCAAAATGAAAAATCTGATTTGATGCAGACCTCCTCTCTAGTTTATACTATGCAAGTCTCTTCATCTCCGACTAATTACAGCAGACTACAACCGTCTGTACCTGATTACTGTATTCATGCCTTTGTCTCCCTCTACAGTTCTTACACTAATGCTTCCCTCCATAACGAAACAAAAGATTCCCTGATGCCTCATGAATTTCAGTGATGGGTTTCAATACTGAAGAAACGTTAACCGATGTGTATGGACATAAAACAAGGTTAGGTTATACTAAAATCGTATTCCGACTACAAACACCTTTCCAGTGCAAAACCTACAAAAATGTAATTTTAGCTCGGCATGGAGGATGTTATGTCAAGCTATGCCATGGAGGTAGTTATACCACATGTTTCATCATTTATCGTAGAAGATATCTGTACCCTATCTGGTATTGTTCATAGACCTGTCAAATTAAAAGTGACCGCGTGTAACCAAATCTCTCAAACCCCTAACAACTGTGAGCGAGTTACAAATTTTTAACATTAAACATTCAACAATGTAGTACTAGCATTGTTAGCTGTGATAAATTAGCTGACGAGTATCTGATCCTACCTATTAGTCTTTTTCTACTATGCTGGCGTTTTTACACTTCCGGGTATGACACACTTCTGAAGAGTAATTCATATTCCTCAAGAAGATGAAAAACAAAAACCTTAACGTGTAGTGAGACACGACAGAACAGAATCAAACTCCAATTCGTCCATATTGGTTTGATCTTGCCCCGTATCCTTCCTCACCATTCTTAATCGATCTTATTTTTCACCACTAATGACTTAGATGCCCAATGAAAGTTAAATATTGTTACCTTCTTTAAGAAGGAGATAGAAGCATCAATTGGCAACCAAAGTAAAAACTGAACAGACCTTGGATACAACAAAGGAAATAATAATTCTTTGGTTGTTATGGTCTAACATCAGCCACGTTGTAGATCAACTCACAGGATTAGGTTCCACCAATTACATAAACCATAAAATATTTTTGATTTCATGGTTCTTGTCGGAACATGTTTCAGCTTAAGTGTGCTGTCACAAAACATGTCTGACCAAGGGAAGTAAGAGTAGAAAAATTATAAGGTCTTATTAAACAGACAGAACCCAACCCGAAACTACAGAGGAAGAAACGAGTCAACTGAAAAGGCTATGCAGAAGAGGATAGTTGTACAAGACATATGATGTGTATGATACATTGATTTGACACACAGAAAAATGGCTGAAACTAAATTTCTGGGAAAATATGAAACTCGAATTTGTGGGTCAAGTCTTTGAGACACTGATAGTAATATGTATGCAGAGAAGAGGGGAGAGTAAGGTAACTGCTGAAACAGGCCATTGAAGCGATGTATTTAATGAAGCTACTTAGTGAATTTTGTTTCATGTATCTAACTCATAATTGAATTATACCCAGCAGATACTATTTTACTTTCATTCAAAATCTTTTGGCCATTAGCAGTATAATATCTACGACTATCATTTAAATATATGTATGTTTCTTGTTTCAGATTGGATCTTCTAGATGCATTGAGCTTCAAGTGCAACAAGCATTTGAGAACTGTAAACCTCTCTGACAATCCCAGTCTGCATCACTTGCCTCTATTGGTCAGTTCATCAATAGAGACCGTGTATATAGAGAATTGCAGCCTGACGAGCGTTGATGTTGCCGTAGTGAAGAGAATGACAGCGCTGAAGACCCTGTCATTGAGTGGCAATAGTAATCTACACTGCCTGTCTGAGATAAAACGGCTGGAGGAGGCTCTGCCTGATCTCTCCGTCATCTGCGAAGACTCTGTAGAGTATCGTCCCTCTCAGCCCACCACTGGTGGTCGAGAATCCCCTCCACTAAATTTTCACAATAACACACAATCAACAATACATCTAACACGAAATGATGTTGGAAATTCTGCATCTCAACTTCCACAGTCAGCATGGACTATTACCGTTGTAGCTGTTTCTGTCTTCACAATCATTGGGGTCCCAGTCTAAAGACTGTCTGAAGTTATCAGTCTAAGGACTGGTGCTATTAGATGTGGCATAGTCTAGCCTTTTCCTGACCTTTGAGCTACGTAAATTTAAATTCCTATATCAGACATTGATTCATAATAGTAAGCCTATTCATACTTAATGTTGGGTTTAAAACTGAATCAAATACTCATTAACACTCAAGTGAGAATGGATATCCAATGTCAAGACTGAAATTTTGTTGAATCTTGATGATTTCAATGTTAAATTGCATTTCAATGTTAATTAGCACTGTTAGTGACTCACTACAGAATTTTATTCTGTCACATGTACTATATATTGGTTCCTGTATGTTTCACACTTTGCAGCCAATATTTAGTTTTAAAACTGTGTTAGAGATTAATTAGTACTCGAATGAGGCTAAATTATAAGCTTCCAATTTATTAAATCTTTTAGCTATCGGTTGGTAGCAAAATGACGATTGATACTCAGGTATGAGATACTAAATTCTGTTAAATTTAGTTTATTTCTCATACGACTGCAGATGGTTGGTGCTGTTTCCAGCATTCGATTATATTTTAGTTACCTTTTGAGTAACAGTTTATAGTCAATTTTTAAGCTGAAACATTGTCTTTGATGTGCATTGGTAATGTAATAACAATACACATCTTGCTGTTTCTAGCATTCGATTACATTATAGTTACGTTTTGAGTAACAGTGTAAAGTTGATTTTTAAACTGAAACATTGTATTTGATGTGCATTGATAATGTAATGACAATACACATCTTGATTAACTTCTCATGATCGAGATTCACAATCATAGAGAATTTTTTGAAGAACATCGCATCCGCCGTTGACTGTAGAAATTCTTTATTTCACGATTGCAATTTCGGCTTTTGAGCCATTTTCAAGTGGTATTGAACTCAGTCTGCCTGAGTTGTGAATATATTTTTACTCCAATGACCTTAGTTCACACGTAAATTGTGTGTCAGAACATTAATTTGTAGCGATTTATGTGAAAAATGTTAACACTGGTAACAGTTCACGCAATTTACATAATTTAAAGCTACAGAGCTTTGCACTTTGCTCTCGTTTCATGTTGCCGTACTTCTACAGCGAAGATGCTTATTTTTGACGATGAAATACGGTATGTGTGTCGCAGAAGATTCTGAAGTCTTGAATATGCTAAAGCAAAATCTTTAGCAATACCATTTGAAAATGGCCCAAAGGCCGAAATTGCAATCGTGAAATAATTTCTACAGTCAGCGGCGAACATCCCGCCTTTTAGAAAATATTAACATCTGGTTAGTATTCATAAGAGGATACATAACCAACGATTGTTTTAATATTCTATTGGAGATTGATTGTTGTAAGCAGCCAGTTCTTTACCAAAAAATGTATTGATTGCAGGTAGTATGTAATTGAAGGCATAAAGCTGACGTACAGTTTTACTGGCTCCTACAACAATTATTCATAATTATTAGCCTAAATTGTAAACAAATAGTAACAATTCTGTTATACATGGCTTAGCACACACGTGAGTGTGCAAGGTATTATATTAATAAGTCTGGGAACAACACTTGGTTATTATTGATTAGGAGATATATAGTCAGTACCAGAGTCATGATTGTACTATAAATTGTTTAGTTTTATAATTAGTATAAATAGCCATAAAATGTACTGAATGTCAGGTTGCATTGAAATAAAGATATTCAGCCTAAGAAGCAATTAGACATTGGCTACCATATAGACAAGGCTATATAGCGAATGTTTGAGATTTTACTAATTTTATGAAAAATGCTCAAATTACAATATGTAGCAAGTTTTGACAATAATAATTTTATTTTATGTTACCAAGTATCTCATAAGCATGTATTGCTAATCCATCAAATATAAGCTCACACCACACAAGAAAGTACAACTCATGTAGAATTCTGAATGCTTTTACATGTTTGACATCATTTGAATGTGGAGTACATCCGATGTTTATCATAAAAATTCTGTTTGAGATTAATAAAGTCTTCTTGTGTTTACAGAATTTATGAATGGTTCAAGTTAAGATGTTTTCGTCATGTGGCTTTCAGCCATCTTTTGAAGTTAATTAATTAAACTGCTGGCTGCTCTGTCAGTTACCCTTAACTTGCCACCAAACTAAGCTGATATACGTTTTGCATTCTATATGGATTTACCGATTTTTGCCATCTTGAACAAATAATTAAATGATCAATAAGTTTCATTTAATTTATGTCTATGGGCACAAATTTTTTGATAACAGATTACCGGTTTCAGACTATAATGACCATCATCAGCTCTGTTTTATAAAAACAAAGTCCTAATGTACTGCAGCCATAGTGGCATTGTCAAATGTTAAGTGCAAAATCAGCACCAGCATCGTCAAATATATATAAATGTGCTGGTGCTGATTTTGCATTTAATATTTGACGATGCCACTATGGCTGCAGTACATTAGGACTTTGTTTCTATAAAACAGATCTGATGATGATCATTATAGACCGAAATCAGTAGTTTGTTAACAAAAAGTTTGTGACCATAGATGTAAATTAAAGGAAACTTACTGTATATATGGGTCACTGTTTTATATGCGACAATGTCGCAGCTTGTGAGATCAAATGATCACATCCACAGTCGGTTTTCAGTATACTGCTCCTCAGTATGGCAGTAAACTGTCAATTATGTGGTCCTTCATCTCACTGGGTAAGTTGCTTTGAAAGTTTAGTGAACCTCAAAATAAAATTGACGACTCGATGACGAGTTCAACAACGAGTTCAACACTTTCATGACTAATGGAGCACATATACCTCTCTGTAGCTATGAGCCATCAATTGGAGCAGTGCGCCTGTTTCACTAAAATTGACTCAGATCACCGTCTCTTCCATTACAACAATCTCTGAAGTAAGTGAGTTATCTTACATATAGTGGATTTGGTTTGAAACTTCATCACAAGGCTCAGCAATTCTACTGGCTTCTACGATACCTGTATTTAGTGGGACATACATACCCAACAAACTTCATAGACTGTAGAGAACATCTTTATGCAATATTGCACAGTGATCTTTAAATTTCATGTTGAAAAGTATGTGTGGTTCTCATATTTTTAACTGTCAGAAGAACAAATGTGTTTTGGTATTGTACTGTTAAGCATTTTCCCATATTTTTCAGCATATTAAAAACACTCTTAAAACAAAAATTGAACTTTGAAAATCCTCATTTATCACGGGCTTAGTTAGGCTAAACAGACACACATGTGCCATCTCACTGATTATCAAAAGTGGCAAACTTCAAATTTTGTTGGTAAAGAAAGTGTGTTTTGATCATAACAAAAGACAGTTTTTTACTCGTAACTTTTCGAACATATGTCAAAGAAATTTTAACTATGAAAGACTAAGAAGGGGCCTAGAATCTTCAATGATATTTATAGAATATTAATTATTCGTAATCTCATTTTTTGGTAGAGGCTATACACGAAGGTGCATTAGCCCATCCCAACATGTAACGAACTGTGCTAAGTTCACTTGTGATTACTGAAGTTTTCGTCCCTATAGGTGTGATACTGACATATTTGTATGTTGATAAGATGTTCAGAAGTTCTCAGCAACGTACACAACTTGCAGCTCACCATACACAGAAAATCATCGACTAATACGCCGATAATCTGAGAAGTAAATCGAAAATATAACGCAGACTATAGAATCTGGAAAGAGAAATAAACATGTAGAGACAAAAACTCAAGTGCTACATTAACAAAGAAACTAGACTGCTCATCAACAGCATCAACACTGATTATTAAAGAAAAGAACTGTTTATTCGTTTAGGAATAACACTTTGTATCAATAAATATTTTTACATGGCATTTTCATATATGCACCACCTTTACACTATACATATACATAGTTGAGCTTACTATTATGAACATGGCATGTTGCATTGAATTGCATGCTTCAGGGGTTCACTCATGAAATGTGTTAATGATCAGTTTCCCACATTTGTTCCAACACAGTTGCCTCCAAGCTCTTCAAGGTGCAAATGCTGTTGCGATGATACCTCTGACCTTGCTGTTCTTTAAATTAGAATTGGACAATTACTGATAATTCACAAAAAAACTAATAGTCCTATAAAAAGCGTTTACGTTACTACTCGCGAAATACAGGATTCAAGAACTTACTATCCGTATATTTAATTTAAATACGTACGGCTTTGGTATTCCTAGCTCTCATGAGATTAAGATTATAAGATGACAGAAGTGCTGCCCTAAACTCAGTTTATTATGATCAGGTTCAGAATGTTTTACTGTTCACATGTATAACACGTAGATACGCAACTCTCTCATTTATTCACCGTAATGACTTCGATACATCAATGCTGCCCAGTGATCCACAAATATTGGCAAAGTGTGTTGGGTCGCATGCCTCAACGAAACGATACAGATAGCCATACAATAGGTGGCGCCACACTGAAGGGGTAGCTGTGGAAAGGTCAGACGGACATGTGCTTCTGAAGAGGGGCAACAGCCTTTCAGTAGTTGCAGTGGCAACAGTGTGAATGATGAATTGATCTCGCCTTGTAACAGTAGCCAAAATGGCCTTGCTCTGCTGGTACTGTAAACGGCTGAAAGCGAGAGAAACTACAGCTTTCATTTTTCCCTGGGACATGTAATTCTGCTCTATGGTTAAATATTCCAGGAGTAAAACAGTTATCCTTTGCGCCTTCAGGCGTGGATTACTTAGGAGGATGTCGTTATCAGTAAAAATAAAACTGGAACTCTACAGATAAGAGCGGGAGATGTTAGATCTTTAATCGGGTAAATATCTTAGAAAATTCGAAAAGGGTAATGGAAAAGTTGAAGATAGATATAGTGGGGAGACCCGTGGTCTAGGGGTAGCGTCTTTGATTCATAATCAAATCGTCTTCGGTCCCGGGTTCGATCCCCGCGACTGCCTAAAATTTGATAAATAATCAGCATTGGCGGCCGAAGACTTCCGGCATAAGAAGTCAGCCACATTATGCCAACGGCCTTGTCAAAGAGGGCGGAGGTGCGGACAGGGGTTCATGGCACTCTCTTGTCCTAGGGGTGGGAAATTGCCCCTAAAGGCGGAAGAATCAGCAATGATCAACGACATGAGGATGCAGAAGGCAATGGAAACCACTGCATTAAAGACACGTAACGTGTATCCACATGACATGTGGCCTGTAATTGAAGAAGTGTCATGATGATCTCTCCATTGGCAAAAGATTCCGGAATAGTCCCCCATTCGGATCTCTGGGAGGGGACTGCCAAGGGGGAGGTTACCATGAGAAAAAGATTGAATAATCAACGAAAGGATAACGTTCTACGAGTCGGGGCGTGGAATGTCAGAAGCTTGAACGTGGTAGGGAAACTAGAAAATCTCAAAAGGGAAATGCAAAGGCTCAATCTAGATATAGTAGGGGTCAGTGAAGTGAAGTGGAAGGAAGACAAGGATTTGTGGTCAGATGAGTATCGGGTAATATCAACAGCAGCAGAAAATGGTATAACAGGTGTAGGATTCGTTATGAATAGGAAGGTAGGGCAGAGGGTCTGTTACTGTGAACAGTTCAGTGACCGGGTTGTTCTAATCAGAATCGACAGCAGACCAACACCGACAACGATAGTTCAAGTATATATGCCGACGTCGCAAGCTGAAGATGAACAGATAGAGAGAGTGTATGAGGATATTGAAAGCGTAATGCAGTATGTAAAGGGGGACGAAAATCTAATAGTCATGGGCGACTGGAATGCAGTTGTAGGTGAAGGAGTAGAAGAAAAGGTTAAGGGAGAATATGGGCTTGGGACGAGGAATAAAAGAGGAGAAAGACTAATTGAGTTCTGTAACAAGTTTCAGCTAGTAATAGCAAATACCCCGTTCAAGAATCACAAGAGGAGGAGGTATACTTGGAAAAGGCCGGGAGATACGGGAAGATTTCAATTAGATTACACCATGGTCAGACAGAGATTCCGAAATCAGATACTGGATTGTACGGCGTACCCAGGAGCAGATAGAGACTCAGATCACAATATAGTAGTGTTGAAGAGTAGGCTGAAGTTCAAGACATTAATCAGGAAGAATCAATACGCAAAGAAGTGGGATACGGAAGTACTAAGGAATGGCGAGATACGTTTGAATTTCTTTAACGCAATAGATACAGCAATAAGGAACAGCACAGTAGGCAGTACAGTTGAAGAGGAATGGACATCCCTAAAAACGGCCATCACAGAAGTTGGGAAGGAAAACATAGGTACAAAAAAGGTAGCTGCGAAGAAACCATGGTAACAGAAGAAATACTTCAGTTGATTGATGAAAGGAGGAAGTACAAACATGTTCCGGGAAAATCAGGAATACAGAAATTTAAGTGGCTGAGGAATGAAATAAGTAGGAAGTGCAGGGAAGCTAAGACGAAATGGCTGCAGGAAAAATGTGAAGACATCGAAAAAGATATGATTGTCGGAAGAACAGACTCAGCATACAGGAAAGTCTAAACAACCTTTGGTGACATTAAAAGCAACGGTGGTAACATTAAAAGTGCAACGGGAATTCCACTGTTAAATGCAGAGGAGAGAGCAGATAGGTGGAAAGAATACATTGAAAGCCTGTATGAAGGTGAAGATTTGTCTGGTGTGATAGAAGAAGAAACAGGAGTCGATTTAGAAGAGATAGGGGATGCAGTATTAGAATCGGAATTTAAAAGAGCTTTGGAGGACTTACGGTCAAATAAGACAGAAGGGATAGATAACATTCCATCAGAATTTCTAAAATCATTGGGGGAAGTGGCAACAAAACGGCTATTGACGTTGGTGTTGTAACGTTCCCTGGCAGCATACACACTATTAATCAAAGGAAATGACATTTGATTATACTATGTACGCTATGAAGCAATTCGTATGTACTGTAATTGTTTAACAAAAAATATTATTTAATTTTGTATAAAGGACATTCGTTATTATTGTAATATTTTCTGTAATAATATTCTCGATGTATTTATGATTGTAATATTTCTATACTCATAGTGTAATTACGAAATATGTCAATATCTGCGATAAGAAAAATGTAAAATACAGCCACAGAGGGGAGTAATGTTGTAAGATTGCAAAGAGACATTAACGGTCGGCAGTGGTATAAATAGGAATACATAATGTGCATTCTTTGTCGTCTTCCTCGAGAGCTGAGAGAGAGAGGAACCTGTGACGTAGCATTTTATGAATGAGTAGACTTCTTTTGTCTGTATCTATCTTTAGCCGCCATTAGACGAGAAATTACAAACTAATGTAAGTTGAATTATTGTTGTGGTCTAAATACATTATAATTTATCAAAATTGTGTATTACTAATGTAAATTAGCTTGCCCATGTCATCTATAATATTTCTTTAAAGAATTTTCAGCATTTTTAGCAATTATCGCTGGTGTTGCTGGGCTGTGCCGCGACCGAACGATTTGCAGCGGCGGCACATTTAAAAAATTGTTCCGCTAAGAAAAATTAACCAAACCCGTAAATCGGTAGCAGATAAAATTAGCAGTGAATTACGAAAATATTTTTCTTTTACAGAAATCCTGAGACTGACGGAATTTATTACTGGTTTTTCAGAGGCGGATAGTTAACGTTGAAGTTTAACAAACTGTTGGTTCTTTCAATTTCTAAAGCAAATAACTTAAACGTATAGTGAAGTGTGTTTTATCAATGACAATTAAACGTTCAGGTCGGCTTGGCAATATTTAACCATTTTCTGCTAACAGTGACAGTCTTGTGTTCCATAGCTAACGCCCGGAAAGAATTCAGTAACTATTTAAAAAAACCACTGCATTTAGAAAATGTGTGCCAAGGCCGTAATACGTAAAAAATTTAATTTATACAATTTTCAACTAAATGTTCTTAATCAGTTAACATGAATTTATCAGCATGACAGGGTTGACTAAGGTTCACGTAATTTTAAATGTGCTTAATTCTGTCTAAATGAATTTTAATTACCACACGTAAATAAGGGGTTCTACAACAAAGTTGGTACTGAAAGAAAAAACAACAAAAAATATATAAAGCAACATTTCCATCCACAGAATTTGCAAATCAATTCATTTTATTTTATTTTTTATTTCATTAAATTGGCGCCCAATAACGTGGGGCCAGAATAAGCAGTGGCCACAAAATACCCATGAGATAACTAGGGAATTATTGTAGTCGAACTTTGTTGGAGAACAATTAATAATTTTTCATGTATTGTATGTATTGCCTAACCAATATTGAATGGTAATACCTGTATATAATTTTTTGCATGAGAACACTATATACCCAGAGGGAAGCTGAAGAAGAGAGCTCATTATATCAAAAAATTAATTACCTGCCACAATACCAGGGGGCAGTTGCACCCAAGATAGATCACCAAAAGGTAAAGCTACAGTGTAATTGTCCTGTGGGTAGTAAAGTAGCCTCAGTGCGGTGTTCTCGGATCATTAGTGGTGTTTGTTGTTAGCGTTCTTTTTTTAAAAAATAACAGGACATTTGAGTAGTTAGTCATCGTAGTGTATAATAAGTGTGTTTCAACAAATGACCATTTCTTGTGTGATTGTGTCAGTGAAACCTAAGTGTTAGGATATTTAGTTCAGATTTTATTTCTTTTGTTGACTATGGTTAGATTGCGTTGTCAGAAAAATATAAACATAGATAATGAACATCAGTTAGCAAGCAGTGATACCGAGTTAGAAAGTGAGGCACAAAATAATGTTAGTGGCGTAGTTCAGGAAGCACAATGTGAGAATCTGGGGGCAGAAGGGCAAGAAATGTTGCCACTGCCATCCAGTTGAAAGCAGAAATACTGTGCCACCCACAAGCACTAGACACGGACCAGAGAGTGGTGAGGTGTGACAAGTGCAATCATTAAGGGTTATGTTCGAGCGCATGCTCAATTTCCAAGCTACGTTTATGCATAAACAAGCAGAGCGTGATCGACGCCAGCATGAGAGAGATTTGCAGTTAATGCAATCTTTGGAAGCTATGTAAAGTGAGATTGTTAGTTTGAGACAAAACTATGAACCCATACCCAAAGCGGTGCAAGAACTGAGCGAAAGAGTAGATAATATCCAAGTGGCTAACGCCAGTATCGTGGGTGAAATTAGTGTACTGGCTAACAGGATGGAAAAATTAGAAATTGACACAAGTCAGGCAATAGAGCGGAAAATGTCCGAACAGGCGAACAAAATTGAAAAGGAATTTACAAAAAAAAAAAAAAAAAAAAAAAAAAAACGAGAAGGTGCACGCCGCGATTGAGGCCAAGGACTTGGGCTCAAGTGCGGAAGTGCAGGACCTGAAAAGGGCGGTGCACACTGACATTCCCCTATGGCAGCGAAGTGTCAACCGTCGTCTTGCGGAGCTGGAAAACAGCTTGTTGCACGGCGACGCA
Organism: Schistocerca nitens; assembly: GCF_023898315.1. Lineage (NCBI taxonomy): Eukaryota > Metazoa > Arthropoda > Insecta > Orthoptera > Acrididae > Schistocerca > Schistocerca nitens. The sequence continues at coordinate 38,968,898 of NC_064621.1, read as the reverse complement.
CAGGCGTGAGTCACGCCAGCCAGGTCCGACAATGATAGGCATATAAATACAGCAGTGAAAAATATGCGACTGCGAAACACAACAGGCAACCAATGTTAGCAATAGACCGCCGGTGAATAATGACCGGAGAAGGAGGTCCGATGACCGATATGAAACAAGCCCACCAAGCAATGTCACTCCAAAATAGTGATTGAAGAAAGCCTAATTAAAAACCGACAGTTTCAGATCTTTACAACGGAGAGGAAATCTGTTCACCCCGTAGTGTTTATCAAGGGATTTAGAAACATTTTGCCTAGCGTTTGGAGTCATACACAGAAAACACAGTTCGTTATGTCTTACATACAAGGAGATGCTGCATTATGGGCAACCGAAGCAGCTGACAGTTGCGCAACATATGAGCAATTTGAAAAGGCATTCTTGGCCAAATATTGGTCAACATGTATTCAGGGGAGATTACGGAAAGAGGTATATAATCCAGAGCCGTATTCTCCACGATTAGGCAGTTTGCGAAAATATTTTGAGAAATACATTAATAAGACCCGTTACTGGGACGAGCAGTTTTCATCCCGGGATTTGATCAGACTTTTGAAATCACACTTGCCGATACACGTAAAGGAAAAACTTATACACGTACCGGAGAACGACATGGAACATTTCTTGTGTGTTCTGGACTCAATTGACCTGATTAGGAGGATGTTAAGGCAGCCTCTGAACAGGCTAGAAGTAACGGAAACGGTTACAGATATGGTGGAAATAACACGCCTCCACCAAATAATGGAAACGGCGGAGGTAACAATAGGAGACAAGATTATGTACACAACGGGAATAGAGGTAGAGACCGAAAAGGCAATAGTCCGCCGGTGAATAATGACCGGAAAAGGAGGTCCGATGACCGATATGAAACAAGCCCACCAAGCAATAGTAGATGGAAAAATGCCAGGGGGCCTTGGAACACCAATACCTATGACGATGCAAACCGAACTTGGCCACAGAACCAGAGGCCCAGTCCGGACCGGCAAAACAGTGAAAGATATGACAATAACCAACCGCCACCAGAAAATGCGCCAATTGCGCAACCGTGGCGGCCGACGCAACACAACTTACACATAGTGGAGGTCCGCGACACGGAGCAGCCACACCCATCCACCAGTAATAATCCAGCAAACTAGATTCAGCCGAGATACGCTCTCCATCGTCGGCTGAGGTTTGGAGTGAGAGCAGCCCGACACAGAACAAAACATCGGAAATCTGTATCCTCAGGTATAATGACAGGGTACAGATGGGACATGAATTAATAACTGAACCACCGACGTGCATAAAGGAGCACAAAGACGAAGTACGAGCGATAATAGAGATCAAAATTAACAATATTGATGTGCAAGCGATCGTAGATACAGGTGCTACTGTCAGTGTCATGAGTATGGACTTATTCAGAGTACTGGGGAAAGAAAAGCGTATGCTGACTTTTCCTGTGAACAATTGCAAAGTCACTGGAGCCATCAGTGCACAGCGACAAATAGTTAAACTCTAAGTGCGGGTAGAGATGTATATAGGGGGAGAAGTCATAGCGTGCTCGTTCCTGGTAGTAAAGGGTTTAAAGGTAGTAGATTTGGGGGTAGATTTTTTGAGAGAAAGGAACGCGGTAATCGACCTTTCTCGGGGAAAATTAAGTTTGATGAACGCGGGTAGGAGGATAGAATTGTCCATGCTCAGATCTGAAGAGGTACCTGTGCCTAATTGTAATGCTATTAACATAAAATGTAGGAATCAGTGGATGCTACATTTAGAAAATCATTCTCTAGGACAAAATCTCTATTCTCCAGACGTACAATTAAAAGCAAATGTGGACGCACTTGTGAACAAAGTATCACAGTCCGAAAATTTGAACTCAATGCAACAGCAGAATTTGGTACAGTTATTATCTAACTATGAAAATGTATTTTCAGAACGACCAGGAATTGTTAAGGAATATCAATACAATATCGAGGTGAAGCCTCACAAAACCTACTGTCGAGCCTCATACTCCATTCCTTGGTCCAAGAAGGAAATAGTAACTATCTCTTAGCAGATCCCCACTCAGGAAGAGTACGGGGACTGTATCCGTGTAAGGATGTGAAAATATTCCTACAGTAAATGACTAATAGTCCTATGTGTTATGTGTAAAAAAGGTACACCATTCTTTGGAAATGAATGAACATTAATGATGTGTGATCTGTAGAGATAATGTACTAGTGTAGAAGTATTCAGTTATAAGAATATGATTGACATTCTCTTTTGTTTATGATTATCTGTGTTATGTCTTCCTTTTAATTAGTGTTAGCTTAAGCATGCTCTAAATGTCTGCACAGATAACCTGATTAGTGCAATTATTTGTAGTGTTAAATTGTGACGGAGATCAGTCAGGAGGAACATTTTAGTAGTGATCAGTTTGTGTACTGCATGATATTCTATATGTGTGTCACACTTGAAATATTTCTTGGTACAGTCTAGTCTTTTGTATTTCATATATATATATATATATATATATATATATATATATATATATATATATATGTGTGTGTGTGTGTGTGTGTGGTGTCACTGCCAGACACCACACTTGCTAGGTGGTAGCTTAAATCGGCCGCGGTCCATTAGTACATGTCGGACCCGCGTGTCGCCACTGTGTGATCGCAGACCGAGCGCCACCACACGGCAGGTCTCGAGAGACGTACGAGAACTCGCCCCAGTTGTACGGACGACGTTGCTAGCGACTATACGGACGAAGCCTTTGCTCTCATTTGCCGAGAGACAGTTAGAATAGCCTTCAGCTAAGTTAATGGCTACGACTTAGCAAGGCGCCAATTGTAACAGTGCATGTATCTTACGAGTCTCATTTGTATAGTCAAGAGAGATGTACCAACGGAAGCATTGAAAGTTAAGTATATTCCAAAGCTACGTATTTTCTTTATAGCAGTCATAACTTATCCAGTTCCAGACTTGACGCCAGTCGGCGTGTGTGTACGCGTGCCTTTCGGCTTCCTCCTCAGTGTGGCGTGACTAGCTTGTTACGCCACAACAATATATATATATATATATATATATATATATATATATATATATATATATCAGATTGACAGATTCGAACCCAGAATAATATCAATAATATGAGACCCTGAGAACTTTATTTTCAAACTAGTATTATCAAAGAGAGTAATGCACCCAGTAGTGACCCGAGGGCACCACGGGAGGCAAACTTATTGTAAATTTAAGTAACGCAATGTTACGCGCAAAGATGCTTCAATTGAAGCATGTGCAGATCGAATCAGTAAAAAGAGCTAGCCTGATACAGTCCAATTTTAGCCTACAGAGACTACACTGTAGTTACGTATGACCTTGCAAGTAAGGTGAGACATAATTTCAAAGGAGTTATTGAACAATATGCCTGAATCCGGCTGGAATGCACAAATAAAATCTACTCGAACATAAATATAGATGATTTTTGGGCAAACTAATACGAAATTTTAATATTTGTTACCATGTACGCAATTATCACACACCTTGGTAAAGAGCGAACAAAGAAGTTACGAATGTGCTGTTACAAAAAATTGCATAACGGACATTGTAACTGAAAAAACTTAAACAAATGTGCAGTATTGTGTGGCAGAGACAGACAGTGACTGTTAAAACTGCAGCAATACGTCACGAGGTTGTTTTGAACAAGCAATAAGAAACTGTATCATCGCCGTGTGTGCAAGTGGACAAGGAACAAACACGACACGAACAGTGAGCCGATAACAGACGATGGACCGAGCTAGTGTCAAACTATAACTCATTGTGTGTCAAGGGACGCCAGGAAAGCGCATTGACTACAGAGATACATTTTGGTCTAAGGTGAAAACCTGCATGTGACTAATGACAAGTCATGACATGGTGAAAAAATATTGTGTGCCCATAAAATGTGTTACTGTGACGACGAAACACTGTGCAAACCAGACTAGTGAAGGCCTACTGAATAATAACTGCCAATAACTGTGTGCGTTCTTTCCCACAACAGGAAAAATGCCCATAAGGATAGTACACTGTTTGTGAACTTGTTGCATGTTTGCTGGAGCACTGCAAGAAGACGCCACACGGGCGAGCTGATATACAACGCGCATCCGGCTACTTCAGCCATGCAGCGGCCGCAGCAGCCCGTAGCAGACCAGACAGCCACACGCCTCTCCGCGCCGTAGCTGTCAACACCGGGGGCGGTGACCTACACGGAGCCGACGCGCCGCGCCGAGCGCCGCTCAACAATCGCTCCGCACCGCTCACCAACTACAGCGTTGGCTCTGAGCACTATGGGACTTAACATCTGTGGTCATCAGTCCCCTAGAACTACGTAAACCTAACTAACCTAAAGACATCACACACATCCATGCCCGAGGCAGGATTCGAACCTGCGACCGTAGCAGTCGCGCGGTTCCGGACTGAGCGCCTAGAACCGCTAGACCACCGCGGCCGGCAACTACAGCGTTATTGACATATTCCAAAATATTTACACAAACTGCATAACATGTCAATGAACTCGATTTTTGACAAACATTGAACACTTATTATGTATACCCGTAAATTGACGAGACAAAATGAATACTAACAAGTGTAGGAGATGGATTTGTAATACGTAGGTAGTGGGAACATTATGACAAGTGACGTTGTGCTAAATGATTTCAAAAAACTAAGTGATATATCCTAGGACAATGACCTTGCAGTATATCGCAAAAATGATAATTACGAGTTGTTAATCACACACAACAAACTTTCTTGAACTGTATGTGACTGTGATATTATGTAACCGTTGATGACAAACTGCTAAATCAATTCAAAAGAATGACTGTTAAAGAGACAAGATTAATCATGAACCAACTGGGATGGCTGGGCTCCGGCACAGTTTTGCCCAGGTTTCCTGTCTGCCTTCGCCCAAATGGGGGAGCCATGAATATATATAACCCTGGGACTAATTAAAAGAGCCATTCCATAAAAAAAATACAGAATTGTAAAGAACGTTACTGGCACCATTATGTCAAAGTATAGAAACTCTTTGCCAAATGCTGCCAGGGGGCAATGTAACGTTCCCTGGCAGCACACACACTATTAATCAAAGGAAATGACATTTGATTGTACTATGTACGCTATGAAGCAATTCGTATGTACTGTAATTGTTTAACAAAAAATATTATTTAATTTTGTATAAAGGACATTCGTTATTATTGTAATATTTTCTGTAATAATATTCTCGATGTATTTATGATTGTAATATTTCTATACTCATAGTGTAATTACGAAATATGTCAATATCTGCGATAAGAAAAATGTAAAATACAGCCACAGAGGGGAGTAATGTTGTAAGATTGCAAAGAGACATTAACGGTCGGCAGTGGTATAAATAGGAATACATAATGTGCATTCTTTGTCGTCTTCCTCGAGAGCTGAGAGAGAGAGGAACCTGTGACGTAGCATTTTATGAATGAGTAGACTTCTTTTGTCTGTATCTATCTTTAGCCGCCATTAGACGAGAAATTACAAACTAATGTAAGTTGAATTATTGTTGTGGTCTAAATACATTATAATTTATCAAAATTGTGTATTACTAATGTAAATTAGCTTGCCCATGTCATCTATAATATTTCTTTAAAGAATTTTCAGCATTTTTAGCAATTATCGCTGGTGTTGCTGGGCTGTGCCGCGTCCGAACGATTTGCAGCGGCGGCACGTTTAAAAAATTGTTCCGCTAAGAAAAATTAACCAAACCCGTAAATCGGTAGCAGATAAAATTAGCAGTGAATTACGAAATTATTTTTCTTTTACAGAAATCCTGAGACTGACGGAATTTATTACTGGTTTTTCAGAGGCGGATAGTTAACGTTGAAGTTTAACAAACTGTTGGTTCTTTCAATTTCTAAAGCAAATAACTTAAACGTATAGTGAAGTGTGTTTTATCAATGACAATTAAACGTTCAGGTCAGCTTGGCAATATTTAACCATTTTCTGCTAACAGTGACAGTCTTGTGTTCCATAGCTAACGCCGGGAAAGAATTCAGTAACTATTTAAAAAACCACTGCATTTAGAAAATGTGTGCCAAGGCCGTAATACGTAAAAAATTTAATTTATACAATTTTCAACTAAATGTTCTTAATCAGTTAACATGAATTTATCAGCATGACAGGGTTGACTAAGGTTCACGTAATTTTAAATGTGCTTAATTCTGTCTAAATGAATTTTTATTACCACACGTAAATAAGGGGTTCTATAACAAAGTTTGTACTGAAAGAAAAAATTAAAAAATATATATAAAGCAACATTTCCATCCCCAAAATTTTCAAATCAATTCATTTCATTTTTTTTTATTTCATTAAAGTGTGTAGAATATATGAGTCTGGCGATATACCATCTGACTTTCGGAAAAGCATCATCCACACAAGTCCGAAGACGGCAAGAGCTGACAAGTGCGAGAATTATCGCACAATCAGCTTAACAGCTCATGCATCGAAGCTGCTTACAAGAATAATATACAGAAGAATGGAAAAGAAAATTGAGAATGCGCTAGGTGACGATCAGTTTGGCTTTAGGAAAAGTAAAGGGACGAGAGAGGCAATTCCGACGTTATGGCTAATAATGGAAGCAAGGCTAAAGAAAAATCAAGACACTTTCATAGCATTTGTCGACCTGGAAAAAGCGTTCGACAATATAAAATGGTGCAAGCTGTTCGAGATTTTGAAAAAAGTAGGGGTAAGCTATAGGGAGAGACGGGTCATATACAATATGTACAACAACCAAGAGGGAATAATAAGAGTGGACGATTAAAACCGAAGTGCTCGTATTAAGAAGGGTGTAAGACAAGGCTGTAGCCTTTCGCCCCTACTCTTCAATCTGTACATCGAGGAAGCAATGATGGAAATAAAAGAAAGGTTCAGGAGTGGAATTAAAATACAAGGTGAAAGGATATCAATGATACGATTCGCTGATGACATTGCTATCCTGAGTGAAAGTGAAGAAGAATTTAATGATCTGCTGAACGGAATGAACAGTCTAACGAGTACACAGTATGGTTTGAGAGTAAATCGGAGAAACACGAAGGTAATGAGAAGTAGTAGAAATGAGAACAGCGAGAAACTTAACATCAGGATTGATGTTCACGAAGTCAATGAAGTTAAGGAACTCTGCTACCTAGGCAATAAAATAACCAATGACGGGCGGAGCAAGGAGGACTTCAAAAGCAGACTTGCTATGGCAAAAAAGGCATTTCTGGCCAAGAGAAGTCTACTAATATCAAATACCGGCCTTAATTTGAGGAAGAAATTTCTGAGGATGTACGTCTGGAGTACAGCATTGTATAGTAGTGAAACATGGACTGTGGAAAACCGGAACAGAAGAGAATCGAAGCATTTGAGATGTGGTGCTATAGAGGAATGTTGAAAATTAGGTGGACTGATAAGGTAAGGAATGAGGAGGTTCTACGCAGAATCGGAGAGGAAAGGAGTATGTGGAAAACACTGATAAGGAGAAGGGACAGGATGATAGGACATCTGCTAAGACATGAGGGAATGACTTCCATGGTACTAGAGGGAGCTGTCGAGGGCAAAAACTGTAGAGGAAGACAGAGATTGGAATACGCCAAGCAAATAATTGAGGACGTAGGTTGCAAGTGCTACTCTGAGATGAAGAGGTTAGCACAGGAAAGGAATTCGTGGCGAGCCGCATCAAACCAGTCAGTAGACTGATGACCAATAAAAAAACTACGTTTCTATCTAACACCTGGGTAAGATCTTAGGAAAAGACAAAACACATGATCAAATCATGTAAAAAGTCTAACTCTATTGATTAGCTTTTCCCATAAACAGGACTATCCTCCCATAGTGTACTTCGTTTGTAATGTAAAATAAATTTTATTAAGAGGGTTGTACGTGGCAACATAAAGACAGGGTTTCTATTATTTAGGTAAAAGCATAATAAATTACCATAGTAGAGGTAGGGTTATACGTGGCTTTCCCGTGACAGGACTATTTATTCTGTAGGGGTATAGTATACATGGCACCTGATAACAGGACCTTTTACACCAGTTAAAAGTCCATATGTAGTTAAGCACAGATATTCATTTTACAGATAAATAGGATTATTTTGGAAGAAGTATAAAGGTCTCTGGGGCACGAATTTGTTAAAGCAGTTAAGAGAAAGGTACAGCAGTATAAATTACTTATATGTGGTTTAAGCAAGTATTAAAAATGAAATAAAGGTTAACTCGTTTGTGGTATTTAATTGATTGAGAATGTTGGCAAAATTTAGTGACAAACTGCCTATTGGCTTCTGTCTCGGGTTCTTCGGCCGACGTTCATCTAATGATTTTTCTGACGTTTCGCCAGCACGAGTGGCTGGCATTGTCAAAGCTTCACCCTTCATTGCCGGTGGTGAACTGGAGGCGAGCTCGCGGCCGCAGACTATATGTACCTGGCGCGCCAACGTCCGAGGGCTTCTCCGCGGTCATTTCCGGTGCGGTTCTCCTCTTGCTACCTGCGACGGTCGTTCGCTGCAGTACGGGAAGCCAGGACCCGTTTACCTTAAGGCTTTCCTCTTTCTTGTTGAAACTGTTCGCGTGTTTTTGGATTTCTACAGCTTCTCTGAACAAGCGCGTGTGATAGTGCTTCTCTACAGCCAGAACTTCCGTGTCGGCGAATTTTATTACGTGGTCGGTCTCATTCAGTGCGTGTTCTGCCACGGCCGATTTCTCCACCTGCCCCAACCTGCAATGTCGCTTATGCTCTTTGATCCTGGTGTTAATGGATCGTCCAGTCATTCCGACATAAACTTTTCCGCATGTGCATGGTATGCGGTATATTCCCGACATTGCAAGTGGGTCTCTTTTCTCCTTCGCCGATCTAAGACACTCTTTGATCTTCCTTGTCGGTTTGAAAATCGTCTTTACGCCGTGTTTGCGCAATATACGGCCGATTCTGTCCGTCACTCTGGGAATGTATGGCAGAAAGGCCGTACCCGACACTTCTTTTTCTGGTTCCTTACTTCGCCGAGTGTTTGGCTCTGTTACACTTCTAATGTAATTTGTGGAGTACCCATTGCTCCTCAGAACCGTTTCCAGGTGTTGCATTTCTCGTTTGAGGTGTTGAGGCTCACATATTCGTCCTGCTCTCGTTACGAGCGTACTAATCATGCCTCTTTTCTGGCTCGGGTGGTGGTTTGACAGTTTGTGGAGGTATCGGTCCGTGTGTGTCGGTTTTCGATACACGCTGTGTCCCAGGTTTTCGCCGTCCCTTGTGACCAGCACATCTAGAAATGGCAGTTTCCTGTCCTTTTCTACCTCCATTGTAAATGTTATGTTGGCATGGAGGCTGTTCAAGTGTCTCAGGAATTCACCGAGCTGTTCTTCACCATGGCTCCACCCCACGAAAGTATCATCGACGTACCTGTACCACACCTTAGGTTTGCAAGTCGCCGAGTCCAGTGCCTGTGCTTCGAATTGTTCCATGAAGAAGTTGGCCACCACTGGACTGAGAGGACTACCCATATGGTTAGTCCTCTCAGTCCAGTGGTGGCCAACTTCTTCATGGAACAATTCGAAGCACAGGCACTGGACTCGGCGACTTGCAAACCTAAGGTGTGGTACAGGTACGTCGATGATACTTTCGTGGGGTGGAGCCATGGTGAAGAACAGCTCGGTGAATTCCTGAGACACTTGAACAGCCTCCATGCCAACATAACATTTACAATGGAGGTAGAAAAGGACAGGAAACTGCCATTTCTAGATGTGCTGGTCACAAGGGACGGCGAAAACCTGGGACACAGCGTGTATCGAAAACCGACACACACGGACCGATACCTCCACAAACTGTCAAACCACCACCCGAGCCAGAAAAGAGGCATGATTAGTACGCTCGTAACGAGAGCAGGACGAATATGTGAGCCTCAACACCTCAAACGAGAAATGCAACACCTGGAAACGGTTCTGAGGAGCAATGGGTACTCCACAAATTACATTAGAAGTGTAACAGAGCCAAACACTCGGCGAAGTAAGGAACCAGAAAAAGAAGTGTCGGGTACGGCCTTTCTGCCATACATTCCCAGAGTGACGGACAGAATCGGCCGTATATTGCGCAAACACGGCGTAAAGACGATTTTCAAACCGACAAGGAAGATCAAAGAGTGTCTTAGATCGGCGAAGGAGAAAAGAGACCCACTTGCAATGTCGGGAATATACCGCATACCATGCACATGCGGAAAAGTTTATGTCGGAATGACTGGACGATCCATTAACACCAGGATCAAAGAGCATAAGCGACATTGCAGGTTGGGGCAGGTGGAGAAATCGGCCGTGGCAGAACACGCACTGAATGAGACCGACCACGTAATAAAATTCGCCGACACGGAAGTTCTGGCTGTAGAGAAGCACTATCACACGCGCTTGTTCAGAGAAGCTGTAGAAATCCAAAAACACGCGAACAGTTTCAACAAGAAAGAGGAAAGCCTTAAGGTAAACGGGTCCTGGCTTCCCGTACTGCAGCGAACGACCGTCGCAGGTAGCAAGAGGAGAACCGCACCGGAAATGACCGCGGAGAAGCCCTCGGACGTTGGCGCGCCAGGTACATATAGTCTGCGGCCGCGAGCTCGCCTCCAGTTCACCACCGGCAATGGAGGGTGAAGCTTTGACAATGCCAGCCACTCGTGCTGGCGAAACGTCAGAAAAATCATTAGATGAACGTCGGCCGAAGAACCCGAGACAGAAGCCAATAGGCAGTTTGTCAACAAGTGGCCACGAAAGCCTTAACAATTTTGTAAAATTTAGTGAACTAACAACATTTACTTTTTCTAAACCAGACATATTTTATGCTAAACAAGTTGTAGATGGAATTCCCTAAACAACTAACAGATACTTTAATACTTCCCTGAGTGGATCCTGGTTGGCAAAGACAGTTTAAATCGGTGATCAATGAGTCAAGTACTCTGGCCCTAACGATGTGGATAACGCAAGCTGAATTGATCTGACGCTGATCGGACTCTGATGGATACAATCTGCTGAAGTTTCTCTAGATAGGTACAGTTGAGAACAAGAGGCGATTGAGATCTGTATGCCTTGACAATGCCGGAGTGGCGCTAATTTTACCTGCGTACTCCATGCAGCAATGTGACTTGCAGCTGGCGAGATGTGTGCGTTGGAGGAGGTGAGATGTGGGGGCGCCACCTGTGAATCGATCGAGGCCACGAAAGAAATGCAAAAATCTCACAGTCTAACGACCATGAAGACGGATCGCAATTTACTCTATACCAGAGCCCTGAAATCATGGTAATTTCAGTGTGTGACACACCCGTTCGCTGAACATACCAAGGACCAATGTGGTTCACTTATATGACAGAGCGCACGAGGATACCAAACGTCAAGACTGGTAAACCAAAAACCAATAAGTGTACCCCCGGCAAACGAGTAGTCCGACTTGTTTTAAGTCGCACTGTCAGTACAGTAAGAAATTCACCACAGGCTCCCCAGTCTACTCTCAAGTCAAGTCAGTGTCAGGACACACATGCCGGAGCCTCGACTATAAGTGCCTTACCAGACCAAAGTCCTGCACCCAAGTGCTTCGCATCTCTCCAGAAAAAAATTCCGTTTTCCCACAAAATGCATGAACGACACCGCCTCCACCCTGTCTTGAGCCAATCTCAAGGCTTTAGGGGCGCTAAATCTCCCCTCCCACACGACAGCACAAACTCATGTCGAACCAGAGCAAGAGTTAGGAAACCTGCATCTCTAAAAAAAGGAAACTTTCAATTTTTGGCTTTTTTAAGTTTTGGCAGAAGGAGAAGCGATAATTTTTATCTAGAGTCGTGGAATCGTGTCGCTTCTGACAGCACCAAGCGAACAGATACAATCTAGATGATCTTTATCTAAATCGCTTGTACCTTGGAGCTTGTCTACCCCCTAGTCTTCCTCCTCTGAATCTACTTCTTTCTTTATATATATAATGACTTTTTAACACTATTAAGGTAAGTACATTGTTTGTTCTCCATAAAAATCTTTCATTTGTTAACTATGCCTATCAGTAGTTAGTGCCTTCAGTAGTTAGAATCTTTTATTTATCTGTCAGTATTGGCACACGATGTATTGCACTTGTTTGTGTAACGAAGATTTTTGTGAGGTAAGTGATTTATGAAAGGTATAGGTTATTGTTAGTCAGGGCCATTCTTTTGCAGGGATTATTGGAAGTCAGATTGCGTCGCGCTATATATATATATATATATATATATATATATATATATATATATATATATATTGTGTGTCAGTTTACTGTTGATGAGAAGAAGTAAAGAGAGAAATGTCTGAGTACGTTCAATTTTGCTCAGGTGGTTGAAAATAAAATAACGAAAGAGGTTTACCAGCACTGTCATTCTTAATTTTTCTAAGGGAACGTTTCAACCTGTCTCGATGAGGGGCTGCCCTGTCTGCCATGTATGGCTGTGGGCCTGACCGGATATATTTACTAAGGGATGGGCTTGCCACCAATTGGTTCAGCTCCCAACAAACCATTGCTACGAGCTAAGAATCATAAAAATACCTCATGCCTTTAGCGCCCTACCAGACTCAGACTCCATCAATGTCTGCTCAGGCCATTCTCTTTGTAGAGTCCCGCTCAAGGTCTGTCGGGTTATAACAAAATCTTTAATAATGTTCCACATGCGAAAAATAGGTGCGAGAGTAACTTGTCTTCTCTCGGGTTAAGCGATAAAGCAGGAGGGTAAAAGTGATGACATTTCTGTAAACAGTGATCAGGAGCAGGACAGAGAGGAATCGATTTTATTGACGGGAAAGTAGGTAGAAATTATTGACCTGGTGAATGAGACTTCTATGCTATTAAGCCCATCTCAGATTAAGAAAGAAGTAGATTCAGAGGAGGAAGACTAGGGGGTAGACAATAATCAACAAAATGAACAAGAACAGATTGATTTGTATCCCTTACAGTCTATAAAGACAGTCCTGATTCATCACAGTAAAATTACAGTGTTTTTCTTTTTTTTCAAAGTCTGAACAGTAAAAGAGAATGCACACAGAAGTAGTGGATTTCCATGCAGTCTTGAAGAAGTAGTGTCCTTCCAACGGAAAGACAGTGCTGACTCTTGACATGCAGACAAGTAATGGGCCACAACAGAGTAAACCCACCGCAGAGTCAGTCGAAGTTTTGAAGAATATTGGTAGGTAGGTCATCACAGAGTAGACCCACTGTAGTCCTGGTAGAGATTGTGGTATTGGTGGGCCACCAGAAGTGCAGACCCACTGCAGTCCTTGTAGAAATAATGGTACTGGTGAGTCAGAAAAGGTGTAGACCCACTGCAGTCCTTGTAGAGATGGCCAGCAGCCATCTGCTGCGACTGTGCAGGTGCACAATCACCATCGAAGAGTCTTGCGGATAATGTAGCAAGTCCATAACCACCACTTGTGCACTCACAAAGTTTTTGGAATTGTCCTCAGAACCAGCAATGCTGTTATCCAGTCCCTTGCTGAATTATTAACACATGTGGAAACACTAACAGTCCCTACTTCTCACATATTGTCCATATACTATGACCAACAGAAACGTGTGCAGTGAAATGGAACTTACAAGTTACTTAATTTGATGAACTGGTGTCAAGTACAATTTTATAACATAAGAACACAATAACAAAGGTACAAAATACACCATTAAAGAACATAACAACAGATAACATTTGTAGTAAAACAGGCGTTACAAAAGAATAGAAATAGACATATACGTCAGTGTTACAGGAATTATGACATGAGTACATACATAAAAGATCAGAATAACTTTCGAAACATCAACTTCACACATGAGCATTAACACAAAACAGAATAAATAATGTCTAAACATCTTTAGAAAGTAAATAACATATTATTAATGCCAATTGTACTTGAGGATAACAGTATTCCTCATCATAGTGAATGTAACTTAGTATTAGAAGAGAAAAAAGTTCTATGAAACAGTACACAGAGACAGGAAGAAAACAAATACACAAGGGTACACAAACACATAGGGGGATAACACAATGGAAAGGACAGGGTTCGTTTTCAGTGTAACTTTTGGTACTGCAGTATTTTGCGAACAAAACCTTTTTTGTTCTTGGAGATCTCCCTTCGTTCATCATTATTCCCAAAAAGTCCTATCTGTACCTCTTTTCTGTATTCTAACCATATTTCTTTCAAAATAAATATGGCTCATTGTACAATACTCATTTAGGCCCAAATCGTTTTCATATAACTTTCAAAGCATTCTTTCCCTATTCTCCACAGTTAGGTTCTTATATAGTCTACCCTCTCTTAAGATAACTTAAATCTACTGAGCTCAGATGCTAAACTAAGGGACGAGGCAATGCAGCAGCACAGAACAATTAACACAAACAGCAATGACAAAAAATACAAAAGGCAAAGCAAGCAGCATAAATTACAACTAATATAAGGCAATGTGCAGCAAACAATAAAAATAAATCATTAGTAAAACTGGCTTAACAGAATAATACAAAGTCAAATTCAGTAACACTATGCCTGGCAAACAGCAGATATCTAAACATGACATAGCTCAAGCAGAAAAAAATATTACACTAAAAATGGTCATGTCTAATACCTATGTCACATCTTAACACTAGAGTGATGCATCACGAGAACTTACACTAGCAGATAAGTTACCAAATCGTAAAGAAATTATTTATGCAATTCCTGTGAAGAGAAATGTCTATTTATGTGCCCTCGTTTTCTTGGAAGTAGATCATAAATTTTTATTGACTGGATCTGTAGGCATAAAATAACTATATTAGTACATATATATTAAATTTTATTTTAACCAATGTTGCAGTGCAGCTAGAAACTAGATATTAAAGAAAATGAGCAAATATGTACAAAGGATGGCATGAAACATCATTCATTAGCCATATGGCATTTCATAAGGCAGTAAAAATTCTCTCAATTCTCGAGAAAGACGCTTGTCATAATCAGGTGTGCAGATGTATCTTTCCAAGTAATGAGCATGTCGTTTTTGCGATGCTTTCTCTAAAGGAATGTCAATGGCGAGGATAATGGCCTCTTTTTTTCTCCACCTAATGACTTTCTTTTGTCAGACGACTACCTCTCAGCTGGGCGCCAAAAACGCATTACGTCAAGGTCACTTACCTTTCTTAACGAAATATTTACGACAGCAGTTTCCGCTACAGTGACAGTCTCATATAAAAATTTCATAGGTCGAGAATTTGCGTTACAAATGTAGAAACAAAATCCTGTGAATATAACAGTGTTCAAAACGTTTTCGTCGGCATTGTGATACATTCATGCATTTACACACATTTCATAACTCTTAAAGTACGATTCTTGGTTTCCAACAACCTTTTTCACAAGTCAGAGTCCCTAACCACTGTTCATTACTCCTTACCTTATTACACATATAAATATTCGTCGACACTTCTTCAATATTTCATCATAACAGATATGTAGCATAATCAAAATCCTCATATAACATCAGCTTATTGACCATAAACATACCTCAGCAGCATAATACACATCGTCGTCGTAAAAATAACATCATAAAACCTCAGTCAAATCTCAAAAACGTCGTAGCTTTCTGCAATAATTTCAAACCCTAAAAACTATTCTCTGCTCATTTCAATAGTGTCATCTACCTCAAACGTACCTTAAAAATCATGATCTCACACCAAATACATCATTCAAAGCTCTCATAATGTCACAATGGGTCCGAAAAAATATGAACAGTTCACAAAGTACAGACAAAATACAATTTCATAAGTGTGAAGTTATCCAACTGTGTAATTGCGTAAACATGTGTCACTGATGTAGTAAAAAAAATGTTTATCTCTGTCAAATAATCAGATAGCTGTGTAATTCTGTGTTAGAGAAATATGGTACCGATGTGTAAAGTTGTATAAGCAAATACCATAGGGCTCCTTGTGCTTGCCAAACACATGGTACACAAAGTAGGCGTGTACCCCCCTGAGGATTAATGTAATTATACCCTCAGGTGTTACAGATTACAGCAATGGAATGAAATGTATCACGGAAAACCCTTGTATCATTGCACTTCAAATATCTTAAAAAAAATAAATGTTTTAAGTGCGAAATTAATCACTCAAATACGTGTACTGTAGCGCTAAACTGTGCGTCATGTTGTAAGATAATCTCTGTGGAAGTCTCGTAGTTATCGTCCTCCGAAAGCTAAGTTCTGCTGGAGTCAATGTACTTACCTCATCATAAACGAAAGTGAAATGCTTTGTGTATAGATATCGTAGTTATTACGCTTATTGTTGTGATGAAGAAAGTACTGTGCTGTAACGTATTGTTGTGCTACGGAAAAGGCAGTCTCATTGTAGCTATACCACAAATGTTACTACTAAAACATGTTTTACTTTCCAGAATAATACAGAAAAACTGTGCAGATATAAAACAGAAACACCGCAAAAGCAACATTGTAAATTGTCACTCATTAGTAGCGTCGTGATAAAATCGTGTAGCTGTCACATAAACTAACCACTGTGTCATCTGGTATCTCACAGAATGTACTATAAATCCAGAATTTATTTTCAAGTAAACCAAAATGTTGCATTTAAATCTCATTAGCAGTACTGGTAAATGTTCTAAGTATGTGAGCCTTATAGTCGTTACGTAATTGTGCAACTAACAAGCAAGAATGTACAAATAACAACACTGTGTCGTCTGTTCACTATAACAATGCATTCGTAATTTCTGTTGAAATAAGTTCTCTTGGTTATTGACTGGATATTTAACTTCAAACATTGTTGCATGTTAACAGATTCTAAGTCTGACAAACATACTAGTAATATAAAGTGAAAAGTTATATGGCAAAGACAAAGTTAAAAAGCAGATTATCTTTCAATAAATGGTTTTACATGTGAAATGTGGTGCTAGCCTTTACTCTTACTACTATGCAGAGCTCCAGCTTCAACGGAATCATCGTGTGGTATATGTCGGTAAAGAATACTGGAATTTTTCTCAAGGTTAGCATCTATGTTATTTTTCTCTGAGCCAGCTGGCGCACGCAGCTGCCTGCTGTGCAAGTCATTGTCTGTTCCTTTATTGGCGCGCGTCGTTATTGGGATTAGGAGACCTAGCTTCTACAAATTCACGTTGTCGAAAGTACCCTTATGAAACTTCCCCTCATTAACAATTATACAAGACTGTGCTTAAACTGATACACAATATTTTTTAGCGCAACGCAATCTGACTTTCAAAAATCCCTACAAAAAAAAAATGGCCCTGACTAACATTAACCTATGCGTTTCACAAATCGCTTACCTCACAAAAATCTTGGTTACTCGAACTACTGCAATACAGAAAGCGCCACTACTGCCAGCTAAATAAAAGATTCGAACTATGGAAGGCACTAACTACTGACAGGGATAGTTAGCAAATGAAAGATATTAATAGAGAACAAACACCGTATTTACCTTAATATCATATATATATATATATATATATATATATATATATATATATATATATATATATATATATCAATTCATGACAAATTTCAAAACTCCGCCATCTCTCTCCCCACATCCACCACTGCTGGCGGCTCACCTCCAACTGCGCAACGCTACGTGCTGTTCACAGCCAGCTGCCTAACACTACAATGGCGAGTATTACAACAATGCAAAGCAGCCACAGACTGCACACAGCACAGCCAGTGATTTTCATACAGAGGTGGCGTTACCAATAAAAAAACCTAAACAGCCTACTTATAAGGTTTATTGTCTGGAGCCATGCAGAGTATGCGAGCTGCCAATACAATTAAATCAAAAAGCACCGCGCAGAGGACACTTGTCTCTAATGTTAGGGAAAATGAAGAGTCGTAAGTAGACGTCAAGTAAGAGATGCAGATTTACACTTTGCTGAAGAATCATTCCGTGACGACGAATCTACGGATACCATTTCTGTCATTTATAAACCTGGTTTGAAGGAAAACGAATTTGTGCGATTGATAGAAATCCACAAAGATTATAAAGTTTATGAAATGCAAGCTGAAGACGTCAGGGAAGATAAAGAAGACAGTTCTGATAAAGAGGGACACCAACAGAGGCAGAGAAACTGCCTGCTACAAAGTTAAACAAGAGGAACTCGTCACTAAGGAACTAATTCAGAAATGCTTGCGTTACGAGACTAGTGACGATCTAGAGTTCTCAAAGAAACTGAGAAGGGCTTTCATGTTAGAAGCTGACAGTGACAGCGCAGATGCCGACGTAAATGAAAATGAAGAAATCAATCAATCTAGTGATTTAGAATTGGAGGAACAAAAGCTTACTGAGAAACGTTGTCTGATAGAAATGAGAGTACCAGAGAATGAGATTATTTCGTGTGAAAAGTTGCGGAAACTGGAGAGTAAACAGGATAAGGAAGTTAGTCAAGGGGAAATAAAATCTGTAAATGATGAGACTTCTGGAGATGCAGTAATGTCAATACAGGATACGGAAGACATTGCGGATCCTAAGAAAAAGGAACCACCAGAGGAAATAATTAGTAAACAGCAACAATTAAAGATCGTAAGGGATTTTACTACCGGAAAGAAGAAAAACACCTGACCAACTAAAATACAGCCAGTCATTCATTAGCTATATTTTATTTTCATTAAGTATCCCGCTATTGTAGTTACTTCATGTACACAGTTCAGGTGTTTGTTTATTTTCTTCTCTGCAGTTACGAGAGATGTTTACAAAATAGCTTGTTTTACCAATTACCCACCAGATGGAGGTATTGTCTTGAAGTTACCGTGGCGCACAAGTCACATGATGTTTCAGTTTTGTGTTGACTGCAGCAGAGGACACACGGCAGCCTCTAGTGCCTTGCACCTCTGTTGCATTTTATTTTAATTCTATCTGACGCTGTCAGATATGACCGCAGCTTTAGTAATTTTTGGTACGTTATGCTGTAACATTTTGTTTTAATTTGGTCCGAAGAAGGTGTCCCCTGTGACACCTAAACCTAGGTTACAAATTAATTGTGTTCGCGACTGAGGGGTGTGTTTTTCAAAATTTTATATGTAAAAATATTAGGAGATTCCAAAACTAAAATGAAGTGTCGAAATCAGTGAAAGTAAGTTTGACAGTAATGATTGTCAACAGATACCAAAATATTACAAAATGTTTGAAGAGGACTGCTTATTAGAAAAGGGAAAAATAGTGAAGAATGGAAAGTCTATTGGTCATCACAGTTTGAAAGAGAATTAATTGATTACTTTCATTTGGCACATGGACATTGTGGAGCGAAAAAGTGCCATCAGAAAATTGCAAGTATTGTCAAAATTGGGAGTAATGTTTTGAAAAAGATTACAGAACATTTAAAGTCATGCAGTGTTTGTCAAAGTCCAAAATGGCTAATAGTACCAACAGAGGTGCTATGCAGAGTCTAAAACCACTAGATAACTTAGAGCTACTATCTGTGGACCTATATGGGCCCCTACGTAAAATCGCTGGAAATTTTACCTACATTCTAGTTGTTGTTGTTGTTGTTGTTGTTGTTGTGGTCTTCAGTCCAGAGACTGGTTTGATGCAGCTCTCCGTGCTACTCTATCCTGTGCAAGCTTCTTCATCTTCCAGTACCTACCGCAACATACATCCTTCTGAATCTGCTTAGTGTATTCATCTCTATGTATCCCTCTACGATTTTTACCCTCCACGCTGCCCTCCAATACTAAATTGGTGATCCCTTGATGCCTCAGAACATGTCCTACCAACCGATCCCTTCTTCTAGTCAAGTTGTGCCACAAATTTCTCTTCTTCGCAATCCTATTCAATACTTCCTCATTAGTTATGTGATCTACCCATCTAATCTTCAGCATTCTTCTGTAGCATCACATTTCAAAAGCTTCCATTCTCTTCTTGTCCAAAATATTTATCGTCCATGTTTCACTTCCATACATGGCTACACTCCATACAAATACCTCCAAAAATGACTTCCTGACACTTAAATCTATACTCGATGTTGACAAATTTCTTCAGAAACGCTTTCCTTGCCATTGCCAGTCTACATTTTATATCCTCTCTACTTCGACCGTCATCAGTTATTTTGCTCCCCAAATAGCAAAACTCCTTTACTACTTTGAGCGTCTCATTTCGTAATCTAATTCCCTCAGCATCACCCGACTTAATTCGACTACATTCCATTATCCTCGTTTCGCTTTTGTTGATATTCATCTTATATCCTCCTTTCAAGACACTATCCATTCCGTTCAACTGCCCTTCCAAGTCCTTTGCTGTCTCTGACAGAATTACAATGTCATCGGCGATCCTCAAAGTTTTTATCTCTTCTCCATGGATTTTAATACCTACTCCGAATTTTTCTTTTGTTTCCTTCACTGCTTGCTCAATATACAGATTGAATAACATCGGGGAGAGACCACAACCCTGTCTCACTCCCTTCCCACCCACTGCTTCCCTTTCATGCCCCTCGACTCTTATAACTGCCATCTGGTTTCTGTACAAATTGTAAATAGCCTTTCGCTCCCTGTATTTCCTGTATTTTGCCCCTACCACCTTCAGAATTTGAAAGAGAGTATTCCAGTCAACATTGTCAAAAGCTTTCTCTAAGTCTGGCTGGCTCTTAGCACTATGGGACTCAACTTCTGAGGTCATTAGTCCCCTAGAACTTAGAACTAGTTAAACCTAACTAACCTAAGGACATCACAAACATCCATGCCCGAGGCAGGATTCGAACCTGCGACCGTAGCGGTCCTGCGGTTCCAGACTGCAGCGCCTTTAACCGCACGGCCACTTCGGCCGGCCTCTCTAAGTCTGCAAATGCTAGAAACGTAGCTTTAGCCCTTCCTTAATCTAGCTTCTAAGATAAGTCGTAGGGTCAGTATTGACTCACGTGTTCCAGCATTTCTAAAGAATCCAAACTGATCTTCCCCGAGGTCGGCTTCTACTAGTTTTTCATTCGTCTGTAAAGAATCGCGTTAGTATTTTGCAGCTGTGCCTTATTCAAATGGTTCAAATGGCTCTGAGCACTATGGGACTCAACTGCTGAGGTCATTAGTCCCCTAGAACTTAGAACTAGTTAAACCTAACTAACCTAAGGACATCACACACATCCATGCCCGAGGCAGGATTCGAACCTGCGACCGTAGCGGTCTCGCGGTTCCAGACTGCAGCGCCAGAACCGCGCGGCCACTTCGGCCGGCCGCTGTGCCTTATTAAACTGATAGTTCGGTAAATTTCACATCTGTCAACACCTGTTTTCTTTGGGATTGGAATCATTATATTCTTCTTGAAGTCTGAGGGTATTTCGCCTGTTTCATACATCCTGCTCACCAGATGGTAGAGTTTTGCAGGACTGGCTCTCCCAAGGCCGTCAGTAGTGCTAATGGAATGTTGTCTACTCCGGGGCCCTTATTTCGTCTCAGGTCTTTCAGTGCTCTGTCAAACTCTTCACACAGTATCGTATCTCCCACTTCATCTTCATCTACATCCTCTTCCATTTCCATAATATTGTCCTCAAATACATCACCCTTGTATAGACCCTCTATATACTGGAATGAGATTTTCACTCTGCAGCGGAGTGTGCGCTGATATGAAACTTCCTGGCAGATGAAAACTGTGTGCCCGGCCGAGACTCGAACTCGGGAGTTTTGCCTATCGCGGGCAAGTGCTCTACCAACTGAGCTACCGAAGCACGACTCACACCCGGTACTCACAGCTTTACTTCTGCCAGTACCTCGTCTCCTACCTTCCAAACTTTACAGAAGCTCTCCTGCGAACCTTGCAAAACTAGCACTCCTGAAAGAAAGGATATTGCGGAGACATGGCTTAGCCACAGCCTGGGGGATGTTTCCAGAATGGTAGAGCACTTGCCCGCGAAAGGCAAAGGTCCCGAGTACGAGTCTTGGTCGGGCATACAGTTTTAATCTGCCAGGAAGCATCTATATACTCCTTCCACCTTTCTACATTCTAGTTATTTTGGATGTATTTTCAGAATTTATTAAGCTGTATCCAATTAGAAAAGCCACATCTCAAGCAGTTTTCCAAAAAATTGATGGAATATTTTAATGAAATAGGACAAATTAATGAAATCTGACAGTGGCTCGTAATTTATTGCAAAATTATGGTTAGAGGGAATTGAGCAAAAAGGAATACAAGTAACACTCATTTCAGCCTACCATCAATCTAGTATTCCAGTAGCACGATATATGCAAGAATTAGGAAGACTACGCAGGACACACTGTCACCAAGACCATAGAAACTGGGGCAAATTTATTCTAAAATTTGAAGTAATCATGAAATCATTACGACAGGAAACCACTGGTTTCACACCTGAAGAATTATGTTAGGCCATAAGACTAAAAGTTTCATAGAAGAAGTGTTAGAATATCCACCCAGTAAAGAAATAGAAATGGTAAAGGGAAAGGAAATATTGAGAGAATTAAGTAGACGAAAAGCAGAAGCAAAGCCAAGCGGGACGATGAAAAGATAAAATTTACAAAATTTAACATTGGTGAACTAGTACTTGTTAAAGCTCACGAATAATATAGTCAGGTAAATCACGAGATTTCAAAATTTAAATACGTTTACTACGGTTCTTTTGAAATTCAAGGAATACTACACCCTAATGCGTACTTTCAGATTTATCCTAAGTCCAGAAAGCCTCTAGGAACTAGAAACATTATTGACGTAAAGAAGTATATAGCCAGAAATGTGTAAAGATTTGTAACTACACTCCTGGAAATTGAAATAAGAACACCGTGAATTCATTGTCCCAGGAAGGGGAAACTTTATTGACACATTCCTGGGGTCAGATACATCACATGATCACACTGACAGAACCACAGGCACATAGACACAGGCAACAGAGCATGCACAATGTCGGCACTAGTACAGTGTATATCCACCTTTCGCAGCAATGCAGGCTGCTATTCTCCCATGGAGACGACCGTAGAGATGCTGGATGTAGTCCTGTGGAACGGCTTGCCATGCCATTTCCACCTGGCGCCTCAGTTGGACCAGCGTTCGTGCTGGACGTGCAGACCGCGTGAGACGACGCTTCATCCAGTCCCAAACATGCTCAATGGGGGACAGATCCGGAGATCTTGCTGGCCAGGGTAGTTGACTTACACCTTCTAGAGGACGTTGGGTGGCACGGGATACATGCGGACGTGCATTGTCCTGTTGGAACAGCAAGTTCCCTTGCCGGCCTAGGAATGGTAGAACGATGGGTTCGATGACGGTTTGGATGTACCGTGCACTGTTCAGTGTCCCCTCGACGATCACCAGTGGTGTACGGCCAGTGTAGGAGATCGCTCCCCACACCATGATGCCGGGTGTTGGCCCTGTGTGCCTCGGTCGTATGCAGTCCTGATTGTGGCGCTCACCTGCACGGCGCCAAACACGCATACGGCCATCATTGGCACCAAGGCAGAAGCGACTCTCATCGCTGAAGACGACACGTCTCCATTCGTCCCTCCATTCACGCCTGTCGCGACACCACTGGAGGCGGGCTGCACGATGTTGGGGCGTGAGCGGAAGACGGCCTAACGGTGTGCGGGACCGTAGCCCAGCTTCATGGAGACGGTTGCGAATGGTCCTCGCCGATACCCCAGGAGCAACAGTGTCCCTAATTTGCTGGGAAGTGGCGGTGCGGTCCCCTACGGCACTGCGTAGGATCCTACGGTCTTGGAGTGCATCCGTGCGTCGCTGCGGTCCGGTCCCAGGTCGACGGGCACGTGCACCTTCCGCCGACCACTGGCGACAACATCGATGTACTGTGGAGACCTCACGCCCCACGTGTTGAGCAATTCGGCGGTACGTCCACCCGGCCTCCCGCATGCCCACTATACGCCCTCGCTCAAAGTCCGTCAACTGCACATACGGTTCACGTCCACGCTGTCACGGCATGCTACCAGTGTTAAAGACTGCGATGGAGCTCCGTATGCCACGGCAAACTGGCTGACACTGACGGCGGCGGTGCACAAATGCTGCGCAGCTAGCGCCATTCGACGGCCAACACCGAGGTTCCTGGTGTGTCCGCTGTGCCGTGCGTGTGATCATTGCTTGTACAGCCCTCTCGCAGTGTCCGGAGCAAGTATGGTGGGGCTGACACACCGGTGTCAATGTGTTCTTTTTTCCATTTCCAGGAGTGTATTATTATTATCCAATGTCTGTATTATGTATAAATGTCTGTCGAGTTTCAGGTTCTGAGATACTTTTGTATAAATGTGCTTTGATGGAAAATTGAAGCAACTGTGTCCTTTAGAGGACAGTTAAGTGAAATAATGCAGGGTACAACAAACCCGTGGTTTTGATGAAAAGGGTCTGCCAAAAATTATGTCAAAGTAAAAGGGGCAGCCTACAAGGAAGAATGCACATAGTGATCTTTAAGTATATGTAAAATGTACTGCTTTTGATCTCATAAAGAGGTAGTGTATCCTGTTGGTTCATAGGAGCCAAGAAGGACTGCCATAATACCCAAACTGGAGGCATCAAATTTTTCTATTAAAGTGTAGTAATTTTGTATTATTAATATTAAAACGTTTACGTGTAAAATGTGTTTTTATGGTGTAACTTGTAACAGACTTAAGTGTATAGTGTTTGTTCAGGAGGACAATGCTATAACGTAAACGAAGCAATGAAACCTATTATTTTTGGGTATTTCAAGTTTGCTCACCTGTCGGGACACATTATTGAAACAGGGGCATTCTTTTGCATTAAATTTTTCGCACATTGGTAATACATTACCTGTAGATGTAAAGTAAGGTAAGCTACACTGGAGTTTGATGTTCTTCGCATTCCATATGAGTAAAGCATGTAAAATACTATGTACATTGTTTATTACGTTAAATAACGTTCTGATGATATTTCGTATTTAAAATATTTGTTTGTATACATTGTTCATGTTCATCTGACAATTTGACAGTTTAATAAATGGTCACGCTTAGGAGCAATGTAAGAAATAGGTGTCATGTAAAAGCCAGTGTC
The DNA here is from genome assembly GCF_023898315.1 of Schistocerca nitens. NCBI lineage: Eukaryota > Metazoa > Arthropoda > Insecta > Orthoptera > Acrididae > Schistocerca > Schistocerca nitens. Next base: position 38,943,907 of record NC_064621.1, on the reverse strand, counting down.
CTTTTGTTTGAAACGAAAGTAGCTCTGGGAAGTGGAAAAGGTGGCAAGGGCGAATTGGCACTGCCTAGAGCAAGCGCGAGAAGTAAGTCACACAGTCTGTAGGCAGCAGTGATTGAGGCAACACCTTTGTGGAGCAATAGAAGTTTTGCTGCAAATTTGCACAAAAATTCCGCGGATGAAGACTGCAAACGGCTTACGGCGTAGCTACGAGTTGTTGGGCTACTGTATGTAAAATTGAACGACGCCAAGAAGAGAAATTGAGCCCATACCAGCGAGATACTTGCAGGTCGTACTGTGGGTAGTGTAGCCGTCATAATTGTTCGCTGCGCCCAAGTCTACAGCCACCGGGTAAGATTTTTGTATTTTTACTTTTGTACAGCGTGAACCATTAATTTAAACTGTGTTTTCAATAATCATTCTTTAACTTTAAAGAAACTGGTTCGCCCTCTTACTCATCCTAATCATAAAGCTATATAGGGCTCCTTCCTGGTGTTTGATTAATCCGACTATCCTGTTTTACATTCTTATGAAGTGTCAGGTTAATATATAGAGGCACCATTTAAATTGTTTATGTGTATATAATAAAAAAAGTTTTCTTAACTATTGCAAAGTGTTATAGTAAAAGTTTGCTTACGTAAAAATTCAATCAGAGTGAAACCAAGTTACTAGAATCTGTTAAATGACTATACAGAATTAGTTCACATTGTTGATAGTTTTTGAAAGTAAATTCCAGTAAGAAATACGTTTTCTTGAAGTGAATTGTTCAGTATAACAAGTGTGTGCTTTAGTATCTAAGTATTTTAGTGTTTAAGTTTGTTGATTATGGAAAGTGCTTTTCTAAAGATCTCCCCTGGCCAAATTTTTTTTTGTTTACTTCAAGTTTTCTACTGGGTTTTTCTCTTTTAAAAACGTAATGTACAAGGGTGTAGTCCAACATTGTTTAAGTGGAGTAATATTTATTTGAAGTACCAAGTTAAACAGTAGCAAGAAAGTAGGCAAAATTCATACTTCTGCTTTTCCAATACTTCACAGTTTCATTGCCTGGATAGGCTGGCGACCATTAGTAGGCATTTTAAACCACTAAATGAACTTGGAACTGAGTTGTCCTAGGTTAAGCAAATTATTATTCATACTGCGTTTCTATCTAACCGCTGGGTAAGATCTTAGGAAAGGAAACCGCTCTCCGGTCGCTGTCGGGATTCCAAACCTCGGAAACGCCACCACTCCGTCAAGTAACTCCTGCGCTGGTCTCACGAGGCTGGGTGCACCCTGTTCCAGTCTACCTGCTGAAGATAAATGCCGGGAATTACAAGGAATCGAACCCAGGTCACCCGGATGGCTCTCACAACTGTTGTACTGCCTTGACGACATGAAAAATAGCACAGTTGACTAAAGACGGAACAGAACAACAACACCTCATTGCGCCACCGCACCACTGAAGGAAACAGTAAAACTATGCGCCAAAACAATGACCAAGCAGATATACCATCATGCATCTGCCTGACAATAGTCGTAAAGGTGGCGTTATTAATTATTATTCATTGTTATTATTCATTCTACTGATAAATGACTAATCCTCAATGTTTTGCGTGGTTCGTGTCATTAAGAGTTGTCATTTTGTAGTAAATAAGTCGACCAGTTCGAGTCGTCTCACGCCACGAAAAGTAAATGTTGTAGGTCACATAAAAACTATTATATTCCAGAGAACTGATGATTATCCATAAAATATTTGTGATAGCTTAATTACTTTGTCACTTAAAAGGTAAGCACACTTTCTTCGTTACCTTCAGACTACCCCTTCCTGTACTGTTAAAATGATTATCCATGTGTAATATATTTTTGAAACTGATGACCCAAAATTAAATCCTTCTGTGATTAATTATGACAACTAATCAATAAAATGCCTGCATCTGATACGAGTTTAGGTCACCACAAAAGCACAGCTGCGCCGAAAGAAATGGTGTAATTTACCACAGGCACTGTGGCAACCAACCAGACATACACTACTGGCCATTAACATTGCTACAACACGAAAATGACGTGCTACAGACGCGAAATTTAACCGATAGGAAGAAGATGCTGTGATATGCTTTTCAGAGCATTCATACAAGGTTGGCGCCGGTAGCGACACCTACAACCTGCTGACATGACGAAACTGTCCAACCGATTTCTCGCACACAAACAGCAGTTGACCGGCGTTGCCTGGTGAAACGTTGTTGTGATGCCTCGTGTAAGGAGGAGAAATGCATACCATCACGTTTCCGACTTCGATAATTCGATTTATCGTATCGCGACACTTCCGCTCGCGTTGGTCGAGATCCAATGGCTGTTAGCAGAATATGGAATCGGTGGGTTCAGGAGGGTAATACGGAACGCCGTGCTGGATCCCAACGGCCTCGAATCACTCGCAGTCGAGATGACAGGCATCTTATCCGCATGGCTGTAACGGATCGTGCAGCAACGTCTCGATCCCTGAGTCAACAGATGGGGACGTTTACAAGACAACAAGCATCTGCACGAACAGTTCGACGACGTTTGCAGCAGCATGGACTATCAGCTCGGAGACCACTGCTGCGGTTACCCTTGACGCTGCATCACAGACAGGAACGCCTGCGATGGTGTACTCAACGACGAACCTGGGTGCACGAATGGCAAAACGTCATTTTTTCGGATGAATCCAGGTTCTATTTGCAGCATAATGATGGCGACATCGCGTTGTACGCACATTGGAAGCGTGTATTCGTCATCGCCATATTGGCGTATCACCCGGCGTGATGGTATGGGGTGCCATTGGTTACACGTCTCGGTCACCTCTTGTTCGCATTGACAGCACTTTGAACAGTGGACGTTAGATTTCAGATGTGTTACTACCCGTGCCTCTACCCTTCACTCGATCCCTGCGGAACCTTACATTTCAGCAGGATAATGCACGACTGCATGTTGCAGGTCCTTTCTGGATACAGAAAATGTTCGACTGCTGCACTGGCCAGAACATTCTCCAAATCTCTTACCAACTGAAAACGTCTGGTCAATGGTGGCCGAGCAACTGGCTCTTCACAATACGCCAGTCACTACTCTTGATGAACTGCGTTATCGTGTTGAAGCTGCATGGGCAGCTGTACCTGTACACGCCATCCATGCTCTGTTTGACTCAATGGCCAGGCGTATCAAGGCCGTTATTATGGCCAGAGGTGGTTGTTCTGGATACTGATTTCTCAGGATCTATGCACTCAAATTGCGTGAAAATGTAATCACATGTCAGTTCTAGTATAATATATTTGTCCATTGAATACCCGTTTATCATCTACATTTCTTCTTGGTGTAGCAATTTTAATGGCCGGTAGTGTAATTACCACAACAAATGCTAAAGCTGTAGTATCGTCGGACTGCAATCAGCCACGTAACACTGCACTTGACTAAACGAGAGGCTTGACGGAATTACGGAAAATCACTCTTAGCAGTGGTGATTACATATCGCTGACTGAGTCTATGCTGTCATGTGCAGTGTGTGCCGGCAGACCCGGAGCGTTTCAACTGTCAACGTCTCGCAGACGTGTAATGCCTCAGCATATTGTTGCTTTGGAACACTGTAACATTCTATAGAGAAAGTAAATCTGATCCAGTTACATCTCTCTTCTTACTAAAAGCGCGAAGATCCAAATACTCACATATTCCACGTACATCAGTCAAATGTAAAAGGTCCTCCAATATGTTACCTATACTTATGTTATTTTACAGTTCACTGTTCTGATGTCTAAGATAGGCGCATTTTCGGCACTGGCTTGGGTAATGCCTTTTCGATGGTAAGCCCAACAAAATACGTGAGATATGGTGCACAATGCTGCGAGCTCTGGTAAATTACGTTCTGTGCGTAAACAGGTGTTAATGGCTCGGGATGAGTGGGAAACAAAGACCGTGAGCAACTAAAATACAAAGATACAATCCTAAATGGCACAAAGATGCAAAGATACCAGGATACAAGGATCGCACTACTGAAAAGCAAAAGCCCAAGCTGCCACTTACATGGGTTGCTGTCAAAACTGGATCACCAGTTACAGTCTTCAATCATCGGAATGAAGCGTACATTATTCTTTGCATGCAGTCCATCCCACTTCTGACTCCAGAAATGTAGCGGATCGGTTGTAAGAACGACTGGTCCTTGGTTGGTGGAGGCCATCTTTTTGTTTCTGAATATATTGGTTTCTTTTCGTCGGTTCAGTGGACTAGTTGCATGCCTTACCAGAGATGTAATGTGCTAAAGAAAAGTAATGTACATGAAATTGATAAGCATGACAGTTGATACTAATCGATCAAAGTAATTGTAGTACAGAACAACAGGATTTGTTTTCGAATACAGTTGATGAAATAGTGCAAAACAATCTTTATGCACTGACTGAAAACTTATTTAAAATTATTTCATGCTGACATGCACAAAATACTACAATCAACACATATATACAATGTGAACCCTAAAACTTGGCCGGCCGCGGTGGTCTAGCGGTTCTAGGCGCTCAGTCCGGAACCGCGCGACTGCTACGGTCGCAGGTTCGAATCCTGCCTCGGGCATGGATGTGTGTGATGTCCTTAGGTTAGTTAGATTTAAGTAGTTCTATGTTCTACGGGACTGATGACCACAGATGTTAAGTCCCATAGTGCTCAGAGCCATTTGAACCATTTGCCAACCTAAAACTTGCATCGCAAACATTGCAGAAATGGAAAGTACTATCGATGCGCGATTTTGAAAGAATGAATCGGTAGCCAGGGGCACGTACTTTTAGCCAATCAACAGATTGTAATAATACTTATTAAGTGTATTTTCTGTGCAGATATACACTTTTTAATGCGATAATGCCTATTGACATTAACAGACCGACAGTAGGGTAAATTAGAGTGTCAGTTGTAGGATTCTAGTGTTACTCGTTTACGAGATATCATATTTTGAAAAGTTCCCACACTGAAATTTGTTTTTTGCCATTCAACCTGCTACGTGCGTGTTGTTATGGTTGAATATATTGTGCCTGTGGGTTCCTTGAATGCATAGTAGTTTCCAGTCGCAATGGAATTTCTTTGTTACAACGGCTACGTGTGGGTTTGTGGGGTATGGTAAACGAACAGTTGTGCAGTCGACAGGAGCTACTGGACTCCCAGGAGATTTACCATGTGGTGACGGAAGCCACGTTAGTCTCCTGGAGATACGTGAGCATTGAGCCTGCAATTTTTAATCGCGACGTAATTTCTGTGTCGCGTCGTGAATGTGAGGGTGCAGGGGTTACACTAAACGCGTAGTGGTGCATCGGGTACAAGGTACTGGACTCCAAGGAGAGGATCCATCTGGAGCCCGTACCCGCGTTAGTCTCTTGGAGAGAAGTTGGCACGGATGCTGTTGTACTCAATCGCGATGCAATTTCTGTGTTGCATCGTCAATGTGAGGCTGCAAGGGATACGGTAAATGAGTAGTAGTTCATCGGATATAATCTACTTTACACATAGGAGATGTTGTATGTGGTGAATGTACTTGTTTTAGTGCCTTGGAGAGAATTCGGAAGGGACCCTATTGTTTTCAATCTCGATGCAACTTGTGTGTCATATCGTCAATGCGAGTGTGCGAGTGATACGTAAACAGGCAATGGTGCATCGGATACAAGCTACTGGACTCCCAGGAGAGGTTTCATGCCGTTACCGTAGCAACGTTAGTCACTTGGTGAGAAGACGGCATTGAGCCTGTATTAAGCAATCAGAAAGCAATGTCTGTAGTGCATCGTCAATGTGAGGTTGTGTGGTTACAGTAAATGAGTAGTGGTGCTTCGGGTGTGACCTATTGGACTCCCAGCAGATATTCCATGTGGTGACTCTAGACACGTTAGTTTCATAGAGCGGAGGAGGCATGAAGCCTGTACTTTTCAGTACGATGCAACTTCTGTATCACATAGTTAATGTGAGGGTGAGAAGGTTACAGTAAAGGAGGAGTCGTGCATCGGGTGTGAGCTACTGGACTCCAAGGACAGGTTCCATGTGGTGGCCGGCCGCGGTGGCCGTGCGGTTCTAGGCGCTCCAGTCCGGAGCCGCGCTGCTGCTACGGTCGCAGGTTCGAATCCTGCCTCGGGCATGGGTGTGTGTGATGTCCATAGGTTAGTTAGGTTTAAGTAGTTCAAAGTTCTAGGGGACTGATGACCACAGCAGTTGAGTCCCATAGTGCTCAGAGCCATTTGAACCATTTGAACCATCCATGTGGTGACGCTAGATACGTTAGTTTCTTAGAGAGAAGGAGGCATGAAGCCTGTAGTTTACAATCACGATGCAATTTCTGTCTCGCATCATCAATGAGAGGGTTACAGTAAACGAGCAGTGGTGCATCGAATACAAGCTAGTGGACTCGCAGCAGAGATTTGATGTGGTAGCCACAGCCGCGTTAATCAACTAGAGAAAAGTCAGCATGGAACGTGATGAAATTTCTGTGTTGCATCGTCAATGTAAGCGTGCGAGGGTTATGGTGAATGGGCCGTGATGCACTGGGTATAAGTTGCTGGACTCCCTAGAAAGGATACATGCTGTAACCATAGCAGCATTAGCCTCTTGAAGAGAGGTCGGCGTCAACCCTGTATCTTTCAATCACAGTGCAATTGCAGTGTCGCATTGTCAATGTAAAGATTAGAGGTTTACAGTAAATGGGCAGCGATGCATCGGGTGAAAGCTAGTGGACTCCCAGGAAAGCTTACATGCGGTGACTGTTGCCTCATTAGTCTCTTGGAGAGAAGTTGTCATGGAGCCTGTAGTTTTCAATAAAGATGCAATTTCTGTGTCGTATAGTCAATGTGAGGGTATGAGGGTTACAGGAAACGGGCAGTGGTGCATCGGGTATATCCCACTGGTCTTAAGGAAGAGATTCCATGCGCAGACTGAAACTGGGTTAGTCTTTTGGACACAGGTTGGCATGGAGCATGTAGTTTTCCATCGCGATGAAATTTCTGTCTCGCATCAACAACATGATGGTACGAGAGTTACAGTATACTGGCAGTGGTCCATCGGGTAAAGGCTACTGGACACACAAAAGAGGTTCCATGCGGTGCCCGTAGCCGCGTTAGCGCCTCCGATTGACGTCCGCATGGAGCTCTCAGTTTTCAGTTGAGAGGCAATTTATGAGGCGCATCGTAAATCTGAGGGTGTGTTAGTTACAGTAAACGGTCAGTGGTTATCAGATAGAAGCAAATGGACTGCCAGGAGAGGTGACCTGCGGTGACCGTAGCCACATTAGTCTCTTGGAGAGCCCTTATTCTTCAATCGTGGTGCAACTTCTGTGTCGCATCGTCAATTCGGAGGTGTGAAGGTTCTTGTAAACGGGATGGGCTTAATCGGATATAACCTAATGGTCGCCCAGGAGAGGTTACATAACGCTGCGAGGGTTACAGTAAATGGGCAGTGGTACATCGGGTATAAGCTAAGGCACAACCAGGATCTTTTCCATGTGGTGACCGAGGACGCATTACCCGCTGCGAGAAAAGGAGGCATGGAGCCATAAGTTTTCTGTTGCGATGAAATTTACGTGTTTCTTCGTCATGTGAGGGTGCGAGGGTTACAGGAAACAGGCAGTAGTGCATCAGGATAAGGCACTGGGCCCCCAGTAGAGGTTTATACAGTGATTGTAATCGCTTTGGTCCCTTGGAGAGACGTCGGCACGGAGCTTGTAGTTTTCAATCTCAATGCAATTTCTGTGTCGCACCGACAATGTGAGGATGCGCAGGTTACAATAAATGGGCGGTGGTGCATCATGTATAACCTAAAGGTCTCCCCTTGTTAGTCTCTTGTCGAGAAGTCAGCATGGCACCCGTAGTTTTCAATTTCGTTGCTATTTCTGTGTCGTTTCGTCAATATGACGATGCTAGAGTAACAGTAAACTGGCACTGGTGCATCACATACAACCTAATGGACTCCCAGCAGAGGTTGCATGCGATGACCGTAGTCGCATTAGTCTCTTGGAGAAAAATAGGCATGGAGCCTTTAGTTTTCAGTCACGACGCAACTTCTATGTCGCATCTTGAATGTGTGCATCGTCACCTGTGACAGTAAAAGAGTTAAACAAGCAGTGGTGCATCGGATATAAGCTACTGGACTTCCAGCGGGGACCATGCAAAGAGAGCGAAGGCGCATTACTCTCTTGGAGAGAAGACAGCATGAACTTGCAGTATTCAATAGCGTTGCAATTTCCGTGCCGCATCTTCAATGTCAGGGTGCGAGGTTTACGGTAAACGGCTAGTGGTGCATCGGGTGTAAGTTACTGGACTCTCAGGAGAGGTTCGATGCGATGAGCGTAACTGCTTTAGTTTCTTGGAGAGAAGTATGCATGGAGCCAGTAGTTTGCAGTCATGAAACAATTTATGTGTGGCAACATCAATGTGAGGGTGTGAGGATATAGTAAATGCACAGTGGTGAATCGGGTATAAGTTACTGGACTCCCAGGGGAGGTTCCATGCGGTGACAATAGACACGATAGTCTAATGGAGAGAAGGTGACATGAAGCCTGTAGTTCTCTGTTGCTATGCATCGTCAATGTGAGGGTGCGAGGGTTTCAGTAAACAAGCAGTGGTGCATCGGATAGAAGCTACTGGATTCCCAGGAGACGTTCCGTGCAGTGCCTGTAGAGGCTTTGGTCTCTTGAACAAACGTTGCAATGCAATGCAGCCCATAGTGTTCAATCGCGATGCAATTTCTGTGACGCAGTGTCAATGTGAGGGTTTAGGGTTATAACAAATGTGCAGTGGTGAATCTGGTATAAGCTACTGGACGCCCAGGAGAAGTTCCATGTAGCGACCATAGTCGTGATAGTATAATGGAGTGAATGCGGCTTGGAGCCTGTAGGTATCAATTGCTACACAATTTATGTGCTGCATCGTCAGTGAGTGGATGCCATGGTTACAATAAACGGACGGTGGTGCATCTGGTAAAAGGTACTGGAATTCCAGGAGAGGTTCAATGTGGTGAACGTTGCCGCGTTAGTCTCTTGGATAGTAGTTGGTATGCAATCTGTAGTTTTCAATCGCGATGCAACTTCTGTGTCGCATCGTCAATGATGAAGTATGAGGGTTACAGTAAACAGGCAGTGGCGCATCGGGTACAAGGTACTGGACTGCCAGTAGAAGTTATATGTAGGGACCGCAGCCGCGTTAGTCCCGTTGGAGAGATGTCGGCATGGAGCCTGTAGTATTCAATCGTGAGGCAGTTTGTGTGTCACATCGTCAATGTGAGGGTGCGAAATTTACAATAAACGGGCAGTGGTTCTTTTTGTGTAAGTTTCTGGACTTCAAGAAGAGGTTCCATGCGGTGCAACTCTTGAAGAGAAGTTGGTATGTAGCCTGCAGTATTCAATCGCCACACAGTTTCCATGTCGCATCGCTATTGTGAGGGTGAAAAGGTTACAGTAAACAGGCTGTGGTGCATCGGATACAAGCTGCTGGACTCCCAGGAGAGGCTGCCTGTGGTGACTGTAGCCACGTTTGTCTCTCGGAGAGAAGTCGTCATGGAGACTGCTGTTATCAATCCTGACGCAATTTCCGTGCCACGTCGTACATGTGAGGGTTACAGTAAGCAGGCAATGATGCATCGGATTCAGGCTACTGGACTCGTGGTTTCCTGTCAGGAAGGTCGCAGTTCGTAGTAATAGACGGCAAATCATCGAGTAAAACTGAAGTGATATCAGGTGTTCCCCAGGGAAGCGTTCTGGGACCTCTGCTGTTCCTGATCTATATAAATGATCTGGGTGACAATCTGAGCAGTTCTCTTAGGTTGTTCGCAGATGATGCTGTAATTTACCGCCTAGTAAGGTCATTCGAAGACCAGTATCAGTTGCAAAGCGATTTGGAAAAGATTTCTGTATGGTGTGGCAGGTGGCAGTTGACGCTAAATAACGAAAAGTGTGAGGTGATCCACATGAGTTCCAAAAGAAATCCGTTGGAATTCGATTACTCGATAAATAGTACTATTCTCAAGGCTGTCAATTCAACTAAGTACCTGGGTGTTAAAATTACGAACAACTTCAGTTGGAAAGACCACATAGATAATACAGAAGGCGAGCCAAAGGTTGCGTTTCATTGGCAGGACACTTAGAAGATGCAACAAGTCCACTAAAGAGACAGCTTACACTACACTCGTTCGTCCTCTGTTAGAATATTGCTGCGCGGTGTGGCATCCTTACCAGGTGGGATTGACGGAGAACATCGAAAGGGTGCAAAAAAGGGCAGCTCGTTTTGTATTATCACGTAATAGGGGAGAGAGTGTGGCAGATATGATACGCAAGTTGGTATGGAAGTCATTAAAGCAAAGACGTTTCTCGTCGCGGCGAGATCTATTTACGAAATTTCAGTCACCAACTTTCTCTTCCGAATGCGAAAATATTTTGTTGAGCCCAACCTACATAGGTAGGAATGATCATAAAAATAAAATAGAGAAATCAGAGCTCGAACAGAAAGGTTTAGGTGTTCGTTTTTCCCGCGCGCTGTTCGGGAGTGGAATGGTAGAGAGATAGTATGATTGTGGTTCGATGAACCCTCTGCCAAGCACTTAAATGTGAATTGCAGAGTAATCATGTAGATATAGACTCCCAGGAGATATTCAATGTGGTGACTGTTGCTGCGTTAGTCTGTTGGAAAGAAGTTGGTATGGAATCTGTAGTTTTCAATCGCGATGTAACTTCTGTGTCGCATCGTCAATGTAATGGTGAGAGGGTTATAGTAAATATGCTGTGGTGCACCTTAAACAAACTGCTGGTCTCACAGCAGAGGTTCCATGCGGTGGTCGTAGCTGCGGTACTTTCTTGTAGACAAGTTGGCATGAAACATACAGTATTCAATAGCGACGCATTTTCTGTCGCATCATCAGTGTGAAGGTGCAAGGGTTACAGTAAACAGGCAGTGGCATATCAAGTATATGCTACTGTATTCTCTGGAGAGTTTCCATGCAGTGACTATACCCGTGGTAGTCCCTTGGAGGGAACCTGGCATGGAGCCTATAGTATTCAATGGCGACACAATTTCTGTGTCGCTTGGTCAATGTCATGGTGCAAGGGTGACAGTAAATGGTCAGTGTTGCATCGGATATAAGCCAGTGGCTGGTCCCGGCGGAGGTTCGACTCCTCCCTCGGACATGGGTGTGTGTGTTTGTCCTTAGAATAATTTAGGTTCAGTAGTGTGTAAGCTTAGGGACTGATGACCTTAGCAGTTAAGTCCCATAAGATTTCACACACATTTGAACATTTTTTTTATAAGCTAGTGGACTCCAAGAAGTTCCATGCCGAGACTGTAGAGGCGTTAGTCTCTTGGACAAAGGTCGGCAAGGAACCTGCGGTATTCAATTGCGATGCAATTCCTGTGTCGCATTGTCAATGTCAGGGTGCGAGGGTGACAGTAAAAGGGCACTGTTGCATCGAGTGTATGTTACTGGACTCCCAGGAAAGGTTCGATGCGGTGACCATAGCCGCATTAGTCTCTTGGAGAGAACTGGCATGAAACTATTAGTACTCGCCCTCGACACAATTTCTTTGTCGCTTCATAAATATGAGGGTGCGAGGACTCCCAGGATAGGTTCAGTGCTGTGACCATAGCCGCACTAGTCTCTTGGAGAATGTCTGCATGGAGACTGCAGTATTCAATTGCAGTGCAA